>NW_006789975.1:320924-379490 GCF_000442215.2 Lipotes vexillifer | reverse complement strand
CGCTCTTCGCCATGGTGCGCGGGCTTCTCATTGCGGTGGCCTCTCTTGTTGTGGAGCACTGGCTCTAGGCACACGGGCTTCAGTAGTTGTGGCACATGGGCTTAGTTGCTCCACGGCATGTGGGATCTTCATGGACCAGGGCTTAAACCCGTATCCCCTGCATTGTCAGGTGGATTCTCAACCTCTCTGCCACCGGGGAAACCCTGGATCTATCTTATACTTGAAAGTCGCTATGAGAGTAGACCTTTAATGTTCTCACCAAAACAACAACAAAATGGCAACTGTGTAGGTGAAGGATGTGTTAACTAACCTCATCTTGGGAAATATTTTGCAATATACACATGTATTGAATAACATTGTACACCTTAAACTTACACAATGTTATATGTCACTTAGATCTCAATAAAGCCGGGGGTAAAATAAGGACAGACTACTGATACGTACCACAGGTTGGATCTCAAAAAACATGATGCAGAATGAAAGAAGGCAGTATTTATACAGTCAGCCATTCCATTGACATGAAGTTCTAAACATGAAAAACAAATCTATAGTGATAGGAAACAGATCGATAGTTATGACCGGAGTAAATTGACTCGAAGGGGGTGAGAGGAAACTTTCTGGAGTGATGGAAATTTTCTAGATCTTGATTGGATTTTAGTTATACAGAGGTATACATTTATGAAGAATGCACTAAGCTGTACACATAAGATTTATTTATTTTACTGTAGAGTTACAAAGTATACCCTCATTTAGGCTTTAATGTAGCTCTGATTTAAAAAGAAAAAAATAAAAACACAAACACAAACAAAAAAATCCCAAAAAACAAGTGAACTTGTTTGTTTAAAGGATGAACCAGAGTGGGGTAGAAAGCAGGCTCTGAAGGTCCCACCTGAGCAGAAATCCTGAGCCCTGTTGCTTCCTAGCAAAATCCCTTAGCTGGCTATGTCTCGGTTTCAAATCTATAAAACAGGGACAATAATAATATTCCCTCACTGGGTTGCTGGATTTTACGGACCAACTAAGTTAATTCATTTTAAGCACTTAGAATATTGTTTGGCACGTGGGAAGAGCTCAACAAATGCAAGCTTTAAAAAATAAATCGGCCTCGAGGTAGTGGGTCTAAAACAGCCCTCTGCAGAGGTGCCAAGTCCTGGGCTGAGAAAAGGGGGCCTCCTGAGGGCAGCCTCTGAGAGGTGAGGACTTCGGGGACTACAACTCCCGGAACGACCCAGCCGGAGCGGGGCGCGCTGGAAGTTGTAGTCCTTGCCGGCTAATTATACCCAAGGATGCAGGCGGCGGGGATCCCCTCTGGGACTAGGGATGCCCGGCCTGAGCAGGTATCAGCCACGCTCTGGTCCAGGCTAGCTCTAGCCATGGGCACACGCATTCTCTTATCACTAGTCTCCCTACCGCCCAAAGGCGGTATCATCGCTCACATTTCACAGACGAAGAAACTGAAGCTCAGAGAACGACACAAAGGGAGGAGCCAAGAACTGCTGACCCCATAGTCTTTAATCTTTGTATATCGATCCTTGACGCACACACACACACACACACCTCACACACACCTCACACACACACACACACACCTCACACACACCTCACACACACACACACACACACACACACACAATTCCGAGGCTGAGGGAGGGGAACAAACTGTCCGCGAAGGGAAGGTTCTTTGAACGACTACGGAGTCGTATTATCTTTCCTATTTAGTCACTCGCCAAGGGCACACAGTAGTAAGGGGACAGCTGGAAGGGCAGGCCCCGGACTCTTTGCCCTTGCGCGCCCTTTGCCGCCGGACACTGAGTGGGCGTGGCCGAAACACGCTCCTCCTCCTCCCACCCTCCGCTCCCGCGCGCTTAGTGCAGTCCAGGTACTTCCATACACGCGCGGGAGGGAAGGTGAAGCTGCGTAGCCGGCGTGGACCCCGCGCGCGCGTGCTGTAATTTATTTCATGTGTAGCCATTTTGGATTCCACCTTTAAGTGGTGTCTTATGATATGTGTTTTTTTCTTTTTGAAGTATGTCACTTAGAATGATCATACGCAACCCCTCCGGAGTTGTCGCAACTGGCCGGCTGCAGCGGGAGCGACGCGCCGGCCTCCCGGTGGGGGTGGAGCCCCGCCGCGGCCCCAGGTAACGCCCGGCCTGGACCCTGCGCCTTGCGCCCCAGGCGCGGGGCCAGAGAGACGGAGCGATAGGGGGCGGCCGCGGGCTGGCAGTGTAGCACAGGGACATCCAGCGAGGCCGCTGCCTGCGTCCGCAGGGCCGGAGCTCGCTGTCCCGGGACCCGGAGCCAGAGCTGCTCCGCCCGGTAGGTCTAAGGGCCCCAGTACGGGAGGCCCTGGGAACTACGAGTCCCAGCGTGCCCTGCGCCCCACTCATGCCCCGATCGCACCCCCTGGCGAGTGTCGGCTTCGGCTGGGCCCCAGGCGTCCGGGACAGAGCTGCAGTCCTTTGGCCTCGTCACGGCTGTCCCAAACACTTTACCAACGCTCCTTGTCCCAGCCGCTGGGGAATCCAGAGCGACCCGAGCCCTGCCCTGGGGCGGCTGCGGGTCCGGGGAACAGACTGCCGCGCGCCAGCGGCTTGGTTACTGCTTTGAGGGCGTAGGAGGGCGGGGGCTCCAGAGGGTCTGTGTCTTGTCCAAGGTCACACACCTTCTGTTGCCTGAGGGCTATTAAGCCCGAGTCGAGATGGTGTCGGGGTCAGGAAGGAGATGTGGGTGTAGGAAACTGGCCTTGGATAGAGGGAAAATGGGGAATTCGGCTGGACTCATCTCTCCCTGGGTCTGCCAGGCACCCCCACTCTTACAGCCCCCGATTTTCATCACCGGATGATGTGGTGATGGTACCTGCTCCTTCCTCTGCAGACCCTGCGGGTTCCAGTGGTGAGAGCTACAGCGGGGAGGTAGTCAGAAAGGGGAGCCCCTCCCAACGCCCTACCCTCAAAGCTCACACATTCAAGCTTAGACCCAGACCCAGAAAGCCAGGCAGGTACCGCCGAAGATGCACACACAAGTGAGAGCCACTACTGACTCATTGAGGTAGGTATAATCACCCCCATTTTACACCTGGACAAACTGTGAGCCTCATAGAGGTGGTGATTTCCTCAAGGTCACCAAGCTGATAAAAGGCAGAGCCAGGGTTCGAGCCTCGGTGGGCTGGTTTCAGAGGCTCTGTATTTAACCATCAGTGTATGCCTGCCCCCTCAGTAGCCTATAGGAGATGAACAGCAGTGCTACACACACTAAGTGCTCAGTAAATGTCATCTGTCGTTAGTGTTGTCATCATCCTGGTTTTACAGATGAGACTGAGGAAGAGTGAGACCACATAAGTGACCAAGTCTCAAAGCTGGAACTAGAGTGCTGCAGCCCTGAACCCAGACCTGGGAACACCTTTACAGACACTCTGCCCTCCCCCATATGCACAAACAGTCTCTGCTTTTTAGGGGAGACAAAGCTTGGGACTCAGGTGTGTTCAGGCCTGCCCTGAGCAGAGGGGACTTGGCAGGGGGCCTGTCAACCCCCAGCCTGGAGCGTGAGGCTCAAGTCTGATGCCCTGGGGTAGCTGGCAGGTCTGTGTCCTGAGTTGGCTTTACTAGGCTGTGTTGTGTTTCCCTGGATGGTCCCTCAATCTCTGTTCTGCCAGCTCCACTTGGGAAGGCCCTGCATCTGGAGAAGAGTTTGAGGGGTCTTAGAAAAAAGGAGTGGAGTACTTTCTGATCCTGATGGAGGGAAGGAGGCAGCCAGCTGTCCAGGTCTTAGGTAGGCAGATGGAGCAGGGGAGGGCTCCAGCAGGAACCGATGACCCCGCCTTCTTCCTGCCTGCACAGACTCCCTCCCGTCTCCTGCAGAGGAGGCCTGGGAGTGGAAGCTGGATTGTAGCATCCAGTACTTTGCACTCGAGGGACCGGGATTCAAATCCCTCTCTGCCACTCTTCCACTCTGGGATCTGGAGAGTCTCTTGCCCCAGGGCATCTGTGCTTTTGATTATTGAGCAACACTTGGGGACCCTGTGTTGGCATTTGCATTGCATGCACCAAACTTAATGTTCGTTTAAAATGTGATCCCAGGTTTGCCCCTTGATGGCTGTGTGACGGTGGGTGGATCATATCCTCTCTTGCCCAAGCTTCTTGGAGCAAACACTGGTACCTAGCTCTTAGGTCATTGGGAGGACCAATGAGATGATCAGGGTAGCACTTGCCCAGATCATGCAGAAGACTCTAGACCTTTGATTTCTCCACAGAGCTTCGAGGCAGATACCTGGGCAAGAGTGAGCCACCCCCACCTGGGCCACACTTCTGGGATCTGTGGCAAGGGGAGTCGTTTCCTTAGCCACTTTCCTCATCTGTGTAAGGTGAAAGTAACAGAACCTGCCTTCAAGGGGGTGGGGGTGGGGTGATAAGAATAGAGCACAGAGTAGGTATGCAGGCCATTGGGCCCACGTTGGGGTTCCAAAGCATAAGACTTGTCAATGAACCTGAGAGGGAAGTCCAGACTTCTGGCTTCTCTGGGAAATCTGGTAAAATTGAGCCTCCTTCCCTCTTGCTCCAGAGTGATTCTGCATGCACCCAGCAAGGTTTTTCAGAGGGAGATGTGTTATTGGCCTCCGGTCCTGGGGGGAACCCAGAGGTCTGTGGGAATTTACTGAGGGCCTCCCAGGGGCGTAAACTAGAGGGTCATGCATGAGAGAACACAGGGCAAGGATTTCCTGGCCCTGAAGCATCAGGGGCAAGGAAGGGCAATACAGAGTCCCTTCCTTGGGCATCCAAGGAAGTGTGAGCCAGGCCCTGCTGCGGGTAGGGAGAGCAGTCCCATGGAGATACCTTCTGCCATCCTGATGTGGTGTGATAATAGTCATGCCATATATTGAAGAAGCCAGCAGATGGTCAGGAGAGGCTCCGAGGAGGTAGCCTTTGAGCTGAGCCCCGAAGGTTGAGCAGGGTTTGGCCAGAGGTGAGTAGGGGTGTTGAGGACATTTTAGACTGAGAGAATGGCACAGTCAGAGGCTTGGTGGCTTCAAAGGAGTAACTGGATTGTGGAGTAGTTACTGGAGTTGCTTTCTGAGGGTGGGGAGTGGTAAAGGATTTTCACATTGTGGCCTTGGGCAAGTCACTTCACCTCCTTGAGCCTCAGATCCTCAATCATAAAATGAGACTGGTTACCCCAGTGGTGTCTGCCTTTCAGTGAAGGCTGAATGTCAGTGCAGTTAAAAATGCTGAATCCTCTTCCGCCAGGAGGAGATTCTTTATTTATTTATTTATTTTTGGCTGTGTTGGGTCTTCGCTGCTGCGCACGGGCTCTCTCTAGTTGCGGCGAGCGGGGGCTACTTTTCGTTGCGGTGCGCGGGCTTCTTGTTGCAGTGGCTTCTCTTGTCGCAGAGCACAGGCTCTAGGCGTGCCGGCTTTGGTAGTTGCGGTACGCGGGCTCAGTAGTTGTGGCACACGGGCTTCGTTGCTCCACGGCATGTGGGATCTTCCCGGACCAGAGCTTGAACCCGTGTCCCCTGCTTTGGCAGGCGGATTCTTAACCACTGTGCCACCAGGGAAGCCCAGGAGGAGATTATTGAGTGAGACACGAAGCAATCATGACAGGGTTGTGTGCAAATTAAATGGCATGAAGTGAAGGTCAGGGTGCATCTAGGCCTGAGTTCAGAGACAGAGGAGTTCAGTACAAGCTAGAGACTTCACAGCTTCCTATAAGAGGTGAGATGGGAGCAGAGCCTCAAGGGACAGAGAAGAGGAATGGATTGGTAGAAAGGAAGAGAGAGGGCATCTCAGGCAGGGAAGGCCAGAGGGAGCACTGCCATGGTCGTGGGAGAGAGGCTGGGGAGAGGTGAGCCTGAAATGTTTGGTCAGGCAGGGAAGGCCAGAGGGAGCACTGCCATGGTCGTGGGAGAGAGGCTGGGGAGAGGGGAGCCTGAAATGTTTGGTAACGGGGGCTTCCCTGGTGGCGCAGTGGTTGAGAGTCCGCCTGCCGATGCAGGGGACGCGGGTTCGTGTCCCTGTCCGGGAAGATCCCACAAGCCGCGGAGCGGCTGAGCGCCTGAGCGCCTGAGCCATGGCCGCTGAGCTTGCGCGTCCAGAGCCTGTGCTCCGCAACGGGAGAGGCCACAGCAGTGAGAGGCCCGCGTACAGCAAAAAAAAAAAAAAAAAAAAGTTTGGTAAGGGAAGCTTGTCTTGTTAAACACAGCCCTGAAAGCCAGGCATTAGGGAGCCATTGCAGGTTCTATCCCTACACAGGCAAGCAGGGGGGTGGTCTTAACAATGTAGGCACTTTGAACGTGGGAAGGATTTTCTGATTGCTTTTACAGAGCGAGAAAAATAAAAGGTTGGAAGGGATTTAGGAGAAGGGAGAGTTGCTGATAAGGAGATGGTTAGAGAAACGCAACCCCATTTATTCTCATGCACACGTAGTTTAACTATGATGGATAGAGTTTGGCATTCCAGGTAACATCTGTAGCACTGCATCATGAGTTTGATCTTCTGTCCTTAGAGATATGCAAACAGCGAGTGGGTACCATTTTCAGTCATTGTGTTGCTGGCTGCCATCCACATTGTGGTGTCAGATTGTTGCTGGTCTAAACAACACTTGGATAAGCATGTCTGTTCCCCAGCTTCCTTCTGGATTGTTTCCACTGGATACCCTTTCCAAAGGGGGATTTCTGACTCTAAAGTAACACAAGTGTTTTATGGCTTAAAATATTTAAAACATACTCTTTCACAGTAATTTTCTTTAGAATTTTCAGTAGGTTATACTGTATAGTTTTTCTTGTTTTGTTTTGTTTTTAAGGAGCAAATGTACAAAAGCGTATACAATAAAAAGTCTATCCTGACCCAGTGCTCTCCTCCAGTTCTCCCTGAGGACAGTTATTAATCAGTCTCCCGTATATCCTTCCAGAAATATTCTAAATACAGATACTGTATATATCCAATTTTTAAAAACACTGATACTGTTATACTCTGTTCAGTATCTTTCTTTCAGTTTTTAAATTTGGGATTATGAAATATACCAAAGAAGCATAGAAAATCACACACACACACCCAGCAACCCCCCCACACAGGCTTAACAAATGTTTAACATTTTGTGCTGGTATCTTGTTTAGGGCTGTGCTGGAGGTAACCCTATGTCAGTGCAGCTGCATACAGAGTAATCCAGTTATTGATTATATGCATAATTTATTTGACCTGTTCCCATCCCCGCCCCCCGTTTTTTTTTTTTTTTTTTTTTTTTTTTTTGCTATCTCTAGAGATAATACCCCACTTTGTATAATGTCTGCCTGGGGAGGCATCGAGGCAAAGGGGAACGACACTCGGCTTTGGCTTGGGTTCAAGTATCTGCTCGGCCACTCTTCCTCGCTTTGTAACCTGGGGTGAATGACACCGCTCTTGATTCTCTCTACCCATCTGTAAAATGGGCAGGTTGTAGTAATGCGTCTCATAATTGCTAGAAGGAGTACAGTAGAAAACTAAAGACTTCATTGGGTTTAGTTCCCCAATCCCCCTAAGCAGGGAGCTCTCCGAGGTCTCGCCTAGAGCAATTAGAGCGCGGGACGACTGCTGCTCCAGCTTCAAACTGTTCCCCGCCCTTTTCCCGGGCCACGCTGGGGGCGGTGTGTTTAAATGTCTCTGTGACGTCAACGCGAGCCGGGCCATTCCTCCTTCCCGACAAGCGTTAGCTTATTTGCATGGGTTGCCCATTACTGGTTCGTTGGGCAATCCAGCCCCTCCCAACTTTTTAAAGCCACCGCGCAGTATAAACAAGGAGATGCGAGGCAGCCAGGCCATGATGTCATCGCGGCGCAGTAGCTTTCGGGGCTGACGTCATCTCCGGGGAGGTTGCCGGCCCAGGGCTGTTAGAGCCTTCCTAACCACTCGGACTGGCTTAAGAGCCGCTCCTGCCCCGTCGAAGGTCAGGTCCATTGCACTTGTGTCCCAGGCGCCGTCCCGAGGAGGGGTCCATGACACAGTAAGTCCGGGCTGCGACTCTCCCGGCGGGACCCACTTCTCTGGCGGGGAAACTGAGCCTCAGAAGCATGAGTGATTTGTGAGTTAGTTTGCATAGCAAGTTAGAGTTACAGCCAATTTGTCTTGCTTACCGCGGGGTCTCCCATCTTTAGGTCAGACCATGTGGCCCCGCCCCTTTCCTGTGATGGCTGCGGGCACTTTAAGTGAGGAAGTGGGGGCGAGAGGAGGTTTAAAAAAAAAACTGCCTTCCAAGATGGCGGCCCACTAATCACGTGCCGAGTCTCGGCGAATGATTGGCTCTTGGCGCCCCCGAGGGGCGGAACTCAGCAAGGGGCGGGGCCCTCGCGGGGAGCAGCCGCCTACTGTTTGCCGGAACCTCCCGGCGCGCCCCCGCGAGGCCCCCTCCCGCCCGGCGCGCGACCCCGTCGCTTCGAATGTTGTGAATCAAATGTGGGGTTTGTTACATTCCGCTGCCGCCGCGGACAGTTCTTAAAGGGCCAGTCGCCGGCAGCTGCGCAAACCCGGCCGCGTCCTGCGCCGCCTCCCGCTCCCAGAGGGCCTGGGCCGAGAGACTGACCGCGCGTGGGCCTCGCGAGGCAGACGCCCGGCGGACGGACAACAAAGAGGGCCCCGGAAGGAGCCGGACTGCCCCCGGACCGGGGGGGTGGGGAAGGGAGCACATTGTTCCTCAGGGCGGGGGCTCTTAAAGGGTCCAGGCAGCACACTCCCACCCCACCCCACCCCACCCCCGCCTCCTGCCCAGCTTGGCCGTCCTAGATCGGGAACAAAGGAGTCAACGTGTGGCCAGGCGGCCGAAGGTGAGTCGGGGCCTGAGCCCCCAGCTCCCGATTTCCGCATCCCTGGAATTCCTGCCCCCACTTCCCCTGGGACTGAGGGCTGTGATCTAGCTGGCTCTGCAGGAGTTAATTACGGGCAGTCCGGAGGGGGGACGGCGAGGCCTCTAGAATCCGGTACCCCTCCCCACCCCCAGCGCCCCCCAAGGCCAGGCCGAGTGTCCCTTCTCCAGAGGCAGAGCGCTGAGGTTGGAGAGGAAGGAGCCGCCCCCTCCCCCTGCCGCCGCCACTTCCTTTGTTGTTGCTTTTGTCTCACGCCGAGCACATGGTCCGGGATCCTCGGCTCTTAAAGTCACAGCGCTCTGGCCCCGACGCCGCAGTATGGCCTCCAGCCCCCATGTCCCTCCGAGCCCGGCACAAAGGAGTGAGAGGGGGACGAGGGAGGCCCCTCTCTGGGCGAGTATCTGTACCACGTCCTCCCCACCCACGTCCCCAGTCCCAGGGAGGGATGGCTGAGGAAGCTCCCCGAATCCCGCAATCTGCTCCTGGCCCACTTTGAGGAGGGGCCTGCTCCTCAGGGACACTGGTTTCCTCCCCCAGTAATGTGACCACCTGGTTTTTTGCGTCTTGCCTCTTGTGGCTTTATTTGGGAGCTCTGGGAAGGAGAGATTTCCACTCCCATTTTACAGTTGTGGCAACTGAGGCTCACAGAAGGGAAGATTTCCTTGACCAAGGTCACCCAGGGAGTCTGGGCTGGCCAACAACTCTTAACTCGCAGCCTGGTGGTCCTGCTCTCAGCTGCCTCCAGGCACCACAGTTGGGGAGCTCTGCTTGCCCACCAGTCAGTGATGGGCCCAACGCGCCTCTTTTTTGAGGGGTGGGAGGGGGGCTTCTCAGCCTGCCTGAGTCTGCTCCTGTTCTCAGGGCCTGACTTGGCTTATCTGCAAAACAGTCCCTGTACCTGCAAACAGCCCCCAGGCCCAAATGATATGTCAGGGTCTCCCTAGACCAGGATGGGGATAGGAAGTAGGGAGTTGGCTGCCTCCTGGGGGAGGGGGTGGATGCAAGGTGCAGTCCCTGCTTCTGGGCAAGATTGGATTTAGGAACCCTCAAGACCCTTTTACGGAGACCTCACTGAGAGCCCAGCGCAGAGGAGGTGTGGTGAAAGGCAGAGCAGTTAGGTGGTGGCCTTGTTTGACCTTGAGCAAGTTGCTGCTCCAGCTCTGGGCCTTACTTGCTTCTTTCCACAGTAGGTCTAGTCAGGATGCCTGAAAGAGAAAGCTCTCCTGATCTCCTTTAGGGCCTACAGTAGAGAATTGGCATTAGGTAATTCTTGAGGTTACTGATGGTAATGAGAGTCAGGGGTTGAGGAAATCTGGGCCTAGGGGGCCAGCCAGGACTAATTCTGTCCTTCTTTGGCTTTGTGGTCTGCAGCAAGTTACTTTCTTTCTCCTGGTCTCAGTTTCCTCAACTGTGAAGTGGGTGAGTTCCCCATGGGCCATCTCTGTCTCCAGTCAAGAACCAGGGTCCCCTCCCATGCCAGCTGGGAGGGGATATTCCCTGAGGGAGTCGTGTTCCCCAGCTGCCTCCTGCAGAGCTTAAAATAGCATCTTTAAGCTGCTTGGGGGGTGGGAGTGAAGGTCAGCCTGTTGTATTTTCTGATAGTGATCATTCACACCTAAGCTTTACAAATCACTGCAGCAGCCTTTGAGCAGTCCTGGGAGGTGATTATTGGGCTATTCCCATTTTACAGATGAATAAACTGAGGCCCAGAGAGGGGAGGCGATGTGCCCAATCCTCAGCCAAGACTGCCCAGAAGTCAGGGTATTGTGTATAAGAATGCAAGGGTCAACACTGTCATCTTTGGCACCATCAGTCACAGCTAGAGGCCTTCTGTCTGGTGGTTGGGTTTCTCGGCTCCTTGCCACTTCCTTTCTTGAGGTGTGGGTGTCCTTGAAGAGGCTGGCCAGAGCAGATTCCCATGGGCCTAGGCCTCTGTGATTCTGCACCCCTGAGCCTTGACACTGCCCGGACTTCAAGACAGCCTGGCACAAGAGGAGCAGTTGAGGCCACTGCCATGTCCCAGTGCACTCACCACTCCAACTGACTGGCCTTGGACCTCACTTCTCTGAGCCTCAGCATGCCTACTTCTGAAGGTTGCTATGAGGACTTATCAGGATGGCACATGGGAAGTATTGTAGTTCTTGTTAATACTCCTCATAGGCAGGACTGTGGGCTCCCAGGATCTCTGAGGTCAGTTAGAACAGAGGTTCTCAAGCACCTGCCTGTGCTGTAGAAACTGCTGGGGAATTTAGTAGAAATCTAGGTGCCCTTGTTCCCCAACCCTCCAAAGATTCTGATCCAAAAATCTGGGGTGGGTCAAGAGTCTGTTGTTTCAGTTATTTAGGGGTTTCCTCTGAGTCTCTCTTGGCCTTTGTTTGCTGGCTGGATTAAGGAGATATATAAGAATGCAAAACTAATGTCTCCCTATAAAATAGGCACTAAAAAAAAGAGAGAGAAACCTTTAAAAAAAAAATCTCCAAGTGGAATCAAGGAGGCTGTGTGTGTACACATGAGTGTAAGGATATGCACTTGGCTCACACTGGGGGCTCACGACCCCAGTCACCTGTGGTGGGCAGGCAAGGAATGGGCCTGGGGTGGCCTGGAGAGAAAACTCATGCCCAGAGTGAGATGGGTCAAGCAGAAATGAGGGCCCAGTGGGACCAGATTTTCTGCTTCCTTCCCCCCGCCACACACACAACACACTGAAAGGACAGATTTTTTTATGTCCCAGTTTTTAATCATTGGCACTAACTTCACTGCTGCCAGACATGGCCTTAGACCTATGTAATTGGCTCTCCAGTGTGCATTTACCACATCAGGCCTGCCCTGTGCTGGACACAAGCTGGTCACTGGGCCCTGCCCACCCCTCTGCTAAGTGCTGGAGCCCAGGTTGGGTGGGAGAAATGTGAATTTCAGCTCTACTGTGGCTGTGGCCTTGGCCCCGTGCTGTCTTATGAGGTGAAGAGCCTCCCTTTCAGGCTCATTTTGAAAGTCAGGGCCCATGCACGTAAAGCCCAGCACAGAGGAAAGGAACAAGGTGTTGAGGGGACAGTACACCGGTTCCCTAGCTGTGTTAGCAGGGAGGTGACACTTAAAGCTGGGTATGAAGGAAGCATAGGAGTTTTGTTAGATGGAGGCAGGGTTCCCTGTGGCAGGAACAGCCAAAGGCTGGTCCTGTTGGATGCGCCCTTCAGCATTGCAGGGTCTGACAGGTTCCAGAGTTTTCCCTGCCAGGGCCTCATTCCAACCTCTGGAGTTAATGAATGGTCCCCCCAACTCTTCCCCCACCTGGACCCTAGCTCCTGCCCCGCCCCATTCTCACTCAACTTCCTCCCTTAGGTTTAGGTTCTTGCTTCCTCTTTTCTCAGCAAGCCCCACCTCCCACTTGGGGGCTGTGTTGGGTCAGGTTTGCATGCACTCCCCCCACACACAAAGGGCCTGGCTGCATGCCAGACCCACCAGTTCACCAGAGGTTGACTTCCTTCATCACGTCCTGCCAGAACCCTTGGGCTGGACCCCTTCCCATCAGCATCAGTGTGCAGCAAGAGGCTGGTAGTCAGCCCACCTCTCAGCTTTGACACTTATTGTGAGGCCTTGGGCAAGTCCTTTCGTCTCTGAGCCTCAGTTTTCTCTTCTGCAAAATGAGGCTAACAGTACCTTACTTGAAGAGTAGGTGAAGTCCCATTTGGGTAGGCACTGTGGGAACAGATTATGGAAAGAAAGTATACAGTCGGCCCTCTCTATCCATGGGTTCCACATCCATGGATGTAACCAATTGCAGATTTAAAATACTTAGGGAAAAAAATTCCATAAAGTTGCAAAAAGCAAAACTTGAATTTGTCACTTAACGTAGCATTTACATCATATTTATATAGCATTTACATTGTATTAGGTATCATAAGTAATGTAGAAATGATTTAAAGTCCATGGGAGGATGTGTGTAGATTATATGCAAATATTATACCATTTTATATAAGGGACTTAAGCATCCTCAGATTTTGGTATAGTGGGGGTCCTAGAACCAATCCCTCGTGGATACTGAGGAACGACTGAACTGACTTGGCTTAGACTGGGAACCCCGAGGGCAAAAACCAAGTCAGAACCACTCACCTGTTACTTGTGGAAGGAGAATTAGGCCCCAGGCCTGTTTGCAATCCATCTTGAGCCAACCAGAGAGAAGGGAGGAAGCTGGGGTCCCCTCAGGAGCCCCAGTTACCTAGAGGTCAGAGTTGTAGATCCCCACGCCAGGACAGGTTTTCCTGGAGACCCCACCCTGAGGGAGCGTTACCAGAGCCCCCTGGCCTGGAAGCATGCCGGCCAGCCCTCTGAACTTACCCTGAGGCAGACCCTGATCTCATTTCACAGAGCAGGAAGCTAAGGCCTGGACTCCCTGCAGGCCAAGCCTGAACCCTAGTGCCAGAGCACAGCGCTGCCTGGGGAGCCCAGGGTGTGGTGGGCATCAGTGGCCTCTGGAACCAGGCTGCAGAGGTTTGATTCTATCTCCCCAACCCCTAATGGAGCAAGGGACTGGACTTCCCTGTACCTTACTTCCTTTGTCGGTTTGCTTCCTAGGGTTGTGAGCCCTGGCCCAGCCCCTCCACCCCTCTGCCTCCCCTGATGCAGCCATGGGCTCTGGCAGTGACTAGGTGGCCGCCCTCTGCCCCTGTGGGTCAGCGGCGATTCTCTGCAGGACCCAGCAGCAGCCCAGGCCAGCTCTGGGGAAGGTAGGAGGGAACCTCCCAGTCCTGTGGAGCCCGGAGCCCCTGGTACTGGAGCTTTCAGCCTGGGCTGGGGCACAGGGGCCAGGGGGTGGTAGGGCACAGGTCCCTGAGCTGCCTTCCTTCCCCAGTGGGTAGTGACCTTGGCTTCTCTCCATGCTCTGTGAATGAGCGGCCCCCGTCAGTGCTACTGGGGCTTCCTCTCTGTGGTGCAGCCCTGGCCGTGAGGGCCCCCTGGCCAGCCCACCTACCCAGGATGAGCGCTTACCCTCCCAGCAGCCGCCGACCCGACCAGCATACCTCCCCGTAGAGGAGCGCCGAGGCTCGGCTCCTGCCGGCGGGAGCCCCCGAATGCTGCACCCAGCCTCCCAGCAGAGCCCGTTCATGGTTGATCTCCACGAGCAGGTAAGCGGAACCCCCCACACCCACGCCCCGCTGCCCCTGGCCTCTGGCGAGCTGGTCTGAGGAGCAGAGGGAGCAAGCCCTGACTTCACCTTCACCAGAGCTGGCCCGGCAGGGCTTTGCTTCTCACCTGGGGGCAGCAGAGTGGCCTCCCTACAGTTCCTGGGTCTCTCCTCCTGCAGGTGCACCAGGGACCTGTCCCTCTGTCCTACACAGTCACCACAGTGACGACCCAAGGCTTCCCCTTGCCTACAGGCCAACACATCCCTGGCTGCAGCACCCAGCAGCTCCCAGCATGCTCCGTGATGTTCAGCGGGCAGCACTATCCCCTCTGCTGCCTCCCGCCCCCGGTGAGTGAGCGCCTGGGCCTCCTGCCCCGCCCCCAGCTGAAGGCCCCAGGCACAGGCCAGTGTCAGAACTGAGCTGAGCTTACAGCGCCCATCCAGGCTGTCAGTGTCTGCTCGGCTCCAGGCCACAGCCCTGTCCAGAACGGCGTATGTGCGTTCACGTCCAGTGGGAGGGCACTTCAGAGTTCAGGGACCTCCCTGCTCCCAGTGCCTGCTTTATGGTTTGGAGTGGTAACTGTGGGTCTTAAGAGCAAGACGTCCTGCCTGGGAGGCCTAGGCCAGGGATGGATGGTCCAGAGGCCTTTGATTGGGACTGCTCGCTGGGTGGAATGGCCCCTGGCCCAGCCACAAGCAGACCCAGCCCAGAGCCCAGAAGAACATTCTCCAGCCTCTGCCCCCTTTCTCAGCAGCTGATCCAGGCATGTACCATGCAGCAGCTCCCTGTGCCCTATCAGGCCTACCCCCACCTTATCTCCAGTGACCACTATATCCTGCACCCTCCACCGCCAGCCCCACACCCCCAGCCCGCTCATATGGCACCTCTTGGGCAGTTTGTGTCGCTGCAGACCCAGCACCCACGTATGGTGAGTCTGAGCGATGGGTCTGATGCTAGAGGGGATGGCAAGTGGGGCAGGGAGGTGGGGGCTTTCCTTGTCACTGACTCTGCTGACCCACCCCTGCTTCTTCCAGCCCCTGCAGCGCCTCGACAGTGATGTGGACCTGCGGGGGGATCAGCACCCCCTGGGGAGCTTCACCTACTCCACCTCTGCCCCGGGCCCAACTCTGTCCCCATCCGTGCCCCTGCACTACCTGCCCCACGATACCCTGCACCAGGAGCTGTCCTTTGGTGTGGTAAGTGCCACTCCCCACCCAGGATCTAGGGTGACTGGGAGACAGGCCCATGGCTGACATGCACCTGGCCCCCCTCTTGCAGCCATATTCCCACATGATGCCCCGGAGACTGAGCACCCAGAGATACCGCCTGCAACAGCCGCTCCCGCCACCACCCCCGCCGCCTCCGCCACCACCGTATTACCCCAGCTTCCTGCCCTACTTCCTGTAAGTACCTGCACATCTGCCCCAGAGCTGTGGCGCCCTATTCTTCTGGGGCCTCTAGTGGTTAGACCCAGACACAGCCCCGTGGGGTCCTGGGGCCTCTCGAGCCACCTAGCATCCCCGCCAAACCATACATGCACACTCACGCTCACCAGCTGGGCTCCCTGCCCTACTGTGACATCTTGGGACAGACACTGGGGTCCCTGGTGTGAACAGTGCAGAGTTCTGGGCTTTGTTTCATGGCGGGAGTCGGGAGCAGCTCTGCGCCCCTTACGCCTACTGACCTTGACCCCGGGCCCGCGTACCTATCTCCCCCTAGCTCGATGCTGCCAATGTCACCAACAGCAATGGGGCCCACCATCAGCCTGGATCTTGATGTGGATGACGTGGAGATGGAGAACTATGAGGTCCCGTGGAGCCCTGTCCTGGGAGGTGGGGGCTTGGGGGACTTCCAGCCCTGGTTGCCACTGACCCTCCCCTCCTGCACACGTCCAGGCCCTCCTGAACCTGGCAGAGCGGCTGGGAGACGCCAAGCCTCGCGGCCTCACCAAAGCAGACATCGAACAGCTTCCATCGTACCGCTTTCATCCCGACAGCCACCAGTCAGAGCAGACGCTGTGAGTGCCCTGCGCCCCCTCCTGTCTCTCTGTGAGCACAGATGGGTTGCGGTCTTCCCAGGGTACCGCTTCGTGCTCTGCCGCGAACCTGCCCTCGCCTTCAGTGTGGGGGTGACGCTCTGTGCCCTCCTCCCAGGTGTGTTGTCTGCTTCAGCGACTTCGAGGCACGACAGCTGCTCCGGGTCCTCCCCTGCAACCACGAGTTTCACACCAAGTGTGTCGACAAGTGGTTGAAGGTAACGTAGCCACGCCCGCTCCCAGGTGTTCCTGGTGTAGTGAGGGAGGAGGGTGGACTGGAGGGCTTCCCTTCGTGTCCTCTTCAGCATCCAGAAGTTCCGGCTCCACTCAGGGAGCCAGGTCCCCACCAGGCAGCGGAACAGCCCCGGATGGGATGGGGGTCCGGTGAGAGTGGAGCCTGATGTGCGGCTGCTCCCCCCAGGCCAACCGGACGTGTCCCATTTGTCGGGCTGACGCTTCCGAGGTGCCCAGGGAGGCTGAGTGAGGTCCACAGCCATCCAGGAGAACCCTGCCCAAAGCTCTGGAAACTCCGGGGGCCCCGGAAGGCCGGGGAGGGCGTGGCCCAGGCCTGCCCTGCCATTCCTGCCTGCATCTCCAGAGCTGGTGCCAGGGTCAGCCCGAGAGAAGCCCCTGCAATAAGCCCTTGCATTTGCCAAGCTCCAAAGACTCCCTCCCCGTTTGCCCACCAGTCTAAAAGACACCCGCCAGGGAGCGGCCTGAGAGTCCCTAACTCAGTCTCTCCTGTTTGCCCTCGCGTCTGTCTCCTTTTCTTGCCGGCCCTGGGAGCCAGGGGTTCATTCCCCTCGTGTGGCTGGTGGAGATCCTTGGCCCTGGGATGGGCAAAGGGGGTGCTGTCCTCGGTCACCTGGTCTCTTGCACTGAAGTGGTGTGCTCTCTGCTCAGGTGGCACTGACAGGCGTGGACAGGCAGTGGCAGGAGGCCAGTGGGTTCTCCTGCTGACCCCAGACAGACTCAGGCAGCCAGCCCCACCCAGGTTGCTGTGGGGTGGGGCTGGCTCCCTAGAGGACCCTCACCTCGGGTACAACATTCCTGCCCCAAGCCCAGGCTGGAGGGCATCAGAGCCAACCTCCTGAGCAGGTGGAAGGCAGGGACGGCATGTGTCCTGAGGGGGCCTGGACCAGGCCAGGGAGAGTGATTTCCTGTGTTGCTGGTGGCTGCCCCTGCCTGGTGGTGACAGGGCCCAGACCCATGCCCCATCTCCCCTCTCTGTCGTTTTGCATGAACGTGAGGAGCAGCAGTTTTTGTTTATTCATTTGGCCCGAAATCACGTGTAGGATTTGAGGGTGTGGATTTTTTAAACAATTTCTTTTCTTTTGGTTTAATGCGCGGGGGGGCGGGGGTGTATAGGGACCAACCAGGACCAAGTGTCCAGGGGCAGGGAATGGTCTGGTGGTGCCGCCTGGTCTGCATGCATGTGCGCGGCTGGGGTGGGGCCAGGCGGCTGGCGGTCATGGGTGGGGTTGGGGGGGCGGGGGGGGGTCTGTGCTCAGCTGATAACTGCCATGCACTGTACTGCACACGTCCCCAGAGCCTACTGGGACCCTACGCTTTTCAGGGCATTTCTCCCTCTAGCCAGGGCCTGTCTCCCACCTGCCTGGGCGTGTCTCCTCCAGGGAAGTCCCAGGGGTACAGGGTCCAAGGAGGATGTGGACCCCGCCTCCAGGGGCCCCTCCCAGCCTGAGCCCTGCCCTCCAAGACTTGGAGGAGCCCCCGGAGGGTCTGGCCGAGCTCCCTACCCTCACCCACCCGGGTCCCATTCTGTTTCTTCCTCACCCCCCGCTGGGGTTGCTGCCCCGAACGAACCGCGTGTGGGGCCGGCACATCCTAGCAGGCAGCCCCTGGCGCCTGCTGCCTCAGGGATGCTCCAACCACCCTCGTTCTCCCGCAGCGGCCCTGGCCCCCCCACCTCCCCCCAGCCTGCCGTGGGGCCCCATCAGCCTGGCCCCCACCCCATGGAGAACCCAGAGTCTTACTGTATATAACTCCAGGTGACATTTCTATATTTATAGCAGTGTTGAAACCCCACCTGTTTTACACAGAGAACTACCCTCTCCGACCCCCTCCCTTCCCCACCCCCCAAAAAAAAGGTTTTCGAAACCCTTAACGGTTCCTGGGGCAGGTGGAAACAGGCTCACGGATGGTGTGTTGACTGCAGCAGTGATTCCAACGAGCAGCTATTGGGGGGGAAACACAACATTTAAAAAAAAAAAAAGTTAAAAAAAAAAGATTTATAAAACAATTATTTAGGATGTTTGTGATTTGCCGACCTTGCTATAGATGCCATGTTACCAATGATTTCCTGTGGTGGGGGCTTGTCATTGTTTACTCTTTTATTTACCAACTTCTGGCCTAGGCATGACAGTGGGTGCTGTCCCCCAGCCCTGGCTGGGCCCAGTGCCTGTGTTCTGTGTTAGAAAGGTCTTTTGTGTATATATATGTATATATGTATATATATATATATGTGTGTGTGTGTGTGTGTGTGTGTGTGTGTGTGTGTGTGTGTGTGTGTATATATATAATTACATATATATATATAAATATATGTAATTTGGGGAGCCCTGTTCCTTGCACATTTTACAGTTACCTCATTTTTCCCATGTATGTATTTGAGAAAATGCTAATATATAGAGAAAAAAATGGTTCTTAAAGCTTAAGTGTGTGGTTTTCTCCATTCCATTGGATTCACATTGGTTTGTAGCATTTAACATAACTAGTATGTTGTATTATATATGTGTATACTGATTGAAATTTTTAACAGATTTGTACTTTTTTTAAAATGAAACTTGCTAGTTCTGCTTGACCAAGTAGTGCAATCATTATTTTTTTTAATATTGTTGCTGATTTCAGAGGGATATTCACTAATAATAAATGTATGATGTATATCGAGTACTGCCCAAGCTGCCTTTGGCCGCCTGTGTTCTCGTCCTTTTGATGGGAAGCGCGCGTGGGGGTGTCGGTCTGAGGGTGGGTAGGGGACAGGGATGAGGGGGGCAGAAAAGATTGTTCTTCGCTGTGGAATCTTGGGGGAAATGATACCTCCTGATGGAGAGGCATCTACGGGGCCAGTTCAGTGACAACTTGCTCCACACTGCTTCACGGGCAAATTAGGATTCTGTTGGCAACCGACAGGATTCCGTCTAACTGGTTTGAGGGAAACGGCACTTAACTAGTCTGTCATTTAAATTCTGGAGGGAGGTTCTGCTTCAGCCTGATCAGATGGGGCTCAGGTGTGTCCTAAGGAGCCAGGTCTCTCTTCATCTTACAACTTTGTTCTGCCTGGTGCTTCCTGGTACCTTTAGCTCAGTTTCTTCTAATTTAGCATCATCTCCACGCAAAAACTGTTTCCCCCCCCCCCAGTAATTCTAATAATTCCTGGTCTGGAGTCTTGTTAGACCAACAGGTTGCACACCCATCCCTGAATCGTGTGCTACCGTTAGGGAGCTAGAACAGCATGACTGGCCCAGCCTGCATTACATACCCACCCACCCGTGGACCCCACTGAACCTACAAGGATTTGAGCCCCTGATCCTCAAGCTCAGTGGGGATGAAGGGCCCGAGAGCCACTAAAGGGGCCAGACTGGTGATGTGGGTACGTTCCTCTTCTCCGTGGTGGCGTGTGGTATGGCAGGGCTGCCCGCTGACTTGGTAGTATGTGAAAGCAGCATGGTCAGGGGCAGGAGACCTGTTGTGCCTGTCTGTGATGCCACTATCTGTGACCTTGGTCAGGGGACTTCTCTTTCAACCTTTGGATCATCGGCAAATTAAGGGTCAGACTCAGTTGAGTGGTTCCCTAAGTGTGTTTCAGAGAAAGTCCTGTGGAACATAATGGTGTTTGTGCAAAAAAGGACTCTGGTAAGATAGTTTGGGAAATTCCATGTTGAGAGTAACAGCCTATATCGCAGGGCTGTCCCTTTTCTGAGCCTTGGCTGTGCTGATGTGTGTTGTAAATCTCTAGCAGTGGATACATACTCTGGGCAGCATTTCCTACATTGGGCTTCTTTGGCCACATGCCAGGCCAAGTTGCATTCTCTGGAGCACACTGAGGCATGGTGCACTAGACCAGTGGTGGGAGCTGAGTTCCCAGTCTGAGCAAATTGTCAGATGGGGAAGTCTCTGAGCTTTTTTTCAGTATTTCAAAAAGCCTGTAGGAAAGGAAAATCACAGATTGTATCAATGGATGCCAAAAAAATTTTTTGGCCAAAATTCAACATTCATTCATGATAAAACTTGACAAGATCATCTATACAAAAACCTACAGCTAACATCATCCTTAATGATGTGAAAGACTAGGTGCTTACCAGCCCTGAGATCAGGACAGGCAAGGATATCTGCTTTCACCAGTTCTATTCAACATCATACTGGAAGTCCTAGCCAGCACAACAAGGCAAGAAAAAGGAAATGAAATTAGAAATGCAGATTAAAATGGAAGAAATCAAATTAACTCTATTGTAGATGATATGATGAAGATCTATGTAGAAAATTCCAAGGAATCTACAAATAACTAGAACTAAATGAGTTCGTCAGGTCATAGGATATAAGATCAATATACAAAAATTAATTGTATAATTTCTACATACTAGCAATGAACACATGGAAGTGGAAATTAAAAACCTGATACTATTTACAATCACTTGAAAGACAAAAGAAACATGTAAATCTAACAAAACATAAGACTTGTATGTTGAAAACTACAAAACACTGATGAAACAAGGCAAAGACCTACACAGAGAAACATGTCATGTTCTTGGATTGGAAGACTCAGCATAGTAAATTGTCATTTCTTCCCAAAGTAATCTCTAGGTTTAATGCAATTCCTATTAAAATCCAGCAAAGTTTTGTGGGGTTTTTTTGACATATTGCCATGCTTATTTTAAAATTTACATGAAAAGGCAAAAGAAACCAGAGTAGCTAAGACAATTTTTAGAAACAAGAATAAAGTGAGAAGAATCACTGCCTGATTGCAATATTTCACTGAAGAGATGCATTAAGACAGTTTATCAGGAGAGGGATAGACAAATAGATCAATGGAACAGAATAAAGAACCCAGATATAGACCCACACAAGTACAACCAACTGATTTTGGAACATTCAATGAAGAATAGTTTTTTCAACAAATATTACTGGAGTAATTGGGTAACCATAAGCAAAAAGAAAAAAATCATAAATTTAAAGGTGGAACATGAAACTAGAAGACGTTTAGAAGAAAACAAATGAAAATCTTCACTGGGACCTAGGGCTAGGTGAAGAATTCTTAGGTACGATACCAAAAACTCCATAATGCTCAACATCACTGATCATTAGAGAAATGCAAATCAAAACTACAATGAGGTATTACCTCACACCAGTCAGAATGGCCGTCATCAAAAAATCTACAAACAATAAATGCTGGAGCGGGTGTGGAGAAAAGGGAACCCTCTTGCACTGTCGGTGGGAATGTAAATTGATACAGCCACTATGAAGAACAGTATGGAAGTTCCTTAAAAAACTAAAAATAGAACTACCATACAACCTAGCAATCCCACCACTGGGCATATACCCTGAGAAAACCATAATTCAAAACAGAGTCATGTACCACAATGTTCATTGCAGCTCTATTTACAATAGCCAGGACATGGAAGCAACCTAAGTGTCCATCAACAGATGAATGGATAAAGATGTGGCACATATATACAACAGAATATTAGCCATAAAAAGAAACGAAATTGAGTTATTTGTAGTGAGGTGGATGGACCTTATAGTCTGTCATACAGAGTGAAGTTAAGTCAGAAAGATAAAATCAAATACCGTATGCTAACACATATATATGGAATCTAAAAATACCCCAACAAAATGGTTCTGAAGAACCTAGGGGTAGGACAGGAATAAAGACACAGACGTAGAGAATGGACTTGAGGACACAGGGAGGGGGAAGGGTAACCTGGGACGAAGTGAGAGAGTGGCATGGACTTATATATACTACCAAATGTAAAATAGATAGCTAGTGGGAAGCAGCCGCATAGCACAGGGAGATCAGCTCAGTGCTTTGTGACCACCTAGAGGGGTGGGTTAGGGAGGAGATATGGGGATATATGTATATGTATAGCTGATTCACTTTGTTATAAAGCAGAAACTAACACACCATTGTAAAGCAATTATACTCCAATAAAGATGTTAAAAAAAAGAGGAAAAGTCCATAAAAGAAAAAAACTGAAACTTGAACTTCATCAAAAATTAAAACCTAATTTGCGAGTCACATATCTGACAAAGGACTCATGTCAGATATATAAACAACTCACAAAACTCAGTGAAAATCCAATTAAAACATGGGCAAAAGACATCAACATACATTTTAGCAAAGAAGATATTTATTGCGTTCAACACCATTAGCCATTAGGGATACACAAGTTAAACCACAATAAGATTATTACACCTATTAAAACAACTAAAATAATAGTGACAATGTCAAATTCTGACAAGGATACAGAGAAATTTGATTTCTCATACGTTTTTGGTGGGAATGTTAAATAGCACAGCTACTCTGGAATATAGTTTGGCAGTTTCTTTTTTATATTTTAAAACCTTGTTTAAAATATTAATTTTGATGCAGTCTATCATAAATAAGTCAGTAGAGATGCATCTGTGAAGTAAGAGCCCTGTGCCATTGGTTGGTGAGCACTGTTCCAGCTCATCCCAGCCAGAGCGCACACCTTCCATGTTGTTCCTGTCCATTGATTGCTTCCAAATCCAGATGACCAAATAGTCATTGATCCCCAAAGTAAGCTCAAAATAGGTTGGCTCGGCCATTCCCAGCATCTGCACCCCTCTTAAATCCTGGGTAAACCAGGAGAGGCATAAAAAACCCCAGCAAGTGGCAAATTGGCCGCTCTTGAAGAGCCGCTTTGCCCAGCTTCACCATGGTAATGGCCCAGCATTTTCTTATAAAAGTGAACATGCACTTACTATATGACCCACCAACTGCACTCCTGGGCATTTTATCCCAGAAAAATGAAAACGTGTCTACACAAAAAATATACACACAAAAGTTCAATAGCTATTTTTATTCTTAATATCCCCAAACTGGGACAACCAAAATTGTCCTTCAATGAGTAAATGGATAAACTGTAGTCCATCCAGATGGTGGAATACCACTTAGCAGTGAAAAGGAATGAATGATTTTTTTTAAAAATATGCATGTATGTATTTATTTTTGGGTGGTTGGGTCTTAGTTGGGGCACGTGGGATCTTTTTTTGCAGCACACGGGCTTCTCTCTAGTTCTGGGCACACCAGCTCAGTTGTCCCACAGCACGTGGGATCTTAGTTCCCTGACCAGGGATCAAACCCACGTCCCCTGCATTGGAAGGCGGATTCTTAACCACTGGACCACCAGGGAGGTCACCAGGAATGAACTATTGACACTCGTGACAACTTGGAGGATCTCAAGGGAATTATGCTGAGTGAAAAAAGCCAATCACAAAGGTGACATATAATTCTGTCGATACTGTTGAAATGACACCATTTTTACGATACTGTTGAAATGACACCATTAGAGAGATGGAGAATAGGTTAGTGATTGCCAGGGGTTGGTTAAGGATGGGGGACTAAGGTGGGATGTGTGTGACTACTAAGGGGTAGCAGGAGCAAGATCTTTGCGGTGATGGAACAGTTCCATATCTTGATTATGGTGAGGTTACATGAATTTACATGGGTGATGAAATTGACAGAACTACACACCCCCACACAAATGGGGTATGTAAAACTGGCAAAATCTGTGGATGGTGCCAACGTCAATTTTCTGGTTTTATACAGGATGTTATTGTTGAGGGAAACTAAATGTACGTAAAACCTTTTTGTAATGTTTTTGGAACTTCCTGTAAATCTATATTTATTTCAAAATAAAAAGTAAAGAAAGGGAAATTGGGTAAAGATTCAACATTATGAATCAGAGTAAAATCATATCATCTTTGGGCTGCGATTCTGCTACGTAAGGTGTGGCAGTGGCGGGGGTTAAGAGATTATTGTGGTTACCTCCTTTCTGTCCAAAGCTCTGCCTGCCACCAACTACAACAATGCCTGGCCCATGGTGGCCATTTTTTTGAATGAATGAATTGCCAGTAAAGTGTGTCTTTATTTTAATAACAGTTGGTGTCATTGGCAACACCTTTCCAAGGGTCACACACTACAAGCTGTCCTTGGAGGGAGGAGGGTGGAGCTCCAGGACTGGATGCTCTCTCACTTTTGGGCTCAGTGTCCCTTGAACTCAGCTTGTATGCTGACAGGTAGAACATTCAGAGTTCTCCTCTGGGCACAGAGGGTGTAACAGTCTAAACATTCCATAAAGGCAGTTTAGTTGCCACTGGGTCCTCAAGGCCTGGTAGGGTGCTTGGTTTGTCATTCAACAAACCTGGCTGAGTGCCTCTGCCCAAAGCCAGGCACTGTTCTAGGCCTTGGGGAAACTCCAGTGAATGAAACAAAGTTCCTGCCTCCCAGAAACTGGCATTCCGGAAGGAGAGACAGACAATATACAAAAAAACAATAGTTTCAAATATAACAAGAGCCATGAAGTAGAATACAGGGAGGGGCAGCCTGACATAGCAGTGGTCTTTCAGAGGAGGCAACACTGAGATTACTGAGACCTGAGTGATGAGAAGGAGCTAGTCAGGAGAAGAGCATTCTAGAGGGAGGGGACAGAGTGTGCAAAGGCACAGAGGCAAGAATGAGTTTGGGCAGGAGCACAGGGTGAAGTTGGAGAGGAGGCAGGGGCCAGGTCCCATAGTGTTTGCTCCTCAACACGCTGAGTTGAGGTATTTATTATCTTCGGTTTCCATTTGGGGGCACTGAGGCTAGAGAGGCCTGGTTTCTAGGCCCAGTTAGAAAATGCGAGAATCAAGATAGCCTTGTAGTCTCCACTTCTAAATTCTCCAAGTCAGAGAATCTACCTCTGAAAAGCCTGCACGGAGGGCTCCCTTTGGTCTCTTCTTCCCCCTCTTCCAGGCTCCAGGCGAGCCCTCCCCGACTGCCACCTGCAACTTCCTGAATGCAGCAGGAAGTGGAACATCTCTGTCCCTTGGAGGGGTCCTTCGGGGGCTGGCAGCCACAGAAGGAGTTTTGTTTATTTTTCTTTTCCATCGTGCCCTGTTTTCACCCCCTTGTTTTGCGTGCTGTTCTCTCTGCTTGGAAGACCACTCACATTTCATGAGCACACACCACACCAAGTTTGTCTCTCACGGGATCCTTCTTCTGTTTTCTTGACTGTAAAGCTGTTCCTACCTTCCTCATAGTTCCCACTGGGGAAACTGAAGACTGAGGCTCAGAGAGGGAGATGCCGTGTGCCCACTGCTCCCTTTGGCCCATGAATCACACTAAGTTGCCTCAGATGCTTTGAATTCTCTCCTTCTGGTAAGCATGCTCCCTTCCCAAAGCCCAGCTTGAATGTCCCATCCTCAAGCGAGCTTCCTCAGACCCCTCCCTCAAGCCAGAGCAGGCCACACCTCACTCTGGTTTCCACTGCACACCACGCAGATGGCTCACCTGTTTTGAATCCTTCTTGTTGCCCATGACTCTGCTTCACCAGACAAAGGACCATCACATTCGCCCAGACCCTAACAAAAGGGCAAGGACACAGTAGGCATCTGTGAGTGTTTTCTAAATAGATGACTGAATAAGTGAATAAATGAGTGAGCTCCTGGGAGGAAAAATATGTGGGAAGTTGACCCCAGTCCCAGGGCCCAGTTGATCTTACACAGGCCCTGCCATCTCTTTGCATTGTCCCAGCGTAGTGAAATTAACTGTTCTCTCTCTCATTATTAATTACTTTTGGTATGATGATGTCCACTCCCTGGCCTCCACTGACAAGCTGGGACACACCCATCATGCTTCACTGTTAATCTGACCACAGATGAAGTGCAGGCTGGGAAAGCCCTCCGAACAGCAGATGCTCATGGCCAGCCGGTCAGTACTCAAGGCCATGGTAGGTCACCCGAGGGGCTGGCGCCAGGGCCCAGATCGGCCAGAAATTAGCCACATCTGCTGAGTATGAATGGATTTATTTTAGCAAATACATAAACATTTTAGGTGGTTTTAACCAAAGCATATCCAGGAAAAAAAAAAAGCTGAAGCAAATATACCAAAATATCAGTTAATTATTTTGAGTGGTGGAAATGTTAATGATAGTTATTTTCTTTACACTTTTCTGCACCATTTTAAAAGGCTCTGCCTCTGTTGTATGGGGTGCAACTAAACACAGAAACCTCAATCTGCTTGCCAGTTATGCTCCAAAGGTGGGAGTCCTTGACATCTGAAATGTGCCCTCTACCTGCGACAATCCCTTTCCCACAACTGCACTCCACCCACCCTTTCTGAAACCTGGACCCCACCCTTTCTGAGGTCTGGCTTTCCATTCTGGGACCTACCCCATAGTCTTTCAACACATCAGTTTTTTCCTTAAATTAGCTAGAATGGGTTTCCTGTTTGTTTGCTAACTAAAGACCTCTTTAGAGATAGGTGCCAAAAGGCAAAAGCTGTGAGAGAACATCCAGGTGTGTGCAGCTCTGTGTGTCAAAACTGGTTTGCCAGGCCAGTTATGATTTACATCTACTCTCCTGCCAGTACCTGGGTGATAATGAAGCCAGAGTTAAACAAGAGTCTTCTCAATGTGATTAATTCTGGAAGACTAGAATCATGTGGTCTAGGCACTTGCCTTCCTGGCAATCAGAGGAGTTTGAAAAATTGACAGCATATCCTTTAAACCATTTCTATTGAATATGAGTTTTCTTGGCCTGGCTTTAGGCAGGAAAATGCCTGGTGTGTCTAGGGAACAATCAAGAGATCTGTGTGTGTTACTTAGTGTGACCATGTGGAGGAACAGAGAAAAATGAAGTTATGAAGTTCCATCAGGGCCCTAGAATTGAGGCCCCAACTTCTAGGCTGGGGAACTGAGAGGCTCTGAATGCTCCCAGGTGACCTCTGTTTTCAGAAAGAAATCAGCAGCAGTGAGGGAGGTAGACTAGTAACTTTTTGTGCATATTCCCACCGTGTATTCTGGTCTCAGTCTCGCCTGGGCCCTCAGTTTGCTGAGGCAGACTTCTGAGTCTTCCTACACTCTGTCCTGCTCTCTTAAATAGCCATTTTAAATCTCCCCAGTCTTCTTAGACCTCTGGCCCATCACTTCCCCCCAACCTGACAGAGAGAACAGACACAATCACATGGGGACACCCTCAACTTCTGCCTTCAAACCTACATTCCAGAAGTCAGAATGCACTGACTTCTGCTCCCATCCTTCCTCCTAAAGCCAATGCCTCCCACCACTCCAGTGGCATCTTTCTCTATTATCCCTTCTCTGTGTATCTTCAACCTCTTTCTCTAAAATCTCACTGCTTTTAGCATTTAAACATAATGAAGTCTCTCCTACCTTAAAACAATAACTCTTCCTCAGTCCTGGCTCCTATTTCCCCCCATACCTTTCACTGACAAATTTTGTGAGAGCTGCCTATGCTCGATCTTTCCACTTCACCTCTCATGCGTTACTTCTGCCTCTGACACTGTACTCCTCCACTGAAATAGCACCAGCCAAGGGCACCAGCGACTACTTTTGTTTCTAAATTTAGTTGTTGGAAACCATCCTCAATTTCTCCCTCTCCTTGACCCTCCATATCTAATCAGCCTCCCAGCCTTGGCCACTGTCCCTCCTAAATAGTGCTCAGCCCATCATTAGAATCTCTCCATCCCCAGGCCACTCCTGATCCACAACTCTCATCATGTCACTTCGTTGTCTTGCCTGCCGTCTTGCCCCCTCCCATCCAGTCTCCCCACGGTGAGAGAATCAGCTTTCTAAAACCCCAATCCCTTGTTTAAAGCCCCTCAATGGCCTGCAGGATAAAGTGTGAATTCTTTAACCTCGTTTACATATTCTGACCCCCAACCTGTGGGAATGGAAACAAGGCGATGCTTACTCTGTGTCAAATATCAGCTGGGCGACTTCTACATTCTGAAAGGTCTTGTAAGAGGCCAATGAAAATGGTAATTAAGAGGTCACAGGTGGGACTTCCCTGGTGGCGCAGTGGTGAAGAATCTGCCTGCCAGTGCAGGGGATAGGGGTTCGAGCCCTGGTCCGGGAAGATCCCACATGCCGCAGAGCAACTAAGCCCGTGCACCACAACTACTGAGCTGTGTCTAGAGCCCGTGTGCCACAACTACTGAAGCCTGTGCTCCACAACAAGAGAAGCCACCACAACGAGAAGCCCGCGCACTGCAACGAAGAGTAGCCCCCGCTCACGTAACTAGAGAAAGCCCGCGCGCAGCACCAAGGACCCAACACAGCCAAAAATAAACAAAACAAATTTTAAAAATACATTATTAAAAAAAAAAAGAGGTCACAGGTGACCATAAGAGACAGTCAGTGGAGATGAAAGTATAATTAACAGGAGGTTAAGAAAGAAGTGGAGGCTGGTTGTGCAACCTATCTTGGCAGGGAAGGAGACAGGGTGGTGACTTGTGGGTAAAGCAACATTAAGATTTTGTAAGGGAGGAGATGCTAAACAGTTTTTGGTGGACGATAAAGAGATCCAAGCAATTGGAAAGGGGATATAGTTTTTGGTAAAGATCTGGCGATCATGACACAGATGGGAGACTGAGCACACACTGCTGATAGGAGTATAAATAACTTTTCTGCACCACAATTTGGAGATAACACAAACATTTTAAAAAGTAAAAATTTCCATTCCTTTTTGACTCAGTAATTTCACTACTAAAACTTTTGTTTTCCTGAGAAAATAAACATGGATGTGCACATTTAGCTACAGGGATGTTTATCAATCTATTAGATAATCTATTAGATAAAAGCAAACAAAAAGGTTAACAACCTAAATGTCATAATAGGCTTTTGATCAATTTATGGTACAGCTATTCAGTGAAATGCTGCATAGCCATTAAAAACGATATAGAAGAATGTGTGAAATAGAGATAATACAGTATTTACAATATTATCCCATTTCTGTATTAAAAATGTTTTTATATGCAATGAAAAGTCTGGGAAGATATACATCACAGTATTAATAGCAGACATCTCTGGACAGTGTGGTATAATACATTTTTTTGTTTCTTTGAACTTCCTAAAATTTCATCATGAAAACAACTTATAAAATCACACACACATACATAGGGAGTCCATTTATACAAAGTTTAAGAACAGGTAAAACTTCTATGGTGAAAGAAGTCAGAATAGTTGGTTATGTCTGAGAGGCTATTGATTGGGAAGGTGCACAAGGGAACTTTCTGGGGTAATGTGGTGTTCTGCATCTTGGTTTTGGTGTACACTTAGGTAAAATTTTATCAAGCTGTGGATTTAAGAGTTGGACATTTTACTGGGTGTAAATTATATCTCTTTCAAAAGAAAATACACCCACAAGACCGAAGAGAAACAGGAAGTAGGTGACATCACAGAGCAATTTTGAGGTGAAAAAGGAAGATGAGGAAGTTCTGTGACAAGACCTCAGTTTTCTCAGGAAGTAAGATGTTGCAGTGGGTTTAGAGTGAGGAGGATGCAGGTGGGCTTGGATTTGAGAAAGGGGCACACGGTGAAACAGTGCCTATGGTGTAGAAATGCATAGGGTTTCCTCGAGCTGGATCAAAGGAGTGGGCACCAACCCCCAGGGCTCTTCAACTCACTGTGATACATGCTAGGATTCTGCAGCTGAAGGAGCAAGAGGAAAGAAATCAAACGGTTGAGTTTACTTTGGCAATTGTGACAGTCAGTACTGGCTTGTAGTGGAGAGAGGAGTGAAGCCAAGATGACACCAGAAGGGAGACTGAAATGAGGGTGAAGGGACAGGAGGGCTTTGAGAGCAGAGTAAGGACAGTGGAGTTGGGTGGTAAGAGCTGTGGTGAGAGGGATTGGTTCTGAAGTCCTGAAGCAGTTCTGAGTGAAGGCCACACGCAAAGCAGGGGACTCTGCTGGCATAGGAGGGAGGGAAGCGACCACTCATCTAAGTGTCCATCTACCCAATGCCAGGCACTCACAGATACCAGCTCATTTAAATGGCACCTGGAGGGGACTCCCTGGTGGTCCACTGGATAGGACTTGGCACTTTCACTGCCGGGGGCCGGGGCTCTAAGATCCTGAAAGCCACTCGGTGCGGCCAAAACAAATTAAAAAAAACCCCAACCCCCCCAAAATGGCACCTGGACTTTTGCAAGGATGTACTGCCATGAGGTTTATATAGGAGGAAACTTGCCCTAGATCAACCCGTAAGCAGGACTTTCAAATCCAGATTTGACCCCAAAGCCACATCCCACCATACTCAGCTGCCACACAAGGCAAATCAGGAGCAGAACTGGAATTTTAGGGAATCCAAATATGTAGATGTGAGTCATTGAGGTTGCTGGTGGAAACTATCAGTTGCCAACATCTGGAGAATGGCCAGTAGCAAACAGAACAGGATAAAGTAGTCCAAGCAGATGGCATGTGCTTTGGGAGTTTGCCCTGGAGGACAGTGCATCAAAGTGGCAGAAGAGGCAAGAGGAAGGGACTCTGGTGGCTCGGGGCTTGTGGCTCCATCAAGGTAAAAGCACACATGGAGTTCCAACTGCAATAATGGAAGTGTGTCAAGAAAAAAGTGTCGGGCACTATTTGCCCATAAGCAAAGCCTCAACCCCTCCCCTTTTTCTCTCCTTCCTTGATCCATATGGGGTGAATTGCTAGCAGTGGGCAAACTACAAACTGGCAAACAGTAATAGGAGCTTTGACCCAACACTTATTAGGTGCCAGGCAATCTGCAGCAGCAATTCACTGAATCTTCATGGAAATGGTACAGTTGGCCCTATTTTACTGATGATGGAACTGAAGCCTAGAGTTGAGGTTAGTTGGCCAAAATCACAGCCCCAGTCAGGATTTGAGACCAGGTGTATCTGGCATCAGAGTCTGCATCTTCCTTGACTCTATTAATCGATGGCAGAATTTTTATATGTAAGCTTCACAATTGCGAAGTATTCATTTTTAGTGGATTCTGACCTAAGGTGAATAAACTCGTCTTGAAAACTTACTAGACGAAGAAGACATTCTAGTTTACACTTAAGATGTGCATTCAAAAAAATTATATATACACACACACACGCATACCCACCTACACACCTTTGGATAAGCAACAGGGCAGACTCTGAAGGTGACAAGAATCCATACTCACAGAAATGAGTTCTTTGCCCAGGACAGACAGTGGGAAAGAGAAAGGCAAAGAATTGAGGCTTAAGTTTCCTCTCAGAAATGAAAATATGAGCAAAAATACCTAGGAGCATAGTTCCAATAGTCCAGAATCTGTTAGATCCAAAGTGACTCTTCTCTAGCCACTCATCTGCAAGGACATGGGTCTGTTCTGGCAGGAGAAATGACATGCCTTAAAAAACTGATAGTTATTAATGCCAGAAAATATACCTTCAAAATACACTTCCTTAGAGAAAGGGGAACAAATACTGAATGACACTTGTGTCAGGTGCTTCATATACATTTTTTTAAGTTTTTTTTTCCATTTATTTAATCTTTTAATCTACAAGCCTATCCTGAGGCAGATGATGTTAACTTTTCAGTTGGGGAAACTAAAGCTCATGGAAGCTAAAAAACTTGTCTGAGGTCATAAGGCTGACAAATGACAGAGCCCCAATTTGAACCCAGATCTGCCAGCTCCTTCTACTAAAGCACACTGCCTGAGCTGCCATTTTCCACAGGAACACATTGTAGGTCTATTTTAACTCCTTGCTTCTTGGCAATGTTCCCTCTGTTCCCTCTCCTGGTGTTTTTCAACCTTGCCTTCAGACAGAGAAACATCTACCAGATCTTCCCTAGACAGAAAGACCCACAACTTGTTAGGAAATTTTTGTTATAAAACATTTAATGTTAACCTACAATACAATGTAAACTTTTATGAAAAAAATTTAAAGTACACTAGATTTCTTCAGTAAATTATCACGTAACTATTCGGGTGCAGTACAAGTTGGGGCACTGCATCCTCTGTGGATGGATTTCCTGTTGCTGCATCCCTCACAAGTCCTAAAAAAAACCAGTTGTAAAGTGGAGCTCCTTGTTCAAGCACCAGATAATACACTCCTGATTTTGCATTCTGGGGGTTATCACTCCTTCCCACAGTCATTTTCTGTAACTTTTTCCTTGGCCTTGGCACCATTAGCAATTTTCGTGACAGCTCAGTTGAAGATTCTAGGTTCTTTTTAGATTATTTTTTTTTAAAGAAATATTCTCCATTGGCCATCTCTTATCCAAACATCATAGTGAAAACAAACAAGGAGAAAGAAGTATTTGCTGCAGGAAATTCTGCAGAAGTGAAAGAAAAGACTGAGGCTGCAGAAATTCGACTGACTTCAATTAGGTATCTTTGCTTGGTCAGTTCCTATGGAAATTCGGCTGAATCTACAACTTTAGTCTTGGGAGTACAAAACAAAAGTGGGAACAAGTGTTTTTGTTTAGTTGATGACTTGCCATTTGGAAACAACAGCTGAAATAATTAGGAGGTGATTTGGAAAGAAGAGCAAATGCTTGCAGATCACCGGCTTCTCAGTATTTTCTCACTTGCAGGTCCCATCAAGTTCCCAGAGGTCCTTGGGAGTAACATACAGATTGTATGGGCGTTGACAAAATGTGCATCTTTCATGGAGGAAAGGAGATGGCACCTAGGCAGCAGGTCTAGGTCAGCATGAAGACAGGAAGCGGGACTGAGTAAAGCAGGGCTGTTTCAACGCTAGGAAGAAGACTTTAATACTCTGGCATCTGACCTTCTTCACTGGACAAGTTATCAAAAGGCAAGAGGCGTAAAGTGCACATCATAGAATAAGATGCAGATTGAATTATTAAGAAAAAATTTACAACTTCCCAAAGTGGTGTGGAAAAGATACTTGGTACACCCAGCCTGGTGAAGGTCCTTAATACCCTCCTACGCAGGGAAACAGCTCTGCATTCCAGACAGGGAGGGTGGCTCCGAGTTAAGTGGAAAAATTCATCTTTGCATGGTTGTCAGCAGCAAATAGATATCAATTACAGGAAAAAATCTGTAAATATACAAACACAGGGAGGCTAAACAATACACTACTTAATAACCAAGTGATCACTAAGGAAATCAAAGAGGAAATCAAAAAATACCTAGAAGCAGGAAGCAGACTTCACGTAAGGTAGAGCGGAGACCACAGTTTATCCTTAGTCACTCCAGATACATTTTACGACAACAGTCAGAAAGCGATTTCCCACTCATCTGGACTTGGGACAGCAGGAAACAAAGTGAAAGAAAAACAGGCAGCCAGGAGCAAAATCAAAGTTTCCTGGAGACGGTGCTGCAGACGCCTGTGCCAAGGCCACTGGGAAATTCTCAGGCTCCCCAGGTGATACCCATGGGGCTCCTCACCCTGCCCCTTGGTGTTTACCCCAAACACTAAGGGTGGCAGAGAAGAGCAGTCACATCACTGCTACTTAAAAGAATGGTCCTTAGCTTTTAGCTAAGCAAGAGAAAGCCTTTGGAGGCTGCAAGTCTAGCAAGTTATGCTTTATGTTGACATGAACCCCTGGCCTCACAGCATGCTAGGGAACTGCAATAACTCCAGTAACTTCAGTAGGTTGCAGTGTTACAAGTTCTGCAAGTCTAGCTACAGAACACTTTGGAATACTTGTCAGCTCACGCTGACATCTGTGAATACATGGCCTGACCCCAGTACCCATTACCATAAACTCAACCACAGATGAGACATCAGAGGGAAAAACCCCTACTGCTTCAACACAGCAATAGAGAGGATAAAACTGCCCCCAGCAGGTGGCTACACCAAAAACTGAAATGTGCCTTCCGACACTTTACACAGGCTGAGTTCTGTCTTGGCTCCCTTCAAGGCCTCCGGTTCTTTCAAACCTTAGAACACCACCACCACCACATTCCCAGTGAGACAGGCGGGGTACTCTCACATGGTTCTGCTGGTTCCACCACAGACCCTGCTTGTCCTCTGGAAAGGCACCAAGCTTGGCAATTCAGGAAAGCTCAGGGCTGGGCAGGAATAGCATGCACATGTCAGAACACATATCCTTTGTTCAGATCCCATAATGACCACCTGGTCCAGATTCCAAGGAAAAGCTGCAGTTTTACGTATAGGTTAGTCTACACGGAGTTCATACCATGTATATGGGTGTATCTGTACATACACAGCCTTTGTAGAGCTACAAACCCAGATTTCCTCCCATTGTACCAAGTGGGATGCATAGGTGGCAAGAAAGGACAGCAAGAGTTGGACCAAAAAGAACCTCTCTGGGAACGTGAGAGGGACAATGGCAGAAATAAGCACAAACCAGCCTGGGACACCTTTATTACACTCTTGTGGGCTAAGGAGCCCAGGGCAAGAACTCATGGGTTTAAGAAATGGCTCTTTATCAAATGATGTTAAGGAAAAAAAATACATCTATGTCAGCCTCATTCCTTTGGTCATTACAAAGCAACAAAAAAAATTAAAGTTATTCATAAATTGTGGGAAGTTCAAGGAACATCTCTGCTCTGTGCCTTCCCTTCCCTCTCTTCTCCAGAGGTGGAAGAAGCAAGTCCTCAGGAGATGCTGCAGTAGCTGGTTGTTGGAGGTTTTTTCGCTTTTATTTTCTATAAAAGCAAGAATGAACGAGATCTAGTGGGAATGTCCCCTTCCCCAGTTGGGACAATGGCTGGGTTGGAGGTGAAGAGTCTCCTTTCATTGGAAGGTGTGGTGCAGAGGCAGTAGGGAAGGGTGGGTTTGCCAGCAGGAACGTTCACTGCTAACCTCGAGTGCACACACAGGTGGTGACTTTTGCAGGCAGCATGGTTTCTGATCCTTCCTGAGGATGCAGCAGTCTTTTAAAAAAAATATTGTATTATAATAATAATAATATGAATTTCTCTCTCTTATTTTTTTGTTCTTTTTCCATTTCTTTTAGGGATTGGGGTTGAAAAGGAGAGGAAGAAAAAGTGTCATTCGTCTGTTAGGTCCTGAACAAAGAGAACTTCTGTGTGGCTGAGTCCGGCCTCCTGCAGCGTGGGGGGGTTGGGCCACTCCTCTGAAGGGGTGCAGGGCAGCACCCTCCGGGGAAAATTGGCTTCAATCTGAAACTTTTCAGGGCTTTCTTTCAAGGAGAATAAGAAGTCGTGGATTACCTGCAGAAAAAGAAGGTAATTTTCTATTACCTATAGAAAAAGAAGGGGAGTGAGAAAAAGACAAAGACAGACACACACACAACCATGAAATCAAATATACCCCAGCTCTCCCAAGGGTTAACTTGGAGATATGAAGTAATCACATTAGACTGAAATTCCATTTCAAAGTCGATCCATTTCACAGAGCAAACATGTCGGGAAGCTCTTTTAAGAGATTTATTACACAGCCCAATGCTAGTCCTACTCTGAATTGACCCATCTGTTTCTTTTTGGAAAACCTGTCTGATATAAAGTTAAACATTTTTAACTTACAAATAATCAAGAGTTACAGAAAAGTTGGAAGCATAGGTACAGAATTTTTTCTTTGAACCAGTTGAAAGTGAGCTACCAACTGAATGTCCCATCACCCCAGAATACTTGTGTATATCTTTTTTTTTTTTTTTTTTTTTTTTTCCGGTAGGCGGGCCTCTCACTGCTGTGGCCTCTCCCGTTGCGGACAGGCTCAGCGGCCATGGCTCACGGGCCCAGCCGCTCCGCGGCATGTGGGATCCTCCCGGACCGGGGCACGAACCCGTGTCCCCTGCATCGGCAGGCAGACTCTCAACCACCGTGCCGCAAGGGAAGCCCTCTTGTGTATATCTTACAAACAGGGCAATCACCTTCATAATACAACCCTCAAAATCAGAAAACTTAACTGATTATTACATTATACATTATTACTGTAATATAATAATGTACATTAAATTTTTATTCAGGCCCCATTCAAGTCTTGGCAGTTGCCTTTTATAGCAAAAGGATCCAGTTTTAAATTGTATGTTGCATTTAGTAGTTGTCACATCTCCTAAGTCTGCTCCTTTTAGCCTGGAACAAATCCTCAGGATTTCCTTGACTTTCATGACCTTGACACTCCTAAAGATTACTGGTCAGTTACTTTGTCTCTCAATTCATTTATCTGATGTTTACTCTTTTTTAAAACATTTATTTATTTATTTTATATTTATTTTTGGCTGTGTTGGGTCTTCATTTCTGTGTGAGGGCTTTCTCCAGTTGCGGAGAGCGGGGGCCACTCTTCATCGCGGTGTGCGGGCCTCTCACTGTCGCGGCCTCTCCCGTTGCGGAGCACAGGCTCCAGACGTGCAGGCTCAGTAGTTGTGGCTCATGGGCCTAGCCGCTCCACGGCATGTGGGATCTTCCCAGACCAGGGCACAAACCCTTGTCCCCTGCATTGGCAGGCGGATTCTTAACCACTGCGACACCAGGGAAGCCCTGATGTTTACTCTTGATTAGATTCCAGTTATGCATCTTTGACAGGAGTATTACAGAAATGATGCTGTGCTCTACTCAATGCATCCTATTCAGGTGGAGTACAATTTCATTTTGCTCCATTACCTATGATGTCCACTGTGACCACTTGATTAAGATGGTGCCTGCCAGGGCTCTCTGCTCTAAGTTAGTCTTTTCTCCTTTGTTATTAACGAGTATTTTGTGGGGGGGTACTCTGAGACTATGGAGACATTCGGCTCCTCAAACTTTCTTCAATTTATTTATTTATATTAATTTAGAGCCATGCTTTCCTATTTTATTCAATAGGTTCTAATGTTCAAACTGTTTCAGATGGAGTCCAAGGAGCCCAATCAAGCTGGCCTCCATGTCTTTCTGACATGTCTCCATCGTTCTTTGAATAATTCCTTGCTTTGTGGCACAAGGTGTTCCAGGCTAATCTTGTATATTCCCTGTCCCAGTCCTGGAATCAGCCATTTCTCCAAGGAACCGTGATTCTTCTTAATGGACAATGCTATTTAAAAACCACGATCTAGGGAATTCCCTGGAGGTCCAGTGTTTAGGAGTCCACGCTTCCACTGCAGGGAGCATGGGTTCGATCCCTGGTCGGGGAACTAAGACCTTGCATGCTGTGTGGTGCGGCCAAAAACAAAAAAAAACAGAAAGTAAATAACAACCACGACCTAGGTGCTAGGTATGTTCACTGCTATTGGGGTGCTGATGTTCCCAAGCACTCTCTGTGGAGAAAGCCAGACAATGTGTACATACATATATGCATCTATATTTGTATTTCCCCCTGTATACTGAGAGCCATGAGTTGATTCCCCTCTCCTCATGCACACCCTCCTTACCTGGTTCTGGATTTAACACCCACCCCATCCCCAGGTCACTTGGGCTCTGACTTCTCTGCACTGGGTGCTCTCACATATGCACACCTCCTTCACTTGATCGAGATCTGACATCTTCCACGTAGACCCCTCTTCTGTGAGAAAGCCCTCTTCACCCTGGTCTGGCTCTGGCAAGGTACAGGTAAATTCTTATTTTCCCCTGTCTCTTAACGCCACACATTAAGAACAGGCACCCTGGATCTGATCTATGGTCCTCTTTATCTCAAATTCTGTTTTTAACAAGACTCTAAGGGATGTGCAGTGAAGGGCACTGCTAACCTCTTTCAGGTCCATCCCAAAGATCAGGAGCACCCCATTCAAGTTACCCTTACTTTTTTGAGGGAATCTATTTCTATTTCCTTTTTGTTCCACCTCTCATAAGTTTATTCCCCTCTGCCTGAAGAGGCTATTGCTACAAATCTGTTTAAGTAAATTCATTTTCCTTTCACCTAATCCATTCACGATTTTACAAAATTCTCATATTTTGGTCCATCAACCTTAATCACTTTCAGCTCCTTTCTCTGTCTTTGCAATTTCCATTAATATTCATTCTCCTTTTCTTTTCTTGAGATGCATCAGTTAGACTTGCACCAAGTATTCTTGGTATGAACCCAACAGGGTTTTATAAAAGGGCAAAATATCTTGCTTCCTTTTCAGTCACTGCTTGACAATACTCAACACTGATACAACACTGGCATTTTCTGTTTATCATTGGCAATGCACCAATACCATCAGGAAACAGATGAAATCACCTCTACAGGTCCATTTTGGTTCATAATGGATAGAAAAATGATTTCTGGGCTGAGTATAATTTGGTTTCTCTCTTACATGCATTCATTTAGGAGAAAGTCAGCTGCCACTTTTCTGCTCACTCTTGAAGGCTAGACATTTTTCTACAGTTTACCCTTTTTTATCCTAGCTTTTAACACATGTCAAGAGCTGAGCATCATACACAAACTGAGCATTTTGCTGAACATTCACTCATTGAGAGTATTTATAAAGGGTAGAGCTCACAGGAAGATCACACAAAGTCTGCAGGAGCACTAAAAAACTGTAACTCACTATTCAGTTACATGTTATTAACTCTATAAATGTTAAATGAAAGGCCAGCACTGCCAATACACCTCTCCTCTTACACTTCTTTCTTTCCCATCTGATCCTTGTCCCCATTTACAAATTATTTCTCTCCATCTGAAGGTTTTTTCTTCTTTAAAAAATAACTTGTAGTGTAAACATATTTTAAAAGCCTACAAGGATTAAATATTTAACAAATGGGTTGGTTCCCCTTTGGCTAAAAGTCTATTCTATTCCACAATTCTAACAGATTTTCCTCCAAAACTCTCAAGAGAGGAAATTTTGGTTAGGCTTTTCATATGCAAAATGATAATTAGAGTTTGGGGAGTAAAAGCTCCATAAGCGCTTGGGCATACTACAGAGAAACTGTCAGTGAACATGGCTGCAAGTTAATACCACAAAGAAAACAGTAGTTAGGAAGCACATCACGGAAAGGGAATGAACATTTAGAAACCATCTACTACATGCTAGGTCCTGTGTGAGGCTCATTCATGTTATTCCCAACTAAAAAATCCAAAAATAGAGATGTGAGCACCTTCCCCCATATAAATCAATGTATAAATGAGAGATGAACAAATAAAACGAGGAAGCTATTGCTTCTCTCTCACTAGGATGCCTCACAACGTTTTACTCTGAATTAGCTCTTTGAATCATCTTACATTCCTTACTGGCCAGTGAGCTCCATGAATTCCAGAACCACGCTTTACTCACCTGCATAACCCCTAGGGTGCCTAGCACAGTGCCTGACATACCTTCAGTTTAATGTTATCAGAGGACAGGTTATAGTTCCATTTTATATATATTCCATTTATATCTGAGGCCCTATAAGAGACTCTGTAACTTGTCCAATGTTTTCCAGTTAAACAGGAGAAGTAATGAATGTGCTACCCAGCCTCAACTGACTACAGAGCATCCGCATTTCTATTATGCAGTTTATTCTTGATTATTTCAAATGATCAGAGAAATGGCAGAATCTATTATAGTTGTAAACTTGGAAAGGCAACTTACCAACGCTCAATATAAACAGGAACTTCCTTCTCATAATAAACACCCAAAACAATAGCGTTTGAATGCTTACTATGAGCCAGGCACAATGTTGAGCACTTTACATATGAACTTAATCCTAACAATCCTATTAGAGAGTGACTATTATACCCATTTTACAGATGAAGAAACTGAGGCTTAGAGATTAAGTAAACTGACCAAGGAAACACATCTATTAACACTGGAACAATGAGAATTTGATCTTCATTCTGTGAGACTCTGAGAGTCTCTGCTTTTAACTACATCCCTATGGAATGACAAACACTATTTACCTATGGACACCAGATATACAAGGTAGCCCTACTAAGTTGGGCTTCTAATGGGCTGAGTAGAAAGAAAGAGTGACAACTGCATGCAAGCTGCACATGCACTTATATTCAGTTGTGTAATTCCAGTCCTTCCAGGGCAGCGGGGATAGAGCTTTTTCTATGCAGCAAGGGGTTCTGGTGGAATTCTAAAGCCAATGCAAGTCGAGCAGCTTGGAAGAGCCTCCCACCTCCAACATACAAGTCTTTTGTGGGACTTCTTGGTAAGCTATCTTTTCTTCTTAGCAGAGCTCAAACATAATAAAATGAAATATTAATAACTGCTTTGAGTTGGCAGCTAGACCTGAAGGAACTTACAATAATTCAGTACACTCTTCTCTCTGCCCCACCTCCTTCCTCCCCTGTTCATCAGAGCAGCAGATACAGCAACAACACTCTTGAGAGTCTTTAAAAGTTTCCATATCTACAGCCCAGACAGCCCAGACTTTATATACACTTCACATAACTTAGGCAGTCCTTACTGTTAGAGACTGTGAAAAGTGGAATCGTCTTTCTACTCGAGAATCATTGGGTAATTTGAAAATGATTTTGACACTTTCAGGGTCATCAGGGGAAGGCTCCGGGGGCAGGCACTCCAACTTCCTTTCCTTCTCCTCTTGTAAATTCTGTAGAGACACAAAGCAAAGGTGAGGCTATGGCTCCAATTAGGGAACAAGGAAACAAGAAACACAATCACATCATGTAGGTTTACTGGGCAGTCAGACGAAAAATTAATGACCAGTATCAGAAGAAAACTTCTTGGCAAGGGTCAGAAACACCCTAATTCAAATTATATTTATTTGATTACATACTATTGCATCACATGTATTATTTATTGACTATGCTAAGGTATGTAACTATTAGAAAAAAGGGAATGACTAAAAGACCCTGGCTATAATCAAGCGGCAATGTGCAATGAAACAAGATGATGAATAAAATGTCAGATGAGCTAAACACTGGTACTAAGAATGAATGCTTAAAATCTACTGCTGTGAATTAGCATATTGAACTGCTTATTATCTATTTATACTTACTTTTCATGGAACAGAGTTGTTCTGCCTAACTTTTACTTACTCTTGTATTTGTTTTAATAAACTTTTTAAACAATTAAAAAATACTTTTTGTGAAAATGCAGTAAATATTAAAATGGCATGGAGAATTTAAATCACTCACAATCCTATCATCTAGTTTTTTTCTTTCACACTTGAGAAAAGACCAGTTTGGGAGTCACCAGAAGTAAATAAAGACAGGCTCCTTACCCGCCGCCGTCTCTCCTCTGCCAACTTCTGCTGCTGCACCTCTTCCTCCTTCCGCCGCTTCCGCTCCCGCTCCTCCCGCTTCTTTCTCTCTTTTTCCTGGTCAGCCCGGAGAGAGGCCAGGTAGGCCTCATCCTGTTGTTGTCTCAGCACCTGGGTCTGGTTTCGTTCTTCCCTGTGGACAGATCAAAAGCACAGAGGGAAAAAATAAATCTCACAAAGCTCTGTGTTTTCTTATATTGAAATTTTTTAGGGAGTTAAAAAGGTTGACAATCTTGGCAGATGACCAGTTAACACTACCATTAGGGATTCAGATTCTCATGCAGAATCTGAATGAGCCATCTCTTTTCTTACTTTAATTTGGCAGAAAAAGAAATGGCAAGCTTTTCCCTCTCTTTTTAACTTTCCATGTAAAACTATCCTTTCCTCCCAATCCTAACAGAAGTAACACAATATTATTGCCATAAAATGATCAGTGGGATATTTTATAGGTAATACCTTTCTGGGTTACAACATTTTTGTGTACATTGCTTTCATAAAACCAAAAAACCACATACACACATTTTAGAAGATGTGAAAAATACAGAAACATATTCAGAGTTCTACTAATCAAAGAGAAAACATTGTAACATTTTGGGATATTTCTTTTTCTCTCCAAAAAATTGTCTATGTACGTAAGAGTGTGTGTGTCTGTGTCTATAAAATTAAAAGAAAATATCCCAGAATGTTTAAAGTGGTGGTAGGATTATGAGTGATTTAAAATTTCTTCTGTGCTTTTCTATGTTTCCTGAATTTTCTACATTAATTAATGTACATTACTTATGTGATGGGGGAGGAGTTATAACCAAGTTCTTAGCATTCCTCATTTTTTACATTTAAGTTCTTTATATCATGCTCAGCTATTTTAAATGACACAATTTACATTCCTGAGCATAGAGTCCTGTCTTTATTTTGAATCACATCTCCAAGAAAAGATGATCTGATGGAGTTATTTAGGTCAAAATATATAAATATTTTAACACTAAATGGACAAGGCTTTTAAAGTTGCCTAACAGAGAAGAAGTCAGGATTTGTGGAGCCCCAGGTAAGGCACCCAAGTCTACAGCTGGTCTCAGTTCCAGAGAGGAACTCCCCTGTACCTCTCTAGGCGTTCTGACACCAGGTAAGTCTGGTTTGCATCCATGATAAATGTCAGCTGGTTAATGAGGTCATCAGGCTGAATGAGGCCTTCTAGCCGTCCTACCACAGTCATTCTCCGATCCTTCAACATAATCATGGCCAGGAATGGATAGGTGTTTTCTCTTAAAGCCTGCGAGACTGACAGAAAGAAGACCCAAAAGATCAAGGGCAGGACTTAGGGATAAAACAGATTAATTCTTAGACTTTACACAACAAGCAAGAGAGAACTGCTTTGGTCTCAGTTGGGAAAGAAGGGAGGTGTCATTTATTCCCTGTCTACCTTTTTCCCTCCTAGTTTCTCAATCTTTTTGCTGTTGTTGTTATATATTTGTGTCCCTATTCCCAGGTAATTTGATTAGAGTAGGACAGGCTTTTCTGGTGGGGTGTGGTTGTCATGATGATGCTAGGGCAGGCTGCAGAGTTCAAGAACAATGTCTATTTGATGGAGGGAAAAGGATCTACAAAGACTCTGGCTACTGCTCAGCATAATTTCCCCCTGTGTCGGGGTCAAGCCTAAGAGGACAAGGCTGCAAGTCTCAAGCTTTATGTTACTGGTGAGGATCTCCACCATCATCTTCCCTGTCTTTTGTTCCTCTCATCCAATCCCTTCCTTATCCCCTTTTCCTATGTTCCACCCACCCCCACCCACTAAAAAAGGGCTAGCTTTTCTGTTCTGAAGGAGTTTAGAAAGTTGGTCTTCCAAGTAACCAAGATTTTACAATTACAGAGCTTTATCTGTTTTACCTTATGATTTGAAAGAAGAGATTTTAAGCTTCTATTAAAAATATCCTTAGTCTCCTTCTATCTATCACTCCTCACACCCAAAGCCATAAGAGAATGGCAAAACATATACTGCAGGAACTTATCAGATGTTTAAAAACCAATTAGGAATAACAATTCGGATTCCAGGATGTAGACAAAACATCTGCTGCATCTTTGGTTCTCAGGATTTAGCACAGCACCTGGTATGCTAGTATATATTCAAAAGTTGCTGAATAGAAGTAGCTGCAAAGTAACTACATTTTCCTTCACTAGATGCCTTTAGATCTTATACTGACTTCTAAAGATATTTACCTCCAGTTAAGAGTTAGTTATAGTCAGCAAAGATCTGAGCTTTCTGAATCCCTATCAGCACTCAGGGTACTCAAACTCATTGTGCAAGAAGCTCTGTTAAAATTGCTGATGACAAGAATAAACTCTTCAGTAAAAAGCTCATTAAGATTAAAGGCAAGCTGCTGGCCAGGACTGGGTATTTTTTTTTTTTTTTTTGCAGTACGCGGGCCTCTCACTGTTGTGGCCTCTCCCGTTGAGGAGCACAGGCTCCGGACGCGCAGGCTCAGCAGCCATGGCTCACGGGCCCAGCCACTCCGTAGCATGTGGGATCTTCCCAGACCGGGGCACGAACCCGTGTCCCCTGCATCGGCAGGCGGACTCTCAACCACTGCACCACCAGGGAAGCCCCAGGACTGGGTATTTTTAAAAATAAAACAGGCTCTGGCAATGGTTAACTGTAATGAATGGGCTAGAGCCTGACAGACCTGAGCTTGCTCCAAAACTTGCTAACTGTATGATCCTGGGCCAGTGGCTTAAACTCTCTGAGCTTGTTTCCTAAACCATAAAGTGGAGGTAATACAACCCCCATCTCTCAGGACTGCTGAGAGGATTGGTCAGCCATAGAATAGTCATGCAATAAATGGCATGTCCTTCCAGATTATTCCAAAGATATCTCAACAATCTCAATGAGGCAAAAGAAACACGACTTACCCCTGTATCCCTCAGGTTTGTTTGTGGAGCATGCCCAGAAGAGCATCCTAGTGTTTATTAGTGAAATAACTTCAGGAGCACAGAGTGTGGTGCTGTGGAGAGGGATGAAGAGGACATGAGAAGAACTTGCTTACTACAAATTATCAGTAGATAAGATCAGAAAAGAGAGAAAAAAAAAAATCAATCCACTTACCGACAGAACTCATCAGAGTCCTGGTGATCATCTCCATGAAGATAAACCAAAAGAAAGCGAAGCTCCCGTTTGGCATCATTAAGTGCCTGTGAGAAACAAAAGATCACAAATTATGATAATGACTGTGCCTCAAACTTTTAATTAGGCTAAGGGTCCTAATGGATACAGCTACGTATTTAGGAACAAAAGAAGAAATGAGGGAAAAAGGTGAGCAAGAAAACCAGAAAATTCCTGGGCTCCTACCTTCATAACCCTGGCATTTCTCTCCCTACAAAAAGTCCATGCTAACAAGCTTCAATGAAAAAGTTTTTAGTGTTGTTAGGATTTAAATTCTATCAGGCACATAAGAGTAGGCAGGCTGACAAAAAAAGGCCCCCTCCCCACCCAATCACAGAAAAGTCATCTGTTCCCACAATCTACGGGAAGATATAAACAGGAGAATCTGACCTGAAAAGGGAGATGAGAGTTTTGCCACTTTACAGCTACAACATAAAAAATACTGCGAAGATGAGCCTGATCCAAGGCCACATACCAAGCAGGGATGAGGGACTGAGGGACCCAAGGGCATTTTAAAGAGCATGGGGTTTGGGCTTCCCTGGTGGCGCAGTGGTTGAGAGTCCGCCTGCCGATGCAGGGGACACGGGTTCGTGCCCCGGTCCGGGAGGATCCCGCATGCCGCGGAGCGGCTGGGCCCGTAAGCCATGGCCGCTGAGCCTGCGCGTCCGGAGCCTGTGCTCCGCAGCGCGAGAGGCCACAACAGTGAGAGGCCCACGTACCGCAAAAAAAAAAAAAAAAAAAGAGCATGGGGTTTAAAAGATCTTCAACGACAAGGCTAGTGTCCCAGATTTCTGTGTATGTTTTTGTATTTGCAGAATCCCAGGTACATTCCAATTTAATTAAGATTTCCTGAACGACCACTGGTGGTCTACCTTCAGGATTACAGCAAAGAGGGTGTATGAGAGGCGCCCATCTCATTCATGTCTGTATCTCTAGCACTGAGCACAATGCGTGGCATATAGTATGTGCTTAATGCTCGTTGAGTGGGGTGGGAGCAGCCAGTGGGAAAAAGCAGATGTGGGAGAATCACAGAAGGAAGCAAGAGTAAGCATTTTTCTCTTTCTCCAGATAGATCCAGGAATCCTGGAGGCTGCAGAACCACCCTCAGGCATAAGGTGTTACTTCTACATTTTTCTCTGTTAAACTAGAGATATGCCCAACACCCATAGAACTCCTAATTTTTGCTCCCTGAGAGGTAACAACAGTCGAATGTCTGTGTGGCGTGGGTTGAATGAGATGTGTTGCTTTGAGTCTATGGTCTATCCCCTTATTCAATTCTGTGAGGGATCCAAGACTTAGCTTTTGCCTGTAAGGAGGAGCTTACAGTCTGGTACAGGAGATAAGACATTAACACAAACAACTATAAAATAAGGAAGAATGCGAAATTGCTATAACGTTTAAAAAAAAAAGAAAACCACTATGAAAGTACAAAAGGAAAGACTACTATTTTAGATTGCAAGTAGGCAGGGTAGGGCGCAACAATTCGGAAAGAGTACAAGAGGGGAGTGACATGAGCTGGTGAAGGATGGGCAAGATTCCAATTAGCAAAAATGTGAGGAAGGCATTCTAGATAGAGAAAACAGTAAATCAAAAGCAAAGGCACAGAGGTGGGAAAGTACAGAGTATGTTAAGGGAATGGTCAGCTGGAACCTAGGGTATAGGGAAACAAGTTATGCAAGAAAGACCTCAAAAGGAGGTTGGGATTAGATCAAGGAGGGCCCAGCTAAAGGGCTTGGTCTCTTTTTGTGTAAGCAATAAAAAGCTATTTAAAGTTTCTGAATAAAAGAATGACATGATCAGTGCTAAGCTATGCTTTCCTTTGAGGATAGAATCATATCAATAAATTGGCATCTATATGGTTTGTGGCACTGACCTGGCTGTACGTTCCCTGGTAGAAGACAGGGTGTGCCCTCCCATATTTCTCTTCAAAAGAGTGCATAAATGAAACAATGTCCCCAACGGGGTCAGTGACCCGGCTGCGAGGGTCAGGCCGTATAAAACGAAGAGCAAACCTGGGGAGGAAGGAATAAATATCACATGAATTGGCTTACTGTAGTGCATATGGAGTGGGCCAGTTTGTAAAGATTCCTATAGCAGAGCCATGGGCATGGCAGCAAAGGGAGGTGAACGGTCTATGAGTGGACCATCAAACCTGAGAGTACAGTATAGCTCAAAAGCCACAAAGCAGCAAGTGTTACACCACTGTCTGCTTAAGAAGAATGCAAATTACTAGAATTATAAATTCCAACACTGGCCTAAACAAATCTTGAGTGCTTTTTGCAGAAAAATTTAGGGCTATAAGAATTGGGAAAGGAAGATGCAATATCCAAAAAGATCACAGGTCAGGCTGTGCCCCCAGACTCCATAACGGCACTGCCTAAAACAGCAGCCACGAGCCACATGTGGCTATCTAAATGACCAAGAAAATTAATTTAATTAAATATAATTTTAAAAATTCACTTCCTCACTCACACCAGCCACATTTCAAGTGCTCAACAGCCACATGTGGCTAGTGCCTTCCACACTAGACACTGCAAATATAGAACATTTCCATCATCACAGAAAGTTCTATTAGTGCTATTCTAGAACAGAGCTGTATCTCTTTCTGGTTCTTCTACTTGCCTCTCCCTTTCCTTTCTGTTCTCCTGGGATTTTGAATTATGAGTCCACATTCCCAAACTATTCAAATTATGGACAAGAACTTCAAATCCAAACTTGCAGTCATGACTGACTTGCTCTTCAACGGGGCAAGTAAATTCTGCTCAGTGATTTATGGTTGATAGCATCCATGGAGGAAGTTATAAAATGGATCTAGACAACACTGGCAGAGTTGGAGACCTGGCAGTTACTGTAAGGTTAAAGATGGTACCACACATCTGTTTCTAAAGAGCCCATCTTATCACATTTGTATAGTACCATTTATTTATCCTCTGGGTTTCCATAAAAGGCAAAGGAGCAGGGGCTTGATAAGTCAATGTGCTATGTAACATTAAATAAAGTTACTTGGATGATACAGTTGCATTAAAATTAGTAACACATGCCATGCATATTTCTTCCCAAAGAAAGCAAACAATATTCATATACTTAAAGAAATATCAGCATAGAAAAGCTGACTAAACTATGATACCTTCCTTACCAAATATTGAGCCAATTCCTTATCCCCTTAACAAATTCCCCATATAAACATGATTTCACTTGGAATTTCTCCTGAGTAATCAAATCAAACTCATTGACACAAACATTCCAGAGCAAATTAAAAACAAAGGTAAGAAGCTGTGTATGTGAGGGAGTGATTAGAAATCCTTAAGCAGATTAATGTTTTGATAACTTTCTCTGAAATCAAGTATTTTAGGATTATCTTATTACTCTTTAAGTTTTCAAATTTTGTTGAATGGATAAAGGTTTTAATTTTTTAATTTCTCATTACAATATATTCCAATGGCCAACACAATTTAGGACAATCAGCTTTTTAAAAAAAATAGAGATATCAACTAAGACTTCATTATGATTTTAAAGGGTTTTACATGCCCATTCTTAGGTATTGTCTGATCCTCTGCAGCTGCTGGGTCCTTACCTTCAGGCTCTGCTCCCTAGAGCAAGGCAAAGATTAGCCCATATTTAGAGGAAGGTATAGAATGCCCTGTATGCAAGGCTCCATCTGTTGGCGTGGATGCCCATAAAACATTTTAGTCCTCCATGAAGTCTAGGTGTGGGTTCATCTACTACTGAGTTCCAGACCAGACACCCCAAGTCTGATGTGCCAGAAACTTGGGCCCCTTGACATTTTCCAGCCTTTCTGTAGCTTCCTGTGCTGAACTCTCCAAATGGTACATGAAGGAATTAAGAAGAAAGGTGAAAGTGTGAAGCAAGGGGGTACACATATGGAAGGGTTCCAGTGCCAGCAACCTATGGGTTGCCAGGACAGAGGAAAATGTACAGAAGGTGTGTCTAGAATGGTGAAACTGTTATAGGAGGAATCTAGAGGAAAGTAGGTCATCTCAGAGCAAAAGAATTTGTTGGAATTATGAGTTGTAAAATGATTTAGGGTAAAAGTTACAAGGAGTGTGAAGCTAGTAAAGATAACAGAGGTTGGAAAGGAAAGGGTGTGAAGATTAACTAGGGAATGTAGGGGGACAAACATGTGGGATAGGGAGGCAGACTTATTTGTGAAAATGATAACATCTGTGGTTATGTCTGAAAAACCGAAAATATTTTCATGCTATATGAATACTTCAGGAAAAGTATTCAATCTGATGACAAACTGGCAGCCAAAATTGATAGAGCATAAACCTTATTCTGGTCTATGTTTCAGCTCCAACGTCTACCTTGTTACTACGAACACATACATACAAAGGTACATACCTAAATATATCAAGTATTGTATAATAGGTAAACCGGAATGGAAGCATTATCAAGTAATAACCCCATCCAAGCAGCCCCTGAAATTCCAAAAACAAAGTTAGATATCATTCTCTCAATCCCTAATACCTTAATTGCTAGTTAAGATTTTCATTCTTTTTTGTCCTTTTCTTGTAATTTCTCCCTCTGCAAAACAAGGTTCCCTTTTCCTGGCCCACCTCATCCTTCTTAAAAACCAACTACCTTTGACCTCATTTCATCTAATACTATTATATTTTTCTTTTATACAATAATTTTTGTATTAAATTTGCTTGAACACTTGTTCTGCAGCTTACATACATTAGCTGTCAAATTCAGTTGCAAGTTTTCCTCCCCAAATCATAAATATTCATTCTTTCCTTTTTAGACTTAATACATTAAAATGTGGTATATAGAAATAACAAGAAAGATAACCACTATTGCTACCTTGAACATTTGTATATAAATGACAAATAATTATATTAACCAGAATTATAAATCTCCAAACAGCTGCTAATCTTGGTAATACTCTTAATTATTATTTTAACAGTGTTGATTACTGCTGCTCTTATTATTAATTAGCAAATATATAGGGCTCTATAGCTTACAAAGCATTTCTTACACGGTATTTTGTGTTAATCTGGGACCCTCTGTGTCCATGGCCAGGGAGCTCTAGAGCTCTGGAGCTCCATTAGTGGACATTAGGGTCCCAAACACATTCAAGCCCAAAACAACTGGAGAAACATTGGACACATACAGAACTACTCCTTTTTTTTTTTTAATTTAAAAAAGAAAAAATTTTTCTTTTTCTTCTTTTTTTTTTTGGCCACACCACACGGCTTGCAGGATCTTAGTTCCTTGACCAGGGACTGAACCTGGGCCCTCAGCACTGAAAGTGGAGTCCTAACCACTGGACCGCCAGGGAATTCCCTAGAACTACTCCTTGAATCATATAATTGCTCTAGGAATCTGTGCTGTTCTACTTCAGAATACCCCAAAACAGCTACTTAGAAACTATTTTTAAAACATTATCAAGTACTCCACAAAAAGGAGTGATGGAGTAAATTCTAAATCCAAGTATAAGAGGTGAGTGTAACTCCAAGAATAAGAAATTCCAAAAAGTTCTCTGGAGTGTTCACTATCAGTATACACACCTGACTTCCCTAATATGACTGTGAATAATTTGAAGAGGGAAGAATGACTCTTTATTCATCTCTAGATCCCCAACAGCAAAATATCAAGTACCTTGGAACACTCTTAAATGCTTGCTGAATTTAACTGAACCACCTCCTTGCCGCTAGCCCTTCAAGACTAATTTCAAAGATATGGCCAAGGCTCCCACAGAGATTACAAGTACTTCCCTAGAAGTAGCTTAAAATTAAGTAAAATGAAGCAACAAAGAATTCAGTAAACACTCTAACTTGAGTGGAAGATCTATAAAACACGTAGCAAACATTTTTAGACATGTAAATACATGTAGATGAAGTGCTATAAACAAGGCACAGAAAACTCTTCAAATAATTGGCATGGAAACAGGAAAAAAAAGGATACTTTCATTGGTTCATTAAGGAATAAAGGAAAAATGATAAACCCAATAAACCTACCAAGGAGCTAGGTCAAGCTAACAGGTTTATATTCTGAATATTCCTTTTGTTCCTATCATACAGAGATCAACATAACCAAGTGAAAGAACTTTTAAAATAAAAAAGGGAGAAATTCCAGCTATGAAATAACTTGCCCTTGGTTGTGGTCTTGAAACAACATAGCTGTAGATCCTGTGGTCGGCTGTATTAACTTGCAAGGGTCGGGATGGTGGTGGGTTGAAAACACTTGGTACACCCTCTTGCTCGTTCAATCTGTCCTGTACAGCAGCCTGAGAAGAAAAGAATAGCAAGAACTTCAGTGATGCTCAAATCAACCTAGAAGAGATGAGACAACCATCGCTGGTGTTTCGAAATAGGTCACCAGGGAGTATATATTCATGAACCTTTCTTTAACTTGCTATGGTGGGAGGCAATGTGTGGTGATGGCTCCAGAATTCATGCACAGTAGAGGAGTACTAGGAACTTGTCTGGAAGCTCACTGCTTTTATTCAGATGGTATGTGTTATTTAGGGTGGCTGGGATACAAGGTGCTTCACTGTACAAGCGTAAGGAAAACCATCCACAGAGAACACAGCAATGCAGACTGTGTCCCCAGAGCTGTGCAATCCTGATGGGTTGGTGTTTGATGGAAGGCTTGGCTTTGGAGCAGAGAAACTTAGGTCTGAATCCTAGCTCCAGCACTCAGAAGAGTTGCTTGGATTCTGTGCCTCAGTTTTTCATGTGCAAAATGAAGAAACAATACTTCTCAGGGTTAATTTGAAAAATTAATGAGGTGACCATACACAAAGATTCTAATATAATTCCTGGCAGACAGATGATCTTCAGTAAAAAGTCTCATTCCTTTCCTAACTCTGCCCCTGAAAATGGATATCTGTCCCAGTGTAGTAAAAAAATTTGGCCTTACACAAGAGGAGGTCTGATCGCTGCCTTCGACTTCTGGAGATAATCTATGTCACACCTGATAAGAGTATCTTTGCTATGGGATCCTAGGGTAGGGCTGACCACCCTAGAAAGACCAACCATTTAATTTAGGCTGGGGATTTTGGGTAATGCAGTATCAGTCAACCTAGAGACTGAGTCCAATTACACAGGCAACCAATCAAATCAATCATGCCTATGTAATGAAGCCCCAGTGAAAACTCTGGACACTGAAGCTGAGGTGAGCTTCCCTGGTTGGTAATACTTCATGCACACTGTCACACACTTGTGCCAGGAGTGTAACATGTCCTGATTCCATGAGAGAAGTAAGGAATCTTTGTGTTTGGAACTCAAGACTCTGCACTAAGTGTCTCTTTCATTAGCTGATTTTAATCTGCATCCTTTCCCCGTAATACACTGTAACCATGAGTTATAATAGCTTTTGGTGAGCTCTTCTAGTGAATTATCAAACCTGAAGGTGGTTTTAGGAACACCTTGAACTTGCAGTTGCTGTCAGAATTGAGGGTGGGGACTTCCCTGGTGGCGTAGTAGTTAAGATTCTGCCTGCCAATGCAGGGGACACAGGTTCGAGCCCTGGTCTGGGAAGATCCCACATGCCATGGAGTAACTAAGCCTGTGTGCCACAACTACTGAGCCTGCGCTCTAGAGCCCGTGAGCCACAACTACTGAGCCCATGTGCCACAACTACTGAAGTCCGTGTGCCTAGAGCCCATGCTCCGCAACTAGAGAAGCCACTGCAATGAGAAGCCTGCGCATCACAACAAAAGAGTAGCCCCCTCTCAACACAACTAGAGAAAGCCCACGGGCAGCAACGAAGACCCAACGCAGCCATAAATGAATGAATAAATAAAATTAATTAATTAATTAATTTTTTAAAAAAGTGAGGGTGGTCTTTTGGAGGACTTGTGTGCCCTCTAACCTTGACAGTTGGCTTTAAACTTTGCCATGTGGCTAACTTCATGTAGTCCTCTAGGTTTCATGTTTTCAAATATTAAGACACAATTCAATGGGGAAAGAATAGTCTTTCAACAAATGAGGCTGAGACAACTGGATATTCACATGCAAAATAATGAAGCTGACCCCCTAAATCACACTATATACAAAAATTAACTCAAAATACATCAAAGACTTAAATATAAGAGCTGAAATTATAAAACTCCAAAGAAAACATAGGTGAAAATCTTGTGACCTTGGATTAGGCAATGGTTTCTTAGATAAGATACTAAAAGCACAAGCAATAAGAGAAAAAAATAGATAACTGGACTTCATCACAACTGAAAACTTTTGTGCATCAAAAGACACTAACATAGAGTCAAAAGACAACCCCACAGAATGGGAGAAAATATTTACAAATCATATATCTGATAAGGGTCATCTAGTATCTACAGTATAAATAAAGAACTTTTACAACTCATCATTGAAAAGACAAACAATCCAATTTAAAAATGGGCAAAGGATTTGAATAGACATCTCTCCAAAGGAGATAAACAAATGACCAAGAAGTGTATAAAAAGATGTACTACATTATTAGCTATCAGAAAAATGCATATATCAAAATCACAAGATACTACTTCATAACCACTAGAATGACTGTAATATAATAAAAGACAGATGTTATAAGTTGTAGGTGAGGATGTGGAAAAATTGGAACCATCATATACCATTGCTGGGAGTGTAAAATAGTGTAGCCTCTTTGGAAGCAGTCTGGCAGTTCTTCAAAAGGTTAAACATAGTTATCATATGATTCATCAATTCCACTCCTAGATATGTACCCAAGAGAAATGAAAACATATGTCCACACAAAAACTTGTACACTAATATCCACTGCAACATTAATGACAAGAACTGAAAGGGGAAACAATCCAAATGTTTATCAACTGATGAATGGATAAAGATATTGTGGTATATTCATACAAGGAATATTATTTGATAATAAAAAATAAAGTATTGATACACGTTGTGACATGGATAAATCTTGAAAACGTTATGCTAAGTGAAATAAGCCAGACACGAAAGGACAAACATTATCTGATTCCACTTATATGAGGTATCTAGAATAGTCAAATTTTATAGTGACAGAAAGTAGAATTGTGGTTACCAGAGGCTGGGTGGAGACACTAATGGGAAGTAATTGTTTAATGTGTATAGAGTTTCAGTTTGGGACGATGAAAAAGTTCTAAAGATGGATGGTGGGAATTCCCTGGTGGCACAGTGGTTAAGAATCTGCCTGCCAATGCAGGGGACATTTGATCCCTGGTCCGGGAAGATCCCACATGGCACAGAGCAACTAAATCCCTGTGCCACAGCTACTGAGCCTGCATGCCACAACTACTGAAGTCCGTACGCCTAGAGCCTGTGCTCTGCAACGAGAAGCCACCACAATGAGAAGCACGCGCACCACAACGAAGGGTAGCCCCCGCTCAGCACAACTAGAGAAAGTCCATGCGCAACAACAAAGACCCAATGTACCCAAAAATAAATTAAAAAAAAAAAAAAGATGGATAGTGGTAACTGTCCAACAACAATGTAAATGTAATTAAATTAATGCCACTAAATTGTAATGCCACTTAAAAATGGTTAAAATGGTAAACTACATACCTGGGTGAAGCCAGATTTTCTTCACATACTTCAACTAAAACTACATATCACAAAAGATTACAAGCAGGAGTGAATATGAAAATCCAGCTGTTTTCTATTAAGCCAGACAAAAAAGTCTGCAAACATTAATGTTAACATGTAATGAGTTTATTTATTTATTATTATTATTTTAAAAAAAATTTTGGCATTTGGTCTTCGTTGCTGCATGAGACTTTCACTAGTTGCGGCAAGCGGGGGCTACTCTTCATTGCAGTACGCAGGCTTCTCATTGTGGTGGCTTCTCTTGTTGCAGAGCACGGGCTCTAGAGCACAGGCTCAGCAGTTGTGGCGCACAGGCTTAGTTGCTACGCGGCATGTGGGATCCTCCAGACCAGAGATCGAACCCATGTCCCCTGCACTGCCAGGTGGATTCTTAACCACTGCGCCACCAGGGAAGTCCCGAGTTTATTATTTTTAAAGTGAATTAATAAACAGAACAATTTCAGTTTTAATTTGTCATATGGTAATAGATATCAATAGATATAGCCCATATAAATAGAAGCTCTTTGGAGAAAAATATACATATTTTTAGACAGGCACAAAAATATCTGGGAAAAAAGCAAAAGAAATTGTTAATATTGCTATGTTGGGGGTGTAGGACTGAGAAATAGTGGTAGGCAAATGATCTGAGCAGGATTTTTTTCATATTTAATCTTAGGCTTTGTTTGAACTTCATGCTGCTGCAAACGGCATTATTTCATTCTTTTTTATGGCTGAGTAGTATCCCATTGTATATATACACGACATCTTCTTTATCCATTCATCTGTCAATGGACATTTAGGTTGTTTCTTGGCTATTGTGAATAGTGCTGCTTATGAACACAGGGGTGCATGCATCTTTTTGAATTATAGTTTTATCTGGATATGGGCCCAGGAGTGGGACTGCGAGATCGCACAGTAATTCTATTTTTAGTTTTCTGAGGAACCTCCACATTGTTTTCCACAGTGACTGCACATTGTTTTCCACAGTGACTGCACCAACTTACATTCCCACCAACAGTGTAGGAGGTTCCCTTTTCTCCACACCCTCTCCAGCATTTGTTATGTGTAGACTTTTTAATGATAGCCATTCTGACCGGTGTAAGATAGTTTTGTAGTTTTGATTTGCATTTCTCTAATAATTACCGATGTTGAGCATCTTTTCATGTGCCTATTGGCTACCATCTGTATGTCTTCAAATGACAGTTATCTTTATGTATTTTATGTATTATTTTTATGAGTTACTAAAAGTGAAAAAATGTAAATATAGCATAATCCCATTTGTGTAACAAGAAAATTATATTTAAATCTATATAGCCATATAAACTAACAAAAATAGTCTGAAAGGATATACACTAAAATTTAACACTAGCTATCCATGAAATGATGGAATTAAGGGTGAGCATTTTCTTCTTAACACTTTGGAATTCTTTTCCTGTGTGGGTGCATGGGTATTTTTGCAACAAGTTTTTAATATTTCTATACGTCATTTCATGTTAAAGCATGGTTGACATTATACCAGATTAATTGTAAAACAATAAATAAATAAAGCAGGGGCAGCAATAGTAATAAACCAAATTAGAATTTAAAGTAAAAAGCATCATCTGATATTAACAAAGGATATATAATTACAAGAAAGTTCTAACGGCCACGGGTCTTCATGCATCAAATAAAATAGTCAAACTATATAAAAGTTAGAACATCTCCCCCACCAAATAAACACAGAATTTATTAATGTATTTTATTTGCACCATGTACTGTCTTCCCACAGCATATAGAAAAGCATTCTCTTTGATATATTTGTTATTAACATTGGGAAAGTTAATATTATCAGAACACTAAGCAGAGGTGTATATATAAGAAAGTCTGGAAGGACATATAATATACTAAAACATCAAAAGTAGTTATCTTGGGCTTCCCTGGTGGCACAGTGGTTGAGAATCTGCCTGCGAATGCAGGGGACACGGGTTCGAGCCCTGGTCTGGGAAGATCCCACATGCCACAGGGCAACTAGGCCCGTGAGCCACAACTACTGAGCCTGCGCGTCTGGAACCTGTGCTCCGCAACAAGAGAGGCCACGATAGTGAGAGGCCCGCGCACCGTGATGAAGAGTGGCCCCTGCTTGCCACAACTAGAGAAAGCCCTCGCACAGAAATGAAGACCCAACACAGGCAAAAATAAATAAATAAACAAATGTGGGGTTTAAAGAAAAAAGAATATTATATATATAAAAAAAGTAGTTATCTCAAGTATGGTTATTAAGAACTTTCATTTTCAACTTTATAAACAAATTGTTTGCAGACATGTATTCGTTTTGTAATCAGGAAAAAACAAAGATATTACCAATGAAAAATAAAGAAATCTATAAAACCACATTCAAGTTCATCATGTCAAGTAGTCTTATTAAGTAACCAGAAAAAAAAGAAACAGCAGATTTTAATTGTACATTTAATAAGCTTGATTGAATACAGACACCAAAACTTCATCCCACAAAAAAACACATTCCTTGAAAACCACTGTTGTCGATAGTGGTTACTTCTAGGAAAGAAGGGAAAGAAAGGGAGGGGGTGCAGACAGGGATGACATGCAAGCAACTGACAATGGGGGCTTCAATTTTATCTATATTTGTTTAAGAGAAATTTGAAGCAAGTATTGCAAAATGCCTGCTTTCAGGAGCTGGATGGTAGGTACATGGTGGCTCCTTTTATCTCTATATTTTTCTCTAAATTTTAAGAATTTAATTTTTTAAAAATATATATTTCATAATGTTATTAAATGACAAGGACCTTAATATATAAATATTAAATTGTATAAATAAAATGAAAGATTAATATGAAAAGGATAAACAAAAAAAAACAAGCTACTAGGAATTCCAAATGTTTCTAAATAACTCTTGGGCCAAAGAAGAAAATGAAAAACTTTTAAAATACAGTTTCAGAAGAAAATTCACAGCCTTAAATGCAAGAAAGAGTACAAATAAATTAACTAAGCTGCAAAAATCATAATGCTAAAAAAAGGAACGTAAACCTACAAAAGTATGAAAAAATACATTAAAGAGATTTTGCTTAATAAACAGAAAAAAAAAGAACTGATAAATATAAGAGCTTTTTATAAACAAAACAAATAAAATAAACTAGTCTCCAGCAAGTCTCGTTTTTAAAAAAGGAAAATAAGCATAATAAAAACAATGAGAAGAGAGGATAATAGAACAGACACAGAAGAGAGTAAATGATATGCTGCTTTGTATAGCCTATGCTAAATAACCTGGAAATCTCTAAGAAAAAAGCATCTTCTGGGCTTCCCTGGTGGCGCAGGGGTTGGGAGTCCGCCTGCCAATGCAGGGGACACGGGTTCGATCCCTGGTCTGGGAAGATCCCACATGCCGCGGAGCGGCTGGGCCCGTGCACCACAACTACTAGAGCCCACGCAACTAGAGCCCACGCTCCGCAACAGGGGAGGCCACCGCAATGAGAAGCCTGCGTACAGCAGCGAAGGGTAGCCCCCGCTCGCCGCACCTAGAGAGAAAAACCGCCAGCAGCAACAAAGACCCAAAAAAAAAAAAAAAAAAAAAAATTAAAAAAAAAAAAAAAAAAAAAAAAAAGCATCTTCTAAGAAAGCTTATCAACAAATAGATTATGAATAATGGGGAAACCATGAAGAAGTTAATAAAGAACAGGCAGAAATAAGTTTTCAAGTGCTTTCTTTCAAATCTATGCTATCTAGGCTTCAACTCATTTTATCAAGTCAGTCATTTTATAAAGCCAGCATATGCTTGAAATCAAAGCCTAACAAGGAGACAACACCAGAGTACCATACAGAGCAACGTCATTCCCTCTGCCTAAAATGCATTCCCCTTAAATGTTCACATTCGTTATTCCTTTTCATCATTCAGGTGTCAGCTCAACTATAACCTCCCCAGAAAGGCCTTACTTGACCACCCTATTAAAATAACTTTCCTGATCCTCTTTGTTCTATTTTCTATACTCATCTTATTCATAGCATTTATTGCAAAGTTAAATTACCTAGAATTAAGCTCCATGAGAGTAGGGACTTCGTCTTATTTGCTGGCATAGTGCCAGAGCCTAGAATTTAACTGCTCAAAAATAGTGCTGAATAACTAAATATCACTTAGGAGTATTATTTTCAGAAATCCAGCACCCTATTCAAATAACATACCATAATTAAACAGTAATTTCAACAGATATCAAAAGGGTGCTTGATTAAATTCAACATCCACTCTTGATATATATTAACATACCAAGAATGGAAGAAGAGTCAATAAATATTTGAGAGCCTAAGACGTACTAGGATCAAATTTATATGCTGGGAATACAGCAGTTAACAAAACCAAAAGAACTCTGCTCTCATGGAGCTTATTACATTCTAGTAGTTCTATCTGAAAATAATAACGTAACCAGCAACATACCTGATAATAAAACATCACAGGCATTATAGTGAGGACAAGATGTCTGCTATTACCATTATTAATTGAGACTGCTCTTAAGTTCTAGCCAATTCAGTATAAAAAAAACCCCGAAAGATCCATATACTGAAAAAAAAATCATGCAGTTGCAGATGACACAACTATCTAGAAAATCCAAAAGAATAAATTATAAAATATGTAAGAAAAAGGTTCACATGATGGTATCTGGTTACAAACCAAATATTTAAAAACCAGTATTTTTCTCGAAGAGTAATTAAGAAAAAATAAAGAGAGAGGGACACTATACTGAGGGATTTGGTCACAATCTTTTCTATGATTTTATAAACTTTGATCATAAAATTCACCTTTCCCACAAATTTATTTTTAAAGACTAAAGAGCTGTAAATTTGCAAAAACATCTATTGAGAGA
>NW_006789975.1:311630-320914 GCF_000442215.2 Lipotes vexillifer | reverse complement strand
TCGGAAAAAATTCCGGCTGTGAAAAAAACACGGGCCACCTGCCGTCCACTGGCAATTCCACCCAGAAGCAGGCGTCCAAGACACCCCTGCGTGGCGACTGCAGGCTCCTTTGTGATAGCAAGACAGTAGAGAAAGGAAAAGCCTTAACAGGGCAGTGGGGTTTTTTAATGGTATACTCATAGAGGAGACCTGCTACACAGGATGAATGAACCGAGCTAAAATGTATCCAAATGGCTAAATCTCAAAACTTAACATGGATTGCAAAAGGAGGGACTTTGCAGAAAAGGTACAGCTCGTTACCTTTCACAAAAAATTTTCAGACATTCATAAAAAAAACAAAGAAACAAACAAAAAAAACACGTGTTTTTGAGATTTGTTATCAGACCAGGGAAAAAGAAATATAATGAATGAATCCTATTATACCTCTATGTTCCAGTTATGCTGTTCCAAGGTATGGCGACATTGATCCATAGATTCTATGCCAGTCAGATCCTGAAAGATTAAAAACAAAAAATTACTTAGGGAAAAACCAACAGTACATATTGGATATTTTTACCCCTAATAGAATACTTATGAATACCGCTGAGAAAATAAAGTTTTGAAGGCAGATAGATATTCAAGTATGGTAAAACGTCACTATTCAGAATTTATTCAGTTATTGTAGATGTTACTCCCATACAACAAAAAAAATGAAAATTCCTTTTCTTTTTAAACTTCAAGGCTTTCAAGACTACTTGATCAAAATCAATATTCTCGGGGGCGGTGGAAAGACGGCGGAGGAGTAAGATGCGGATATCACCTTCCTCCCCACAAATACACCAGAAATACAACTACATGTGGAACAACTCCTACAGAACACCTACTGAACGCTGGCAGAAGACCTCAGACCTCCCAAAAGGCAAGAAACTCCCCACGTATCTGGGTACGGCGAAAGAAAAAATTAATTAAAAACAGAGACAATAGAATAGGGACGGCACCTGCACCAGTGGGAGGGAGCTGTGAAGGAGGAAAGGTCTCCACACACTCGGAAGCCCCTTCGCGGGCAGAGATTGCGGGAGGCGGAGCGGGGAGCTTCGGCGCCGCGGAGGAGAGCACAGCAACGGGGGTGCGGAGGGCAAAGCGGAGAGATTCCCGCACAGAGGATCGGCGCCGACCGGCACCAGGAAGCCTACACAACGCACTGAACCAACCTTAGCCACTGGAGACAGACATCAAAAACAACGGGAGCTACGAACTTGCAGCCTGCAAAAAGGTGAACCCAATCACAGTAAGATAAGCAAAATGAGAAGACAGAAAAACACACAGCAGATGAAGGAGCAGGATAAAAACCCACCAGACCTAACAAATGAAGAGGAAATAGGCAGTCTACCTGAAAAAGAGTTCAGAATAATGATAGTAAAGATGATCCAAAATCTTGGAAATAGAATGGACAAAATGCAAGAAGCAGTTAACAAGGACCTAGAAGAAATAAAGATGAAACAGACAATGATGAACAACACAATAAATGAAATGAAAAATACTCTAGATGGGATCAATAGCAGAATAAATGAGGCAGAAGAACGGATAAGTGACCTGGAAGATAAAATAGTGGAAATAACTACTGCAGAGCAGAATAAAGAAAAAAGAATGAAAAGAACTGAGGACAGTCTCAGAGACCTCTGGGACAACATTAAACGCACCAACATTCGAATTATAGGGGTTCCAGAAGAAGAAGAGAAAAAGAAAGGGACTGAGAAAATATTTGAAGAGATTATAGTTGAAAACTTCCCTAATATGGGAAAGGAAATCGTTAATCAAGTCCAGGAAGCACAGAGAGTCCCATACAGGATAAATTCAAGGAGAAATACGCCAAGACACATATTAATCAAACTGTCAAAAACTAAATACAAAGAAAGCATATTAAAAGCAGCAAGGGAAAAACAACAAATAACACACAAGGGAATCCCCATAAGGTTAACAGCTGATCTCTCAGCAGAAACTCTACAAGCCAGAAGGGAGTGGCAGGACATACTGAAAGTGATGAAGGAGAAAAACCTGCAACCAAGATTACTCTACCCAGCAAGGATCTCATTCAGATTTGATGGAGAAATTAAAACCTTTACAGACAAGCAAAAGCTGAGAGAGTTCAGCACCACCAAACCAGCTTTACAACAAATGCTAAAGGAACTTCTCTAGACAAAAACACAAGAGAAGGAAAAGTCCTATAATAACGAACCCAAAACAATTTAGAAAATGGGAATAGGAACATACATATCGATAATTACCTTAAATGTAAATGGACTAAATGCTCCCACCAAAAGACACAGATTGGCTGAATGGATACAAAAACAAGACCCATATATATGCTGTCTACAAGAGACCCACTTCAGACCTAGAGACACATACAGACTGAAAGTAAGGGGATGGAAAAAGATATTCCATGCAAATGGAAACCAAAAGAAAGCTGGAGTAGCAATTCTCATATCAGACAAAATAGACTTTAAAATAAGGACTATCAGAAGAGACAAAGAAGGACACTACATAATGATTAAGGGATCGATCCAAGAAGAAGATATAACAATTGTAAATATTTATGCACCCAACATAGGAGCACCTCAATACATAAGGCAAAAACTAGCAGCCATAAAAGGGGAAATCGACAGTAACACATTCATAGTAGGGGACTTCAACACCCCACTTTCACCAATGGACAGATCATCCAAAATGAAAATAAATAAGGAAACACAAGCTTTAAATGATACATTAAACAGGATGGACTTAATTGATATTTATAGGACACTCCATCCAAAAACAACAGAATACACATTTTTCTCAAGTGCTCATGGAACATTCTCCAGGATAGATCATATCTTGGGTCACAAATCAAGCCTTGGTAAATTTAAGAAAATTGAAATTATATCAAGTATCTTTTCCGACCACAACGCCATGAGATTAGATATCAATTATAGGAAAAGAGCAGTAAAAAATACAAACACATGGAGGCTAAACAATACACTACTTAGTAACGAAGTGATCACTGAAGAAATCAAAGAGGAAATTAAAAAATACCTAGAAACAAATGACAATGGAGATACAACGACCCAAAACCTATGGGATGCAGCAAAAGCAGTTCTAAGAGGGAAGTTTATAGCAATACAAGCCCACCTTAAGAAGCAGGAAACATCTCGAATAAACAACCTAACCTTGCACCTCAAGCAATTAGAGAAAGAAGAACAAAAAAACCCCAGAGTTAGCAGAAGGAAAGAAATCATAAAAATCAGATCAGAAATAAATGAAAAAGAAATGAAGGAAACAATAGCAAAGATCAATAAAACTAAAAGCTGGTTCTTTGAGAAGATTAACAAAATTGATAAACCATTAGCCAGACTCATCAAGAAAATAAGGGAGAAGACTCAAATCAATAGAATCAGAAATGAAAAAGGAGAAGTAACAACTGACACTGCAGAAATACAAAAAATCATGAGGGATTACTACAAGCAACTCTATGCCAATAAAATGGACAATCTGGAAGAAATGGACAAATTCTTAGAAATGCACAAACTGCCAAGACTGAATCAGGAAGAAATAGAAAATATGAACAGACCAATCACAAACACTGAAATTGAAACTGTGATTAAAAATCTTCCAACAAACAAAAGCCCAGGACCAGATGGCTTCACAGGCGAATTCTATCAAACATTTAGAGAAGAGCTAACACCTATTCTTCTCAAACTCTTCCAAAATATAGCAGAGGGAGGAACACTCCCAAACTCATTCTACGAGGCCACCATCACCTTGATACCAAAACCAGACAAGGATGTCACAAAGAAAGAAAACTACAGGCCAATATCACTGATGAACATAGATGCAAAAATCCTCAACAAAATACTAGCAAACAGAATCCAACAGCACATTAAAAGGATCATACACCATGATCAAGTGGGGTTTATTCCAGGAATGCAAGGATTCTTCAATATACGCAAATCTATCAATGTGATTAACCATATTAACAAATTGAAGGAGAAAAACCATATGATCATCTCAATAGATGCAGAGAAAGCTTTTGACAAAATTCAACACCCATTTATGATAAAAACCCTGCAGAAAGTAGGTGTAGAGGGAACTTTCCTCAATATAATAAAGGCCGTATATGACAAGCCCACAGCCAACATCATCCTCAATGGCGAAAAACTGAAAGCATTTCCACTAAGGTCAGGAACAAGACAAGGTTGCCCACTCTCACCACTCTTATTCAACATAGTTTTGGAAGTTTTAGCCACAGCAATCAGAGAAGAAAAGGAAATAAAAGGAATCCAAATCGGAAAAGAAGAAGTAAAGCTGTCACTGTTTGCAGATGACATGATACTATACATAGAGAATCCTAAAGATGCTACCAGAAAACTACTAGAGCTAATCAATGAATTTGGTAAAGTAGCAGGATACAAAATTAATGCACAGAAATCTCTGGCATTCCTATATACTAATGATGAAAAATCTGAAAGTGAAATCAAGAAAACACTCCCATTTACCATTGCAACAAAAAGAATAAAATATCTAGGAATAAACCTACCTAAGGAGACAAAAGACCTGTATGCAGAAAATTATAAGACACTGATGAAAGAAATTAAAGATGATACAAACAGATGGAGAGATATACCATGTTCTTGGATTGGAAGAATCAACATTGTGAAAATGACTCTACTTCCCAAAGCAATCTATAGATTCAATGCAATCCCTATCAAACTACCACTGGCATTTTTCACAGAACTAGAACAAAAAATTTCACAATTTGTATGGAAACACAAAAGACCCCGAATAGCCAAAGCAATCTTGAGAACAAAAAATGGAGCTGGAGGAATCAGGCTGCCTGACTTCAGACTATACTACAAAGCTACAGTAATCAAGACAGTATGGTACTGGCACAAAAACAGAAAGATAGATCAATGGAATAGGATAGAAAGCCCAGAGATAAACCCATGCACATATGGTCACCTTATCTTTGATAAAGGTGGCAGGAATATACAGTGGAGAAAGGACAGCCTCTTCAATAAGTGGTGCTGGGAAAATTGGATAGGTACATGTAAAAGTATGAGATTAGATCACTCCCTAACACCATACACAAAAATAAGCTCAAAATGGATTAAAGACCTAAATGTAAGGCCAGAAACTATCAAACTCTTAGAGGAAAACATAGGCAGAACACTCTATGACATAAATCACAGCAAGATCCTTCTTGACCCATCTCCTAGAGTAATGGAGATAAAAACAAAAATAAACAAATGGGACCTAATGAAACTTCAAAGCTTTTGCACAGCAAAGGAAACCATAAACAAGACCAAAAGACAGCCCTCAGAATGGGAGAAAATATTTGCAAATGAATCAACTGACAAAGGATTAATCTCTAAAATTTACAGGCAGCTCATGCAGCTCAATAACAAAAAAATAAACAACCCAATCCAAAAATGGGCAGAAGACCTAAATAGACATTTCTCCAAAGAAGATATACAGACTGCCAACAAACACATGAAAGAATGCTCAACATCATTAATCATTAGAGAAATGCAAATCAAAACTACAATGAGATATCATCTCACACCAGTCAGAATGGCCATCATCAAAAAATCTAGAAACAATAAATGCTGGAGAGGGTGTGGAGAAAAGGGAACACTCTTGCACTGCTGGTGGGAATGTGAATTGGTTCAGCCACTATGGAGAACAGTATGGAGGTTCCTTAAAAAACTACAAATAGAACTACCATATGACCCAGCAATCCCACTACTAGGTATATACCCTGAGGAAACCAGAATTCAGAAAGAGTCATGTACCAAAATGTTCATTGCAGCTCTATTTACAATAGCCCGGAGATGGAAACAACCTAAGTGCCCGCCGTCGGATGAATGGATAAAGAAGATGTGGCACATATATACAATGGAATATTACTCAGCCATAAAAAGAAACGAAATTGAGCTATTTGTAATGAGGTGGATAGATCTAGAGTCTGTCATACGGAGTGAAGTAAGTCAGAAAGAGAAGGACAAATACCGTATGCTAACACATATATATGGAATTTAAGAAAAAAAAATGTTATGAAGAACCTAGGGGTAAAACAGGAATAAAGACAGAGACCTACTGGAGAACAGACTTGAGGATATGGGGAGGGGGAAGGGTGAGGTGTGTTAGGGCGAGAGAGAGACATGGACATATATATACTAACAAACGTAAGGTAGATAGCCAGTGGGAAGCAGCCGCATGGCACAGGGAAACCGGCTCGGTTCTTTGTGGCTGTCTGGAGGGGTGGGATAGGGAGGGTGGGAGGGAGGGAGACAAAGAGGGAAGAGATATGGGAACATATATATATGTATAACTGACTCACTCTGTTATAAAGCAGAAACTAACACACCATTGTAAAGCAATTATACCCCAATAAAGATGTTAAAAAAAAAAATCAATATTCTCTCAAATTCAAGTTTAAAAAATGAAAGACTTCTTCAACCTCTGTGCCCAGCAAAACAGTCTTTAATGCTAAACATCTATTGTTTATAATACATACTGATATAAAAATGCAGGTTTTCTGCAAATGTAATGCCTTTCACTAACTTACATCATTTTACCTATTAGCTTATAATGCAAAATGTGTAAAACTTTTTATCAAAGGAAGTCTGTAATTCAGATGCTTCCCTCCAATATGTACTTTCCCTACTCCCTTCTCCTTGTACTATTCTAAGGTTTCACTTTGTCTATGACCAAATTTCCTTCTCTGGCTCTTCTCCTATCCCCTCTAAATGTAGAAATTTCCCCTAAGGATGTGTCCTTGGCTTTTGCCTCTTCCTGGCAATCCTCAATGACGCTTTCTACTCAAATGACTCATATAAATTTCTGGACCTGTCACCTCTTCTGAAGTTTAGCAGCACGTTTCCAATAGCCTATTCAACATTTCTACCTAGATGTGGCACCAGTACCACAAATGCATCATTTAACACCACTGTATGTGTTAATGACATCACCACCTTCCAAAATATACAGGCAAATATGACACCTGGAACCTCAGCCTCATCTTTGAGTACTCTATCCCTTGAACTACATACTTCATCAGTAATCAAGTTCTAACTGTTTTCTATATCTATAATCACATTTCCATTCCGTGAGCCGGCATCTTCAATCAAGCTTTAATGACACCTCAAGTGAATTGTCAAAATAATTAATTTCTCCTCCTCTTTCTAACTCTTCCCCACCTCCCCTGGTCTCCCCACTCCCCTGTGTGTGTGTTATTTCTCTGCTCAAAACTTTTCAGCTGACTGGATAATAAAATCCAAAATCCTTAGCTTGGCATTCAATTGTTTCTATAATGTGGCCCCAACCTAGCTTTCTACATTATTTTCTATTTCCCTTTAGGTGTCCGATACTCAACAAATCCAACAGCTTACGTGTACACCTAATGACCAGAATTTCCACAGAGCTAAATCCTAGCCTTCCTTCCAGGTCTAATACAAAAGCCAAACCCATCCATCCATCCTTTCATGCAACACATGTCTACTGCTTATTTCCTATTCTGTGTATTACTTACTATGTCCAGTAAGCATACAATGAATACAATACAGTCTCTAACCTCAAGAAATTCCTCTTAATAACCAGCAAGCAACAGGAAAAAGAGATTGATCTCAACCTGCTAAGAATGTCGTAACATGTACTGGTGAGTCAGGAGCCTGAGATTCTCGCTTTGGTTCTGTGCCCTGTGATCAGTGACCAAACATGTCTTAATTCTAGCTTCCTTTATGTACAACGTGAGGGATTTAATTTGGACTATTTGAATATCCTTTCCAGAGCTTAGAAGAAAAAAACCAAAAACTGAAGTTTGCATTCTTTAGGTATGCAGTTGTTTATTTTTTTAAATTACACAAGTAGTATAGAAACTTTGCTTTTTTATTTAAACTGAACTATTTATTTATTTATGGCTGCATTGGTCCTTTGTTGCTGCGCGCCAGCTTTCTCTAGTTGCGGCGAGTGGGGGCTACTCTTCATTGTGGTGTGTAGGCTTCTCATTGTGGTGGCTTCTCTTGTTGTGGAGCACAGGCTCTAGGCGTGTAGGCTTCAGTAGTTGTGGCTTACGGGCTCAGTAGTTGTGGTTTGCGGGGTCTAGAAAGCAGGCTCAGTATTTGTGGTGCATGGGCTTAGTTGCTCCGTGGCACATGGGATGTTCCTGGACCAGGGCTCGAACCCGTGTCCCCTGCATTGGCAGGCGGATTCTTAACCACTGTGACACCAGGGAAGTCCCTGCTAATATATTTTTGTTTAAAATACTACAAAATTTTCAATACTGCAATTGGAAAGCTCTGTTAAGAACTCTAGAGCTCTATTAAGAACCACTGGCTTTGGACAATGTGGATTTTTTCCTGACTCTGACAATGTGGATTTTTTCCTGACCACCGCGGGCCTCTTACCAGTTTGGCTATTGCCTTCTGGCTTATAATAGGATCGCCTTCAATTTTTGATTTCTTTACAGCCCATTGCAGATAACTGGGATGTCCAGGGTTCCACTCCCTCTCTGTATATTCTCTTTAAGAACTGGACTTTACTTTTACCTTCTTCTCAGGGTATGAATGACTACTCTGTCTTTGCCAAAAATGTTTTCTACCTCTCTTATGAACCTATTATTTTCTACCATCTATTATGACTAGTTACACTCATTCTACTGCCTTATCAGAGGATGCATGCTCCTTAAGAGCACTGTCTGTGATTCATCTCTATATAATGCTCCCTAGTACCTAGCACACAGTTAAGGGCTTAACAGGCTGCAGAAAAAGTCTGTCTGAGTTAAAAAGACTTTTTAGTATAAGCTTCAATAATCATAGCTACTAAAGTGAAATCCTCTAGAAAATGTCACCAAAACTCATTGTACACTAATACCCTGCGGTTTTAATTAAACTCCATCTAGTCAGAACTAGATGCTAAGCTGGCTATTAAAAATACATATTTGCAGAATCTTCCTGGAAATCAATAAGTCAGGGATGGAGCCAAGGAATCAGTGGGTTTTTTGAAAAGCTCCTCAGTTGATTCTAATGTACAGCCAGGCCAGGAAATCCATGGTACTGTACAATTCTAAGTGGGACCAGAGATTATACGTCACTTATTAAAATAACTTTTTAAAAAGGGGGTTATGGGGCTTCCCTGGTGGTGCAGTGGTTGAGAGTCCGCCTGCCGATGCAGGGGACGCGGGTTCGTGCCCCGGTCTGAGAAGATCCCACATGCCGTGGAGCGGCTGGGCCCGTGAGCCATGGCCGCTGAGCCTGTGCATCCAGAGCCTGTGC
>NW_006789975.1:308289-311477 GCF_000442215.2 Lipotes vexillifer | reverse complement strand
GAAAAAAAAAAAAAAAAAAAAAAAGGGGGGGGGGTTATGAACACTGTAGGAGAGAACAATCAGGGTAACTGCACATCTTCAGTATACTGAAGTACTTAACCTAATGCAAGCAAAACCCTTTTATTGTATAAGTAGTGAATCAGGGTAAACTAGAAGCCCAACTTGAATAAGCCTGCTTTTCAGTCACTACTGATGAGTATTAAAAACATGCACTAGCAATATGCTAGGAAAGGACTATTCATATATCAACAAATATTCACTGATCTGGTATGCTAGATATCCAGGATACAAATACAGTCCCTGCACTCATTAGGCTTGTATCCTACTAGAGAGAGACTGAGCAAAACAAACCACACACATAGAGAAAATAAATGAACAAAAATTTAGGCTGGGGGATTCCTTAGGATTGGGTGCTCAAAGAAGGACTCTCCAAGGAGATAACATTTCAGGAGAGACCTGATGAAAGATAAGGGTCCAGTCATGGGAAAATATGTGGGAAGACTATTCCAGGCAGAAGGACAAATGCAAAAACTCTGAGACAAATGGATACATGACACTATGCATTTGTCAAAACCCAGAGAACTTTACAGCAGAGTGAACCTTAATGTACAGAAATTTAAAAAATAATTTAGAACATGAGAGGATCCCAGGATGGAACACAGACTGTGACAAAATAATCTAATGGTATTAAAAATATATGAAACAACCTCACTGCATGGGGTGGGAGGAAAAGGTGTTAACCTAAAACCCTGGAAATGAGTGAAGACTAAAGGCAAAAGGAACTGCACACAAGCACTGTGCTCTAGTTGACAGAGTTGGTTCACTGTATATGTTCATTCTGAAGCGCTATATCCATATACTTATAATGGAAATGAACAATTAAACAGAGTGGGAGCCAGTTTTCTCATTGTTGAAGTGGGAAGTTACAGATAGTTGAGGGGAGAAGGCTGGAATGATCCATGTGGGTGAGAGTTGGAAACATCTGAATCAACTCATTTTTAAGTTTAATTTAGACAGATGGCTGCATATAGAACTAGTTAGCTTAGTATACACACATGTATGTCCTTGCTCTATCAGCTGAGAGGGCCTAGAGGCAACAACACACACCACAATAGCAAGCATACCTAATGCCCAGATTCTGGTTTATAATACTGTTCTCTAATAAAAGGAACCAGGTTCCTTGGAGAAATGGCTAATTCTAGGACTGGAGCAGAAAATACACAAGATGAGCCTGGAGAATCCTGTAGTTCCAGAAAGTAAAGGAGTGCTCAAAAAACCCCATAATGATGGGAATATATCAAAGTGATACAGGAATCAACTGAAAGAGCTCCCAATGGCCAAAGCTGGTACAATTTGAGCAAGAAAATAAAGTAGTAATAGGTTATAATCCAAAGTACAAAATAAACATCCTCGAGTCCATATGAACAGAAATACATGACTGAATAAATAAATAAAAGGGGGAGAATAGACAAATCCTGTGCAGAAGAATTCCAAATAACTATGTAGATAGATACTTTGCCTTCTAGGAGGTGGAACATAACTCTTCACTCCTTAGGTATGGGCTGTGCATACTGACTTCCTTCCAAAGAGTACAGTAAGTACGGAAAAGGAGGAAAAGAGATTTAACTTCATAGTGGAGAAACCTGACGAACACTACCTGAGCAAGATGATCAAGGTCAACATCAACAGCGATAAATCCTGTTGATAATATGTACCCTTGATAAAAATGTAATGAAAAGGCACTTTACCTCTGTGGTCTTCCTCCCCAAACCCCAAACTCCAGCCTCATCATGAGAAAAACAACACAAAAATCCCAACTGAGGGACAACCCACAAAATACATGACCAGTGCTCCTCAAACTGTCAAGGTCATCAAAAACCAGGAAAAGGGGCTTCCCTGGTGGCGCAGTGGTTGAGAATCTGCCTGCCAATGCAGACGACACAGGTTCGAGCCCTGGTCTGGGAAGATCCCACATGCCATGGAGCAACTGGGCCCGTGAGCCACAATTACTGAGCCTGCGCGTCTGGAGCCTGTGCTCCGCGACAACAGAGGCCGCGATAGTGAGAGGCCTGCGCACCGCGATGAAGAGTGACCCCCACTTGCCACAACTAGAGAAAGCCCATGCACAGAAATGAAGACCCAACACAGCCATAAATAAATAAATAAATAAATACATTGTGTATTATTAAAAAAAAAAAAAAAAAAAAACCAGGAAAAGTCTGAGAAACTGTCACAGGCAAGAGGAGCCTAAGAAGGCACAGTCACTAAATGTAAGGTGGGATCCCAGAACAGAAAAAGGACATTAGGTAAAAACTAAAGGAATCTGAATAAAGTGTGGACTTTAGTCAATAATAATGCAATAATACTGCTTCATTAATTGTGACAAATGTACCAAACTAGTATGTAAGATGTTAATAAGGAACACTGAGTGAAGGTATATGGGAAGTCTGCATACTATTTTTTAAAGTTTTCTGTAAATCTAAATCTATTCTAAAATAAAAAGTTTATTTAAAAAGTGAAAAAACAGGACTTCCCTGGTAGCACAGTGGTTAACAATCCGCTTGCCAATGCAGGGGACACGGGTTCAAGCCCTGGTCCAGGAAGATCCCACATGCTGTGGAGCAACTAAGCCTGTGCACCACAACTACTGAACCTGCGCTCCAGAGCCCGCGAGCCACAACTACTGAGTCCATGTGCCACAACTAATGAAGCCTGCGCACCTAGAGCCCATGCTCCATAACAAGAGAAGCCACTGCAATGAGAAGCCTGCGCACTGCAACGAAAAGTAGCTCCCGCTCACCCCAACTAGAGAAAGCCTGCGCGCAACGAAGACCCAACACAGCAGGAAAAAAAGTGGAAAAACAAAACAAAACTGGGGTGGGAGAGACACATCTGAGACAGAACAAGCTTGGCAAGTTGGCAGATAAGGTCTGAGAAGTAGGCAGGGTAGGGAAAGTTCATCTAGGGTCGTGTTTCTCAACCTTGCTTGCACATCAGAAGCATCCGAGGGGAATCTACAGCTATCTAGACACCTCCCCCCCCACAAAAGCAATTTAATCAGATTCTCTGAATATGCAGGCTAGGCACAGGTAAATTTTTTCCTGGAAGGGAAGGAGCTTCCAGCTGAGTCTAATGTACAGTCAGAGTTGAGAATCACTAACCCAGAGCCTTACTTCTAAGTTCAGCAG
>NW_006789975.1:276743-308154 GCF_000442215.2 Lipotes vexillifer | reverse complement strand
GGGAAAGAGAATGCTGGTTTAGCATAGGATCATAGCAGTGAAAAGGGAAAGAAGAGGATAGATTGAGGTTATATTGTAAAGACAGAGCCAAGAAGATTGGATAATATGTGGAAGTAGAAGAGAAATATTAAGATACACTGTTCAAAAAAATTAGAAGGAAAAGTGGAAACAGACCGCCAAAGATGAATGCACTCTTATTCATTATATCATGATGCTAAATGCATCGTGCGGGAATGGATTTCCTGACCTCAAAGCTAGCCAATAGGATCCAAAAAGTCAAATGAAAAACATGCCGAACTCATCTGGCACTCACTGTCTGAAAACAGATGTAACTCATAACCTAGACATGGGTTGGCTACCTGGGTTTTCTCTCAGTTTTGTACTTTAAAAAACCTAGTATAAGTTAGGTTAAGACAGTTTAAATACTAGAGAAAGATGAGGAAGGGAGAGGTTTCCCTGCGGTCACAACCACTACCACTTCCCTGTATTCCAAGAAAAGGATTTAGAGTTTTGATTCAATCTCCTTTCCAAACTTAAAAACAAACAAACAAAAACAAACATACAGGGGGAACTGATTAATGGTCTTTGCTTCTCCTTTCTAGACTGTAAGCATCCTGACAAAAATCCATTCACCTTGGCTTTCTGATCTTCGTAGGACTCTTCTGGTGTTTTCTCTCCTGGCTTGGGAACCAATCTTTCCACCCTATTCTTTCCACTAACCAGCCCCACCTTTCACACATCACTGCATACAGTCAAGGTTTGGGGAGATTTCTCAATTTTCTCTTCTCCATGAGAGTCTTCTCTCCTAGATATGTACAAATTTGAGCATTCTTACTTATTATACCAAGTACTCCTTTATGCATTAGTCTCCATACCCATTTTAATGGTTATATAATATTCTAATTGGCTAAAACAATTTACATATAGATTTTGCAACTGCTTCTGATGTTCTGCTATTAAAACAGCACGTTGATGAACATTTCTGTTTATAAAGTTTCTCTGTATTTAGGATTTTACCCCTTAGGATCCAGTTAAGATTATGGGCCAAGGAATATACATTTTTCCCCCCACATTCTCAGTTTTCCCTGAGAGGAATATGCATATTTTTATGTTCTTGATACATACTGCTAAAATGCACTTTAAAAGGACTATTCCAATTTACATTGAATAGGGCTGGTTTCAACGTGAGTCAAAAACTAAATATGTGTCAAGCCAATAGTCATTTCAGTGCCAATTAAGCTTTGCAATGCCAGCTTTGTTCAAAAAGAAAGAATATTACAGGTTTGGCTGGAGACACTGTATTAGCTTTGCTACCAATTCTCTCCTCTGCAATACATGTTTGGCTATAAGCACTTACAGAAGAGATGAAACACAGAAGCTGAGGGAATTTTATATTTAATAACCTCAGTCATTGGTTTCAAGCTCCTCCCAAACTAATTTCTTTAGAACTCAGCAGGCTGTAATTATTTTAATAGGAACTTTCTTTTGAAAAGAGAACCCATTTATCTCTATATCCGCTAGACCTAGTGTAGTGCCTCAGCATACAGTAGAAAATGTTTAAATGAACATCTTGCCCTCACGCCAATGATCAACTTTTACTTCTTTATCTCTCTCTAGTTTTTAAACATTGTTCTTTTCATTATCATTCATTTATTCCTACTTTGTGTAAGGAACTATACGGTTTCCTCAACAGTCCCATGAGATAGTGCCATCATACCCATTATCAGTTGAGAATATCGAGACTCTTTAAAAAGAACTATGTGGAAGACACCGCGCACTAATTCAGGTACACAGTAAGTGATCAATAAAGGTTAGCTAAATCTGTAATTTCACCTAACTGGCCTGCTCTTCAGAACTCTGGTTTACATTCAGATCTACTGACATCTGAGGTGATCTGAGATGATACTGGACAAAAGAGCTTCAATGAGTAGAAAGTTTAACTTTGGCACCTCCTTCTCCCTCTAATCTTTCAGGACCAGTGTGTACCACAAATCCCCTATTCAGGCAGGTCCATCCAAGTCTGTCTCACTGAGAAATATCCCTTGTTCCAAGATGATCTCTCCCTTCCGCCTCCCCTCAAAGCTCTCAAAGCTAACTCCTCTTCAATGAATTGCCCTCCCAAGGATTTAGCATAATGTTACATTTAGTTACATCAATTTACACGAATGTAACAGACTGAGGGCATTAGTAGGAGAAAGGATGTACTTATCTTTAGGGCAAAAAAGACCCAGAACCCCAATCAATCTCTAACTAGCAAAATGCATAGGGGAGATTGGAGAGATGTGCGTGAACCATTCTATATCCTTCTCCTATTCCAACCTTAGTCTAATTTCCTCTTCCCAAATCAGATGACAGTAGGATGTAACACCACTTGGCAACCTACATCTGAAATACTGTGATCCTCGATCTATCTCTTGTTTAAGTATAACTCAAGGAAGGTACCACAAACAACAGACGTACAGTGTTGTAACCAGACGTCTCATTCGACTATTTGGATAGGGATTGGGTAACTAGAGTTAATCACTCTACAGTAATCACTAGAGTGCTTTCCTAAGAAGTGTTTCTTTCCACACCTCATCTGTTTATTATACTAACAAACACTGCAGGAGGTTGAGTTGAAATCTAAGTACTCTCTAAATTCCACTTGGCTTGTTGGCTCTAGCTTGTTGAGGATGCATATTTTAACTTGTTTTCAGTTATTCCCAGAGAGAAACTTGGGAAAAAGCAGAGATCTTTGTTCTCTCTTTCCTGCAACACAGATAGCTTTGCTTTATGCAATAAGCAGTATGCTCTCACTAGCAGTGGCAGGAGAAATGGAATTTGAAGTCCTTTAAGGAAGTGAAGTGATCACATCTCAGCTCTAATCTGTAACTAAAGCTCTTACACTCAGATCTTTATTATTCACATTTAATTACTGATTTACCAAATTAAATACCAGCAGCTTCCATTTCCTAAGCACCTATTACTATGTAATAGGCAATATAAGTAATAAAGCCCTCATTTTCACCGAGAAACCCAAGGATTCAAGAGGTTATATACCTTGTGTAAGAATATCCTTGTTTAAGAATAATGATAAGTGGTGGAGCCAAGACTGAAACCTAGAATAACTACGTCCAAAGCCCAGGTTGTCTCCTATGCTATACTGCCTCCCATTATTTAACTAATTCATCTTAGAAAACAAGAAGTTTTCAATAAATTCTCAGTTTGGAAAATTTCAACAAAATTTTTGTTCAACTGAAAATAAAACATCTGGAATTTTTCCAATTTTCACATTAAAGAGTAAAGATAAATTGAGGACAATATTTCAACCCCTCATTTTGCATAAAAGGAAACTGAGACTTAGCAAAGTGAACAAGCTTTCCCAAGTCACAGAGCATGCGGGTGGCAGAACTGTCCAGTCTTCTTATTCCCAGTCTCTTCTTTCATCACTGTACCTACTGGTAGCTAAGAAACAGCTCATAGATGTACATAAAATTTTTCTCCTTTATGCCCAGGGTCAACAATTAAGTTTTGTTTTTCTGAGTTTGGTGTCAAATAAGACTGGAAAATGCTGCTTATTAAATCCCCTTTCTGGAAATTCTTTTAAAGGCTTTGAAAAGTCCTGCCTTTAGTTAAAAAGAAAAAAAAATTTAACTTCACCTAAAGGAAGGTCTTATCTAAGCAATTAAGAGTAGGTGGAATAAGTGGTGGAGCTCTGTTGGAAATTTAGAAGACACCAGAATCTTGAATAATCCTTCATTCTAATTCTACTAGCTGGGTGAACTTAGGCATCTTTCTGAGGTTCAGTTTCTTTTTTTTTTTTTTACCTTATTTTTGGCTGTGTTGGGTCTTTGTCACTGTGCAGGGGCTTTCTCTAGTTGCGGCAAGCAGGGGCTACTCTTCGTTGTGGTGCGCGGGCTTCTCATTGCGGTGGCTACTCTTGTTGAGGAGCATGGGCTCTAGGTGCGTGGGCTTCAGCAGTTGTGACACGCAGGCTCAGTAGTTGTGGCTCGCGGGCTCTAGAGCGTGGGCTCAGTAGTTGTGGTGCACGGACTTAGTTGCTCCGTGGCATGTGGGATCTTCCTGGACCAGGGATCGAACCCGTGTCCCGTGCATTGGCAGGCGGATTCTTCTTTTCTTTTTTATTTTAAATTTAATTAATTAATTTATTCATTTATGGCTGTGTTGGCTCTTTGTTTCTGTGCGAGGGCTTTCTCTAGTTGCGGCAAGTGGGGCCACTCCTCAGAGAGGTGCGCGGGCCTCTCACTATCGCCGCGGCGTCTCTTGTTGCGGAGCACAGGCTCCAGACGCGCAGGCTCAGTAATTGTGGCTCACGGGGCTAGCTGCTCCGCGGCATGTGGGATCTTCCCAGACCAGGGCTCGAACCCGTGTCCCCTGCATTGGCAGGCAGACTCTCAACCGCTGTGCCACCAGGGAGGCCCCATGGCAGGCGGATTCTTAACCATTGCGCCACCAGGGAAGTCCCAAGGTTGTTTCCTTATTGGTAAAATGCAAATTAAAATACTAATTAACCCACTGGGTTGTAAAGATTAAGTGTAGAATGCTCAATTTAGCTATTATTTTTAAGAAACATGAAGGAAACATTAAAAATGAGAATGTTATAATGAAACTATACTTAGTTCACGTGGACAAGGAAGACATCTGTACATCAACTGAGATGACCATGTGGATTTTTTCCCTTGATTATTTAATGTGGAGTATTACATGGATAGAATTTCATATGTTGAAGCATTCTTGGCATTCCAGAGATAAATCCCACTTGGTTATGGTGTATAATCCTTTTAATACGCTGCTGAATTCAGTTTGCTAGTATTTGGTCAAGGATTTTTGCATTAATGTTCATAAGGGATATTGGTCTGTAGTTTTTTAGCGGTATCTGCGTATGGCGGTAACACTGGCCTCAAAGAATGAGTTAGAAAGTGTTCCCTCCTTTTCACTGTTTTAAAAAAGTTGGAGAAGGACTGGAATTAGTTCTTTAAATTTGTTTGGTAGAATTCACCAGTGAAGCCATCAGGTTCAAGGCATTTCTTTGTTGGGAGATTTTTGATTATGGATTCAATCTCCTTACTGGTTATAGGTCTATTCAGATTTTCTATTTCTTTGTGATTTAGTCTTGGTAGGTTTTGTATTTCTAGGAATTTGTCTATCTCATCTAGGTTATCTAATTTTTTGGCATACAATTGTTCACAGTACTCTCTTCTAATCATTTTTTCCTTCTGTAGAATTGGTAATAACGTCTCCATTTTCATTTCGGTTTAGTAATCTGAATCTTTTCTTTTTCTTAGTCCACCTAGCTAAAGGTTTGTCAATTTTGTTGATTTCAAAGAACCGATTTTTGGTTTCATTGATTTTTCTATTCTCTGTGTTGTTTACCTAGGTTCTGTTCCTTATATTACCTTCCTTCTGCTAGCTCTGAGTTTAGTTTGTTCTTTTCCTTCTAGTCCCTTAAGTTATACAGTTAGGTTGTTGATTTAAGATCTTTTGTGTTTTAAAATTTTTTTTTATTTTTTGGCCATGCCACATGGCATGCGGGATCTTAGTTCCCCGACCAGGGATCAAACCTGTGCCCCCTGCACGGGAAGCACGGAGTCTTAAACACTGGACCACCAGGGAAGACCCTTTTATTATTTTTTTTATTTTATTTAAGATCTTTTGTGTTTTTAACATTTGTGTTTAATAGCTACCAATGCCCCCACCACTCCCCAAGCATTTCTTGCTGCATCCCGTAAGTTTTGGCATGTTGTGTTTTCATTTTTATTCATCTCTACATATTTCCTAATTTTCCTTGTGATTACTTCTTTGATCCATTGGTTATTTAAGAGTGTGTTGTTTACATACATTTGTGAATCTTCCAGTTTTACTTGTTATTAATTTTTACCTTAATTTCATTGTGGTTTGAGAAGCTACTTTGTATGATAGCTATCTATTAAAATCAATTGAGACATAACTTCTTATACGTAGAAAACTCTAAAGACCCCCCCATCCCTGTTAGAACTAATAAATGAATTCAACAAAGCAGCAGGATACAAAGTCAACACACAAGTTTCAGTTGCATTTCTTTACACTAACAATGAACACTCTAAAAATGAAAGTAAGAAAACAATTCCATTTACAATGGCATCAAAAAGAATACTGTGAATTAACTAAGGAGGTGAAAGACTTGTACAATGAAAACTACAAAACACTGCTGAAAGAAATTAAAGACCTACATAAATGGAAAGACACCCAGTGCTCATGTACTGGAAGACAATACTGTTAAAAACCCAAAGTGAGCTACAGATTCAGAGCAGTCCCTATCAAAATCCCAATGCCTTTTTTTTTTGCAGAAATAGAAAAACCAACCTTAAAACTCATATGGAATCTCAAGGGACCCGAAGAGCCAAAACAATCTTGAAAAAGAAGAACAAAGCTAGAGGACTCACACCTCCTGATTTCAAAACTTACTATAAAGTTACAGTAATCAAAACAATGTGGTACTGACACAAAGATAATCAAAACAATGTGGTACTGACACAAAGACAGACATATAGGCCAATGGAATGGAATAGAGTCCAGAAATAAACTCCTGCTATACAGTAAAATGATTTTTGACAAAGGTGTCAAGACCATTCAATGGGGAAAGACCAGTCTTTTCAACAAATGGTGCTGGAAAACTGGATATCCACATGCAAAAGGCTGGATCTTTGCTGTGAAATATATATACTGGTCTCTGCCCCCAGTTTCTGACATAGAGCTCCTAAAACCCTTGCAGATAGGGGTACCAGGAGATTCTTTTGTTCTAACATTTAGTTTTTGACCCCAGTTCCTGACTCAGAGCTCTCAAAACCCTTATAATTTCCTATGTGATAAGAGCACTAGGAGCATCTTTTGTTCTAATATTTGTTCTTTGACCCTGGTTCCTGACAGAGATCCTAAATCCCTTGGAATTTCCTGGATGATATCATTGTATTTTGTTCTAATGAGGTGACTCCTGGTGGGCTCCTGGATAGGGATTGGCCATCAGACAGAACAAACAAATTTTCAGCCCCACCTCCCAATCTCCAAAGAGGGGAGAGGGTCTGAAAATGGAATTAAAATCAATCATGCCTAGGCAATAAAGCCTCCGTAAATATCCCAATAGTATAAGATTCAGAGAGCTTCTGAGTTGGTGAAGCCATCTACATGCCAGGAGGGTGGTGCACCCCAACTCCGCTGGGATAGAAGCTCCCCTGCACTTGGGACCCTTCTGGACCTTGCCCTAGATATCTCTTTACCTGGCTGTTTTGCTGTATCCTTTATTATATCCTTTGTAATAAGCCAGTAAACGAAAGTGTTTTCCTGAGTTCTGTGAACCACTCCAACAAATTATCAAACCCGAGGAGGGGGGCATGTGAACCCCAATATATAGCTGGTCAGTCAGAATTTCAGGTGGCAACTGGGACTTGTGATTGGCATCTGAAGTGGGGGCAGTCTTGTGGGACTGAACTCTTAACTTGTGGGATCTGATGCTAACTTCAGGTAGACAGTGTCAGAACTGAACTGAACTGAATTGAATCTAGGAGAACTGCTTGGCAGAAACTAACACAACATTGTAAAGCAGTTATACTCCAATAAAGATGTTAAAAAAGAAAAATAGTACATGTTCCACTACCTCACACTGCATCATTTCCTCCCAGCAAAAGTCCTATGGTCCAAGGAAAGTTAGGTTAATTCCATGACTATAACTTGAAGAGTAAAATATTGCCTTATTCGTCCTGTAACTCACCATGAATTTGCATAGAATGCTCCTTAGACTCTAATGCCATGGACTGTTTTGCTTTATCAATAAATGATGAGAACTTGAAAAAAAAAAAAGAATTGCTTGATGTGTGGAAAACATACATGTCTATTCAGAGAAAAGGAGGAACATAGGAGGAGTGTGTTTTTCCTACTCATTTACCTAATACCATATACAAAAATTAACTCAAAATGGATCCATGACCCAAGTGTAAAACCTAAAATTATAAAACTCTTAGGAGAAAACATAAGCTAAAAACTTCCTGACACTGGATTTGGCAATGATTTCTTGAATGTGACACCAAAGGCACAGGCAACAAAAGAAGACAGACAAACTAGACTTCATGAAAAATTTAAAAATTTGTACAACAAAAGACAATACCCAGAGTAGAAGTCAACCCACAGAATGGGAGAATATATTTGCAAACTGTATATCTGATAAGGGATTAATATCCAGAATATAGAGAACTCTTAAAACAACAAAAAAATAAACAACTTGATAGGGCAAAGGACTTGAATAGACATTTCTCCAAAGAAGATATACGAATAACGAATAAACATATAAAAAGATGTTCAACATCACTAATCATTAGGGAAATGCAAATCAAAACTATAAGCTACCATTTAACACCTGTTAGGACAGCTACTACTGGAAAAACAGGAAATGAAAAGTGCTGGCCGGGATGTGGAGAAATTGGAACCCTTGTGCAACACTGGTGGAAATGTAAAATGGTATGATTGTGGAAAACTGTGCAGTGCATCAATAAATCAAAAACAGAACTACTATATGATACAGCAATTCCACTTCTGTGTATGTACACCCATGTTCAGAGCAGCATTATTATCCACAGTAGCTAAGATGGGAAACAACTCAGTGTCTGTCGACAAATGAGTGGAATAAGCAAAATGTGATATACACATACAATGGAATATTATTCAGCCTTCAAAAAGGAGAAAATTCTGCAATATCCTACAACACGGATGAACTTTGAGAACATTATGCTAAGAAAAACAAGCCAGTCACAAAAAGACAAATACTGTATGGTTCCACTTAAATGCCGTATTTAGAGTACTCAAAATCATAGAGAAAGACAGTAGAACGGTGGCTGCCAGGGGCTGGAGGAGGGGTAAATGGGGAGTTATTGTCTAATGGGTATAATTTCAGTTTTACAAGATGAAAAGTGTTATGGAGATGAATGATAATGATGGTTGCAAAGCATTTTGAATGTATTAGTTATCACTAAATTGTATGCTTAAAAAATGGTTAAGGGGCTTCCCTGTGGCGCAGTGGTTGAGAGTCCGCCTGCCAATGCAGGGGACACGGGCTCGTGCCCTGGTCCGGGAGGATCCCACGTGCCACGGAGCAACTGGGCCCGTGGGCCATGGCCGCTGAGCCTGAGCGTCCGGAGCCTGTGCTCCACAACGGGAGAGGCCACAACAGTGAGAGGCCCGCGTACCACCAAAAAAAAAAAAAAAAAGGTTAAGATGGTAACTTTTATGTGTATTTTGCCACATTTTAAAAATTGGGGGAAAAAGACACTGTAGTGTGTTGTGAGATGAACTTGAACTTGATTAAAAGGTTCTAAAGTACTACAATCAGATTACTTTGTTTTCGGGGAATCAAATAAATTACCTTTCACTAAGTTCCTATTTCAGTATCTATTCTTTCATTTAACACACTTAATTCCACTAAAAAACAAACACAAACCACTTTGGCCTTATTCAACCTTTCCTAATGTGACTCAGCTACTCAGAATCAAGCAGAAAAGTTGTTTAGGAAGACATAAAGGTGTTATTGTTTTCTTCTTTATGAGAAACATTACAAAGGCACCAAACTTTACTAGTCTTCCAAAATGTCATCTGAGAATCTGGCCTTCCCTGTTCCCTCCCCACCCTCGAGGCCAACAGTATCTGCCACTGTATATGTTTCAAAATAGCGTGAAATTACACTTCCAAAACTTGACATGCATGAGATTTGTGTATGTATATGTATGTATATATACATACATATATACATGTATCTATATATGTATAATCTAATGTCAAGTGACAAAATGTTAACAATTTACTTTTAAATTTAATTATACTTTTCAGCCTCAAAACTTGGCATTATAAAATGCTCCATGATTTAGATTCAATTATGTATTAAACATCTGTGAGTCAAGCACTGTAGTATGTGCTTTCTTATCCACTCTTAAAACAACCTTGTAAAGTTAGAAATATCAGAGTCATTTTGCAGATATGGAAACTGAGGCCTTGAGGGATTAATTAACCGTCAAGATCTCAAATGGTGCAATTCCTAATATGGAGCTCTTTCCCCTACATCATGCTGCAAAGATGAGAATGTGGCTAACTGGAATTTTTGTTTTTCCCTTCCTCCTAAAAATGGGATACTTAAAGCTGCTGCAACTGTTTTAACAAAGAAAGAGAAACAACATCAAGAACAATAATAACTAAAACAAAACCCCTCTGGTTAAGTGAGATTTCTGGTGAGTTATTAAATTCACTCAACAAATATTGAGCATCATGCAGCAAGCACCACAAAGAAATCACAGTCCTGATGCCCAATAATTTTGTGGAGTAAAAAGATATGTAAATAGGGACTTCGGCACAGTGGTCTGGTGAGTTATTAAATTCACTCAACAAATATTGAGCATCATGCAGCAAGCACCACAAAGAAATCACAGTCCTGATGCCCAATAATTTTGTGGAGTAAAAAGATATGTAAATAGGGACTTCCCTGGTGGCACAGTGGTTAAGAATCTGCCTGCCAATGCAGGGGACACGGGTTCGAGCCCTGGGCCGGGAAGATCCCACATGCCGCAGAGCAACTAAGCCCATGCACCACAACTACTGAGCCTGTGCTCTGCAGCCTGTGCGCCACAATTACTGAGCCCACATGCCACAACTACTGAAGCCTGCGCGCCTAGAGCCCGTGCTACCAACAAGAAAAGCCACTGCAATGAGAAACCTGCACACCGCAATGAAAAGCAGCCCCCGCTTGCCACAACTAAGAGAAAGCCCACGCGCAGCAATGAAGACCCAATGCAGCCAAAAAAAAAAAAAAAGACATGTAAATAAACAAACCATACACCAGTAATAAACAAATCCAAGTCTTCCAGGGAACTCAGTATGGTATCAGAGTTCTGAGCTGAAAACTAGCAGAAGGAGGTGTTTCAGGGCAATAGAGGAGTATGCATGGAGGCACAGAGGCATGAGAAAGAATGCCATGTTAAGGGAACTGAAAAATATCACTGGAATGGAAATGGAATCGGTAGAATTATGGAGTTGGACAGCGAAATATGGGTCAGATTATGAGATGCAAAGATTTCATGCTGCTTTAATCAATGCAAAGCAAATGAAAAATCTTAGTGACACAATCAAATCTTTGCTAGAAAGATTATTCTGGAAAGAGTAAGACGGCTGAATTGAAGAGGACAGAGACTTGAAATTAGGGGCCCTGGTAACAGTTACTGAAATATTCCAAAGGGGAAACGAAGTGTAAACTAGGGTAGAGGCAATGCAGATAGAGTGGAGGGTTAATTGAGGGTAGTGGATTTTTTGGTTTCACTTATTTAACTCCAACAGGAATTTATAAACACTAATACATATATATATGCATACATACTGAAAAAAAATTCCCCAGATACTTAGCATGAAAATATTTTCTCTTCTAAATTTATACCAGGAAAATGAAAACATTTTCAAAATTTCCTTGGTGGGAAAAGCCAAAGCCAAGAGGCACCTCAGTGCTCACAGTGATTTTGCTATTTATCATTTCTGGCACTCTCACCAAATGGTAGTTTAAAAACACACGAACACAGAGGAAGCATTTAACATCAAATCTTCAATTTTATTACGTTACTATTTTTTGCTATTCATTTTAAGGAAAAATATAATATGGAGAAATAGCCACTAAGATTTCCTAAATATGTCAAATGACCCTCAACTGGCCCAAAAGAAAATTGGCAGAATTAATCTTTATCAATATCCACCTCGAAGATATGCTTCTAAAAGAATATCTGTAGTACAGATATTCTTTTATACTACTCTGCCAATTACACAGATGTTATTCCTTGAAACACTTAAAGGAGTGCAAAAACAAACAGGGATGCCCAGCCCATTCTGAAGAAATAACCCCAAACTTGAACCAACTTGATCATAAATGCCTGTGATTGTTACATAAAAATGTAGCAAACAAAGCCTAGCAAGCACTACTGAATCAGTCTGTCAAAAAGCTTCTGAGAGGACAATAACTGTGTTCTTGAATAAGAAGATTCAACAACATAAAGATGTCAATCACATCCCCTCAAATTCATTTTATAAATTTAATAAAATTTCAATTTTGAGAAGCTGATTATAAAGTTCTTTTGAGGGCTTCCCTGGTGGCGCAGTGGTTGAGAGTCCGCCTGCCGATGCAGGGGACACAGGTTCGTGCCCTGGTCTGGGAGGATCTCATATGCCGCAGAGCGGCTAGGCCCGTGAGCCATGGCCGCTGAGCCAGCACGTCCGGAACCTGTGCTCCGCAACGGGAGAGGCCACAACAGTGAAATGCCCGCGTACCGCAAAAAAAAAAAAAAAAAAATTCCTAATATATAAAGATTTTTTTTAAATACAGAAGAAAAAGGATGGGACTTCCCTGGCAGTCCAGGGGTTGGGGTTGCACACTTCCACTCCCAGAGGGGCATGGGTTCGATCCCTGGTCGGGGACTGTGATCCCGCATGCCGTGCAGCGTGGCCAAAAAACCCAAAAAACAAACAAACAAAATGACAACCCCCCCAAAACCCCCAAAAAACCCAGAAGAAAAAGGATAACTTGCTACAAAAGTGGGTAAGAAAAAGTGGATGATTCATTGAAAAATAAACTCAAATGGCCCTTATATATATGAAAAGTTGATCAACCTCACTCGTAAGGAAAAAGTAAATTAAAACTATACTGGGGCTTCCCTGGTGGCGCAGTGGTTGAGAGTCTGCCTGCCAATGCAGGGCACACGGGTTTGTGCCCTGGTCTGGGAAGATCCCACATGCCGCAGAGCGGCTGGGCCCGTGAGCCATGGCTGCTGAGCCTGCACATCCGGAGCCTGTGCTCCGCAAAAGGAGAGGCCACAATGGTGAGAGCCCCACGTACGCAAATAAATAAAATAAATAAATAAATAAATAAATAAATAAATAATAGACTCACAATTGTCAAAGATGGCACAACCTAAGCCTTAATAAGCACAATGGCAATGAAATGCAATACGTTAAACATATTTACATCCATGAGTTCACTGCAAATTTTAAAAATCTACGATTCAAATTTTAAAAATCTCAGTGGTAAACAAATGACCTAATGAACCTAATGAAACTTAAAAGCTTTTGCACAGCAAAGGAAACTAAAAATAAGACGAAAAGACAACCCTCAGAACGGGAGAAAATATTTGTAAATGAAGCAACTGACAAAAGATTAATGTCCAAAATTTACAAGCAGCTCATGCAGCTCAATATCAAAAAAACAAAGAACCCAACCCATAAATGGGCAGAAGACCTAAACAGACATTTCTCCAAAGAAGATATACAGACTGCCAACAAACACATGAAAGAATGCTCAACATCACTAATCATTAGAGAAGTGCAAGTCAAAACTACAATGAGGTATCATCTCACACCAGTCAGAATGGCCTTTATCAAAAAATCTACAAACAGTAAATGCTGGAGAGGGTGTGGAGAAAAGGGAACCCTTTTGTACTGTTGGTGGGAGTGTAAATTGATACAGCCACTATGGAGAACAGTATGGAGGTTCCTTAAAAAACTAAAAATAGAACTACCATACGACCCAGCAATCCCACTACCGGGCATATACCCTGAGAAAACCATAATTCAGAAAGAGTCATGTACCACAATGTTCATTGCAGCTCTATTTACAATAGCCAGGACATGGAAGCGACCTAAGTGTCCATCGACAGATGAATGGATTAAGAAGATGTGGCACATATATACAACGGAATATTACTCAGCCATACAAAGAAACAAAATTGAGTTATCTGTAGTGAGGTGGATGGACATAGAGTCTGTCATACAGAGTGAAGTAAGTCAGAAAGAGAAAAACAAATACCGTATGCTAACACATATATATATGGAATCTAAAAAAAAAAAAAAAAAAAAAGGTTCTGAAGAACCTAGGGGCAGGACAGGAATAAAGACGCAGATGTAGAGAACGGACTTGAGGACACAGGGAGGGGGTAGGGTACGCTGGGACGAAGTGAGAGAGTGGCATGGACTTATATATACTACCAAATGTAAAACAGATAGCTAGTGGGAAGCAGCCGCATAACAAAGGGAGATCAGCTCAGTGCTTTGTGACCACCTAGAGGGGTGGGTTAGGGAGGAGATATGGGGATATATGTATATGTATAGCTGATTCACTTTGTTATAAAGTAGAAACTAACACACCACTGTAAAGCAATTATACGCCAATAAAGATGTTAAAAAAAAAAAATCTCAGTGGGACTTCCCTTGGTGGCGCAGTGGTCAAGAATCCATCTGCCAATGTAGGGGAAATGGGTTCGAGCCCTGGGCCGGGAAGATCCCTCATGCCACAGAGCAACTAAACCCGTGCGCCACAACTACTGAGCCTTCACTCTAGAGCCCACGTGCCACAACTACTGAAGCCTGCGCGCCTAGAGCTTGTGCTCCACAACAAGATAAGCCACCACAATGAGAAGCCTACGCACTGCAACAAAGAGTAGCCCCCTCTCGCCACAACTAGAGAAAGCCCATGCGCAGCAAAGAAGACCCAACACAGCCAAAAATAAATAAATAAATAAATAAATAAATAAAAATTTTAAAAATCTCGATGGTTACTTCATAGGATGCTAGGAATCAACTCATTATTTAAAAACTAATAAATAATCGAAAGGATCAAATCCTGCCTTTATTATATATACTATAACTTGGTGTAACTAAACAGGGGAGGAAACATATATCTTTATCCCTATTAACTAATAAAGAAGGGATGACAGCGTCAGAATGTCATCATTTTGTATGAAAAAGTTAGGCAAAAGCTAATGAAATACAATGTATTAATGCTAATCTTGTGGAAAATGTATCTAAGGATACTAAACCTAAGCTAAATTTGAATTTTCCAGTGAAAAAACTTTACAAAGTTTAACTGTCAACACTTTAAATTCCCAAATCACATGGTTAATTCTGTAAATTTGAAAAATATCAGACAAGTCTTCTGTATATAAAATATTTTCTATATGTATCCTTTTAGAAGAGGACTTGCACTCCTTCGAGTATACATTAGGCTACTTGATAAGTGTTTCTTATCTTCTAATTCCAGTTTTAAAAAAGGAGGACAGTTTTGCAAATTTTCAGTTCTACCCTTTATTAAATATTCCCTGGAAAAATAAAGAGAAATGTAACAGAACATGTGTACAATTGAACATTCTCCAAAACTGCCCCTTTTTTTGATAGAGCCCTAGTATTTACCAGGTACTTTACTTGCATTGTCTCATATAACCCTTTTAAGAACCCAAGACACCCTTTCAGGATAAAAACCTAACTGGGAATAGAAGGGAACTTCGTCACCCTGATCTAAGAAACACTCGCAGCTAACATAATAATGGTCAAAGACTGATGATTTCCTCCTAAGATCAGGAACAAGACAAAGATATTTACTCTTGCCATTTTTATTCAACATTATACTAAAACTAAGCAAGAAGGAAAAAAAAGAAATAAAACTATTCACAGATGACATAATCTTGTATATAGAAAAAACTAAGAAATTTACAAAAAAACTAATAGAGAACTAGTAGAGTTCAACCAGGTTGTACGATATGAGATCAATATACAAGAATCAGTTATATTTCAATATGGTAGTAATGAACGACCTGAAAATAAAATTAAGAAAACATTCCTTTCCCAGTACCTTCAAAAAGAATAAACTTAATAAAAGAAGTGCAAGATTTGTACACAGAAAACTACAAAACATCGAGAGAAACTAAAGAAGACTTAAATAAACAGAAAGACTTCTCATATTCATGGATTGAAAGACTTAATATTGTTAAGATGGCGATGCTCCCCATATTGATCTAGAGTAACAGCAATCCCTATCAAAGACCCAGCTGCCTTTTTTTGCAGAAATTGACAAGGTGATCCCAAAATTTATTTGGTAATGAAAGGGATCCAGAATAGCCAAAACACTTTTGAAAAAGAACAAAGTTGGAGGACTCATACTTCCTGATTTCACACTTATTACACAACTGCAATAGTCAAGACAGTGTAGATACAGATAAGGGTAGACACAGATCAATGGAACAGAAATGAACCCAGAAATAAACCTTTAGTTATGGTCAACTGATCTTAAACAAGGGTTTCAAGGTTATTCAATAGGGCAAGAATAATCTTTTCAAGAAATGGTGCTGGGAATACTGGATATCCACAACCAAATGAATGAAGTTGGACCCCCACCTCATATCCATTAACTAAAAATGGATCCGACCTTACGTATAAGAGCTAAAACTACAAAAGTCTTAAAAGAAAACAGGTGTAAATCTTTGTAACCCTGGATTAGACCATGGTTTCTAAGACATGACCAAAGCACAAGCAACAAAAGATAAAACATTAAACTGGACTTCATGAAATTAAAAAACTTCAAAAGACACGATTAAGTGAAAAGACAACCCACAGAATGGGAGAATATTTTTGCCAATGATATTTCTGATAAAGAACTTGTATTCAGGATATATAAAGAACTCTTAACAACCCAACAACAAAAGACAAATAGCCCAAGTAAAAAATGGGCAAAGGACAAAAATAAACCCACACACCTACAGTCAATTAATGACAAAGGAGGCAAGAATATACAATGGGGAAAAGACAGTCTCTTCAACAAGTGGTGTTGGGAAAGCTGGACAGCTACAATGAAATTAGAACACTCCCTCACACCATACACAAAAATAAAAATAGTTTAAAGACCTACATATAACACATGATGCCATAAAACTCCTAGAAGAGAACATAGGTAAAACATACTCGAACATAAATCATAGCAATATTTTCTTAGATCAGTCTCCCAAGGCAAAAGAAATAAACACAAAAATAAACAAACGGGACCTAATCAAACTTAAAGGCTTTTGCACAGCAAAGGAAACCATCAAAAAAACGAAAAGACAACATACGGAATGGTAGAAAATATTTGCAAATGATGTGACTGACGAGGGGTTAACATCCAAAATATATGAACATCTGATACAACTCAATATCAAAAAAACAAACAACCCAATCAAAAAATGGGCAGGGACTTCCCCGGTGGTCCAGTGGCAAAGAATCCACCTTCCAATGCAGGGGACACGGGTTTGATCCCTGCTCGGGGAACTAAGTTCCCACATGCCACGGGGCAACTAAGCCTGCACACTACAACTACTGAGCTCGTACACCTCAACTAGAGAGCCCCCGTGCCGCAAACTACAGAGCCCATGTGCTCTGGGGCCCACATGCCACAACTACAGAGCCCACGTGCCCTGGAGCCTGGGCGCCACAACTAGAGAGAGAAAACCCACACACCACAACTAGAGAGAAGTCCACGTGACACAACAAAGATTCCATGTGCCACAATAAAGATACCATGTGCTGCAACTAAGACCCGACACAGCCAACCAGCCAGCCAGCCAGCCATAAATAAATAAATAAATAAATTTATTTTAAAAAAGGGCAGAAGACCAAAATAGACATTTCTCCAAAGAAGACACACAGATGGCAACAGGCACATGAAAAGGTGCTCAAACATCACTAGTTATTAGAGAAATGCAAATCAAAACCACAGTGAGGTATCACCGCACACCTGTCAGAAGGGCTATTATCAAAAAGAACACAAATAACAAACGTTGGTGAGGATGTAGAGAAAAGAGAAACCTTATACACTGTTGGTGGGAAAGTAAATTGATGCAGCCACTGTGGAAAACAGTATGGAGGTTTCTAAAAAAACTAAAAATAGAACTACCATACGACCCAGCAATTCCACTCCTGGTGGGTATATATCCAAAAACACAAAAACCCACACCAATTTGAAAAGATACATACACCCCAATGTTCACAGCAGCATTATTTACAATTGCCATTATATGGAAGCAACCTAAGTGTCCATCAACAGATGAATGGATAAAGAAGATGTGGTATATACACACAATGGAATACTACTCGGTTACAAAAAAGGGTGAAGTTTTTGCCACTTGCAGCAACACTGATGGACTTGGAAGGTATTATGCTAAGTTAAATAAGTCAGACAGAGAAAGACAAATACTGTATGATATCACTTATATGTAGAATCTAAAAAACACTATAAACTAGTGAATATAACAAAAAAGAAGCAGACTCTCCAATATAGAGAACAAACTAGTGGTTACCAGTGGGGAGAAGGGGTAAGGAGTGATATAAGGACAGGGGATTAAGAGGTACAAACAACTATGTGTAAAATAAGCTACAAGGATATATTGTACAACACGGGGAATATAGCCAACATTTTATAATAACTATAATTGGAGTATAACCTTTAAAACTTGCAAACCACTACATTGTATACCGGTAGCTTATATAATATTGTACACCAACTATACTTCAGTTAAAAAAAAAAAAGATGTAGTGTGTATATACACACACAAAATGGAATAGTACTCAGCCATAAAAAAGAATGCTATATTGCCATTTGCAGCAACATGGACCTAGAGAATATCATACTAAATGAAGTGAGACAGCAAAAGGCAAATGTTATATGATATCACATATGTGGAATCTAAAGAAATAGTACAAATGAATCTATATACAAAACAGAAACAGATTCACAGACATAGAAAACAAACTTATGGTTACCAAAGGGGAAAAGAAAGGGGAGGGATAAATTAGGAATATGGGATTAAAAGATACAAACTACCATACATAAAATAGATAAGCAACAAGGATTTATTGTGAAACAAGGGGAACTATATTCAGTACCTTGTAATAACCTATAATGGAAAAATATCTGAAAAAAATATAACTCGATCATTCTGCGATACACCTGAAACACAACATTGTAAGTTAACTACACTTCAATTTTTTAAAAACAGGCAAAAGATTTGATTTTGTATCTCCAAAAGAAGACACACAAATGGCCAATAAGCATATGAAAAGATGCTCAACCATCTTTTCAGTCATTAGGGAAATGCAAATCAAAACAACGCGATTAAATCAGATTAATACCTCACGCTTACTAGGATGGTTTCAAAGATGGATGATTAACAAATGTTAGTGCAGATGTGGAGAAACTGGAACCTTCGCATACTACTGGTAGGGAAAATGGTATAACTGCATTGGAAAAACTGTTTGGCAATTTCTCAGAAAGTTAAACATAGGTACCATGTGACCCAGCAATTCTACTCCTAGGAGAACGGAGAACTGAAAATATGTCCCAAAAAAATTGGTATAGAAATATTCATAGCAGCATCAATATTAATAGCTGAAAAGTTGAAACAATAAAAATGGCCATCATCTGATGAAATGGATAAACAAAATGTGGTTTATCCACACAATGAAACATTACTGGCCATAAAAAGGAATGAAGTACTGATATAGGCTACAATATGGATGAACCTTGAAAACATTATGCTAAGTGCAAGAAGCCAGGCACAACAGGCTGTACAGTGTATGCTTCCAATTATACCAAATGCCCAGAATTGGCAAAATCTATGGAGACAGAATATAGATTAGTGGTTGCCAGGGGTTAGAAGTTCTGAGAGAAGAATGGAGAGTGACTGCTAATGGGTTTCTTTTTGAGGTGATGAAAATGCTCTGGAAGTAAATAGTGGTAATGGTTGCACAACTTTGTAAATACACTAAAAACCACTGAACTGCACACTTTAAAGGGGTTAATTTAAGATATGACAATTATATCACAATAAAATTGTTATTAAAAAACAGAGCCCAAGAGACAAAACTAGAAAATTAGTAATGATCAGAAAACATAAGAAATTCGATAGAAGATCAAAAAAAATCAAGATAAATGTACAAAATGCAACAGCATTTTTATTAGTAAACATTTAGAAATAAAGAGATATCCCATTCACAGGGTGACCAAAACTACAAAATACCTAGGAATAAGTTTAATAAGGAATATCCAAAAACTAGAGGAAAGTTAAAAAAAATATTTTAAAGGACATGTGACATCTGAATAAAGAAATGTGCATGTGCCTGAATTTCAACCAGTCCCAAATTAATATATTATTTTAAGCAATTCCAATAATCCCACGGCTGCACAAAATGGTTTTTTTTAAACATTTTTTTTTTTTTTTGCGATACGCGGGCCTCTCACTGTTGTGGCCTCCCCCGTTGCGGAGCACAGGCTCCGGACGCGCAGGCTCAGCGGCCACGGCTCACAGGCCTAGCCGCTCCGCGGCATGTGGGATCTTCCCAGACCGGGGCACGAACCCGTGTCCCCTGCAACGGCAGGCGGACTCTCAACCACTGCGCCACCAGGGAAGCCCTAAACATCTTTATTGGAGTATAACTGCTTTACAATGGTGTGTTAGTTTCTGCTTTAGAACAAAGTGAATCAGCTATACATATACATATATCCCCATAGCTCTTCCCTCTTGCGTCTCCCTCCCTCCCACCTGCCCTATCCCACCCGTCTAGGTGGTCACAAAGCACTGAGCTGATCTCCCTGTTCTATGTGGCTACTTCCCACTAGCTATTTATTTTACATTTGGTAGTGATATGTCCTTGCCACTCTCTCACTTCCCCTTTTCCTTCCCCGTGTCCTCAAGTCCATCCTCTACGTCTGCGTCTTTATTCCTGTCCTGCCCCTAGGTTCTTCAGAACCTTTTTTTAGATTCCATATATATGTGTTAGCATATGGTATTTGTTTTTCTCTTTCTGACTTACTTCACTCTGTATGACAGACTCTAGATCCATCCACCTCATTATAAATAACTCAATTTCGTTTCTTTTTATGGCTGAGTAATATTCCATTGTATATATGTGCCACATCTTCTTTATCCATTCATCTGTCGATGGACACTTAGGTTGCTTCCATGTCCTGGCTATTGTAAATAGAGCTGCAATGAACATTGTGGTACATGACTCTTTCTGAATTATGGTTTTCTCAGGGTATACACCCGGTAGTGGGATTGCTGGGTCGTATGGTAGTTCTATTTTTAGTTTTTTAAGGAACCTCCATACTGTTCTCCATAGTGGCTCACAAAATGATTTTTAAATGTACATGAAAGAACTTGTAAGAATTACTAATAACTAAAAAAAAGAATAGGGAAGGAGTCCTGTCCTATCAGACATTATCAGTAAAATTTGGTAGAAAGCTATTATTATTAATTCAGTAATGCTACTAGCAAATAGGTTATCGAAAACAGAGTACACTATGATAAAGAGGACTACTCAAATCAGTTGGGGGAGGGATTGACTATTCAGCTAAACTATAGTCTTTCTTGGGAAAAAGCAAATTTGGGTTCTCATCTCATACATACAAAAAATTAATTCCACGTGGATTAAAGATCTGATTTTAACAAGAAATCTATAAAATATTTTGAAGAAAACAAAAGAGAACATATGTATAATGTCACTAAGTAGAAGGCATTCTTAGACAACACAGAAAATCCAAAAGCCAGAAAGAAAAAAATGCCAACTTGATGACATAATTTTAAATAAGGGTAAGTGAAGAGATTAATGATCAAAGATAAATGATGTCACGAAAGAAAATATTTGCTATACATGACCAGTATACATAAAGAACTCGTACAAACTGATAAGAAAATGTCAAATGATCCAATAGAAAATGAACAAAGGATAAACAGGGAATTTATACAATAACTAACCATAAGTAGCCAAAAGGAGCTCAATCTCATCCATAATCAGGAGTTTATAGAACGGAGTTCAATCTTAAAATCAGCACTTTTTATTCTGCAACCAGAAAACAAACCTTCCATAATACCGTGGGACACCTGCAAAGCCAATCCCTCACTCTTATGTCCCTCCTCTTTCCCATTTGAAATAGCTTACAACAAGTGTCTGCATTAGCTGTTCAAACTCAACTGACTGCAAAACAAAATCAAAAACTACAAACACCACTACCACTAGAAATGCAAATTAAAATAAGGACTCTGAAAATTTAATCAGATTAACAAAAACTGAAAAGATACCATCCAGTGCTGGCAAGGATGTGGGGAAACTGGTCGTCTCACATCCTCTTGGTGAGAGTGTGAGCTGCCAAAACTTCCTGGAAAGCAGTCTAGCAGTAGCTATTAAAATTTACAACGTACATTGTTTTGACCCAGTAACATGACATTTTTAGGATTCTGTTTAGAATTAAAAGCCCTGCTATGTCAGCAATATCCCCTAGGATCCTTAACTTCCGGAACACTTCCTTCCCCTGCATGGTCTAACTGAAACTTGGCTTTTCCCTGAAGATACTCCCCCCTGAAGCCCTCTCTCCCATTTTCTCTCTCATACCTGTGGGTATGGAAGGGAGAGAACGGTCCTCCTTGTTCATTCCCACTTTGGGGGATTCTTCTTCCCTTCTCCTTAAAAAGTCCATCTTCGGGCTTCCCTGGTGGCGCAGTGGTTGAGAGTCCGCCTGCCGATGCAGGGGATACGGGTTCGTGCCCCGGTCTGGGAAGATCCCACATGCCGTGGAGCGGCTGGGCCCGTGAGCCATGGCCGCTGAGCCTGCTCGTCCGGAGCCTGTGCTCCACAATGGGAGAGGCCACAACAGTGAGAGGCCCACATACCGCAAAAAAAAAAAAAAAAAAAAAAAAAAAAAAAAAGTCCATCTTCACGTAGAGGAGATTAAGAGAATTAACATTAGTGATGATGTCCAGGATTAGAATCACACTTTTGGACTTCCTTTGCTGTGTTCTCTTTCTTCAAAGTGTCCCATACTGTTTCTATTGGCCCTACTCACCTACCTGTTGTTGAAAACAAATCAAAACCTAGGGCCAGAGCAGTAGTGCTAGGTAGTAAGAAAGAGAATCCAGAGTTCTGGATTCAAATCTAAGCTCATCACTGACCTTAGGTAAATTATCTCCTGATCCTAGTTTACTCAGCAATACCAGAACCTACACCATGTTTACTGGGAGGACTTAAAGATACAATGGATCTAGAGCACTTTGGATAAAGTAAATGCTCAATAAGTGTTTAAACAACGTCAAAAACAAAAACACCTTCGAATCTCAAAATTTCATACTCCTGTACAAGCAGAAAAGGACTGTTTCTTCCTCTATTGGCCATGTATAGCTCCTTTAGTCGCTTCTCTCTTTATCCATGTCATCCTTCTCCAAGTGTTCAAACAGCAACCTAGAGGCAGTAAACCAAGACACCAGGGGAATCTGCTATACTTGGAAATTTGGAAACGTGGACTTCAATACAACTGACCTTCCCCATATTTGTATTAGCTCCTCTTAAAACTCATTATTTCCCATTTGAAGAAAATGGGGAAGGCCTAAAATAAATATGGCATTAGTTATTCATATTCAACTGCTTCTAAAATAAACAGGGGAAAGTAACTAGAAGAATCTTAAAAGACATCAAACAGACTTAGAAGCCTGCTAAGTATAACCTAAGGAGTTCCAATCAAATCATATGTCACAAAAAAAGTGAAATAGAGGAAACCTGAGATTTCCAAAATATTTCACTTTTGCTAATTTCAATATATCAAATGAAGCAACTTACTGAAAACTGACTCTTAGCAGTGTCATCCTGTTCTGTCCTAACCCCTGTGGAGATTCCAAGCACATGCTCCATACTGTTAGTGAAGCAAAGCTGAAACCTAGTGTTATTTCACTCTCTAGTTGAAAAAAATCTTTGATGGCTCTTCAAGCCTACAGATTAAAGTTTAAACCATTGAGCACAGACCTCCAAAATCTGGCTGTAATTTACCTTTCCAGTGTTATTTTCAACTTCCAATTCTCTAAACCCATCACAACAAACACACTCTACATTATTTCATATCCATGCCTCAGCTTTGAACATATTCCTGCCCACCACCTGTTATTCCATTCCTCCTTCAAAGCAGCAAAGTACAGTGGAAAGCGTCCAGCTTTTAAGTTCAGATCCAGATCCACTAGATTTCTAATTCTAATTCCATCCCCACTACTTAAGAGCTTAATGATCTGGAGCAAATACTTTACTAGACCTGTTTCCTTACCTAGGAGGAGGCATATCACCTGTGGCACTTTTATAAGGCTATTGTGAGGATTAAGCATAATGGTTCTAAACTATCTAGCACCACGCCAAAGGCACGGTAGAAACTTAATGGTAACTACTGAGCCATCCTTCTTTCCCCCTCCATCCTCATCAATACTATCATTTCCTAAATTTCCACAGCGCTTTGTTTATACTACTATGTATATTACACCATGAGCACTAATGTACTGCAGAATACTCATTATTTATGTATGTGTCTGGCTTTTCCATTAGGTTATAAGCAAGATGGTTATGGCTATGGATTTCTAAATCTCTGCCACTTACCACCTGAGCAAGTTATTTGACCTCGCAGAACCTGTTTCTTCATTAATAAACTGAATTGGGGTTAACACCTTACAGTGTTACAAAAAGGTTTAAAAGAGTTAATGTACATCAAATACCTCGTATAACGCTTGACACCTAGTAAATTTCAGAGGATGTTAATGGTAATCTGGATGATGAACCTGATCCAAGCAACTGCTTAAAGAATACACAGATGTAAAATGTATTTGTCTTATTAAATCTAATTTCATAAAGCAATCTTAATACAACTTTAACCTGCTACTCACCTCTCTTACTGATAGAGACAGCCAATGAAAACAAAAACAGAGATTCCTATGCACTTTATCTCAGAAATGCTACCACATATTCATGTTCTTCCAGGACCAGACTAAGTACTTCACGATTTGTGGTTCACCTCACCTCATTACACTTTAAACATGGGGGCTTATCCCTCAAGAGGTGTAAGGGATAAAATGATCTGCCAAAGTTAAACAACACTCTGAAATTAGTAGTCTATAAGGAAGTAGAAGCTAGTTGTCTGCTCTTTATTCATTCTAATTCTAATGTGCTGTGTCATCAATTTCTCTACTCAAAACCCCAAACAAATGTCAACTACTTCTATGACAGTATTTTCCAATTTATACACTTCCAACCCACTGCTTGATTTAAGAGAAAACACTTCAAAATTAACTGCAGTGAAATCAAGGAAATCACAGAAAAGTGAGAACTTGCAAAGAGAAAAAAAATACAGTTATTAGAGCATTTGCATTCCACTTTCAGGTGTACACTGCTACTTACATGGGTTGTATAGCACACATGTCAAGAGCTCAGGAAGGGTTCTGGAAAGATGGACCTGGTTTTAAATCTGACATCACAACTTACTAGCTGTGTAACCTAAGCATGTTACTTCTTAAGCCTCATATCCCTCATCTCTAAAATAGGGATTGTAACAGTATGACTCTCATAGGGTTGCATTAAATACAATAATGTATATTAAGTGTTTCAGGAAAGTATTTACAACACCATACTCAATAAATGGTATTCTATCCATTTGTTGTTATTGCCTGAGCACTAAGGTTTTTGGTAAATATTGCGTAATTAATGAATATTTAGCATATTTTATATTAGGAAATAAGCGTACCACTAACTTTAATTCTATCCTAAGTTAAATAATGATTAATAGTTGCAATACTGTTTAAGAGCAGTTTACTGTTTACAAAGCCCTTTAGACATCCATAAACTCATTTTGATCTCCACAACACCCTTAGGGGATAAACCCTTTTAAGGTACGTTTTCTAGAAATAAAGAAACTGGTTCCCATCAGGGTAACACAGAGTCAAGGTTACCTAAGTCTCCTCCAACCAGATTCTCCAGCTCAGGGATAAAGTGCATAGTGTCCAAAGTTCTTAACCCAAACATCCACTAAAAGGAGGCAGATTCCAGCAAGTTTCCCACCCTCCTCAAGCAGAGTCAAGAACGTGAGCCCAGGAATAAGCCCGGGGTAATAAACCCCGTCAGACGGCACTGATGACATTTATCATGCACTGTTTCATTACGAGGTGTCCTCCCACATCTTTAGGGCGGGGGCTAATCCTGACCCCACTGCCACCAGAGCGCCCAACACAGGGCCTGGCACCCAAGAGGCCCTCAGTAAACGTTTGTGGAAATGGCATGGGAGGCTGGTAGGAGGCCTTCCAGAGACCCGAAACGAGGCCAACTCCACGGTGGGGATTAAGCATCTCAGTAGATCCAGAGTCGTTGGCGGAGAGGGTCCAACCGGTAACCAGGCTGGAAAAAGGATGGCTGAGGACGGGCGCCGCTAAGGGGAACCCGGGAAGCTGACCCTCTTGAGGGGAGAGAGGGGGAGCAGGTCTGCCCGCAGCCATTCCTGGAAGGCTTGGGACCGACAGAGGCTCGGAGGCCGGGGGCAGCAAGCAGGGGAACTGGCGCCTGGGGGGGAGGGGGCCGCCTGCTGGTCTGAGAAGAATCTCGGGCCCAATCTGAGCAGGGTTCTGGGCTCCTCTAGGGACCCACTCCCTAGCCCGCGGTGGCATTCGCTTCACCGAGTACTCGCTGCTACCTGAAACTGCAGCAGCTTCTCTGTCTGCTCCTGTGTTAGATCACGATCCTCAGGCGCCGCCATTTTGCAGCCGCCTCTACGCTTCTGACCCGTCCGCACCGTCACCCGCCGGAAGTGACCTCAGCAGCAACCACATCCGGTCTGAACAGCCGCCGGCGCGCAACTGCGTCTGCGCGTGCCGGCCCAACCTGGAGGCCGGGGATGGTGACAATTTCCGCCGCTAGAGGGCACCACTCTCGGGCCGATCCCTAACACTTCCGAAAATTGTCGGGGGACTGTCTGCGCAAGTCGCCCTTAGGAGTTAGGCGACGAACAGACCTACCAGAGACTTGACTCTCGAATAGATCGCAAAGAACCGAGAGGTCCCGAATGCCCCTCGAGAAGCTTCGGAAATTCACGAATGCCCCTCGGCAGATTTCGCCTTCTTCCTAACGATTTTCATCTCCAATGTTTCTGAATGTTTCTTAGGAAATTGCGGTCGTTCAGAAATATCGGCCGTTTGATTCCTGCCATGATGTTTCCAAAATCCCCTGACCATCTCTCAGGAGGTTCCGAAAGTCCCCGAATACTGGGGGCGGGGTGGGGGTGGGGGCGTTTCCCACGCCGCCTTCGAGCCGGAAGCTGTGGAAGGTGTGCGCCCCTTGAAAATGGTTGGCACTTGGCCACCCGGGCACTACCAGCCTTAGGCAGAGCTTTCCGTCCACGCTTCTTGCGACTCTGATCCTGCCTGCCTCAGGCCCTCACTCGTCTCTCTGCCCACTGGCCCGTCTTCCCTGTTACCAACCGAAGGAAGATCCCAGGACTGGGATAAGGAGACTTGGATTCACGTTCTAGTGTCCACCTGGCAAAGTGCTGGACATCTCCGGGCAAACCACCTCCTCTCTGCTCTAGTTTTGCCATTGATGGAATGAGATTCACCAACAGCCCCAGATATGCTGTCTAAGCTCATTCTCCTTGGAAGCAGTCCCCCACCCTTTCCACTGCCTTATCTCCACCCCTCAGTGTCTGCCTTCTTCTGCACTTTCCTTGCCCCTTTTAACCCGCCACCTCTCTTCAGGTCTCCCATTTTCATTTCCACTTCTTTTCTCCTGCCATCCGCCTTCTCTGTCCACTGTCCAGAAGGCCTTGGGAGGCAGAGGGTTCATGTTCTGGTGCTTTTCCACAGACTACCCGTCTGACTCCTAGCAAGGCACTCAGCCTCCTGGGCCTCCGCTGTCCTCCCCATCTATGGAATCTCACCCCATGAACTTCACGGGGTTGAATTAGGTGAGACAGAACCGGAAGTGCTTTGAAAGCTGAAGTTCCGTGAAGAGTACATTAAAGGATGGAAGGACTTAAGTTTTGGCTATTTCTTTCCTTCAGGCCTGAATCAGGTCTTACTAGGTCTGCACAAACTTCATAACAATGTCCTAGAATTTTTCTTAGACCCTTAAGGTAAAATTGTAAGCAAGTAGAGCCACTTTGGAGAATTTCTTTTACATCAACTCAAAGCTCAAATGAGATGCAGTACTGTTCAACGTCTCCAATAATGGTGGATCCGGAAGAACTAGATGAGGGATTGCAAAGTCAGGTGCCATCTGGAGTTGTTGCATAATTCTGATTTAAGATGTATTCTTTCCACACACAAACTTTGTGGTTGTATTAAACACCATTGAATAGTCTTCTCTTCCTTTAAGACACAGACACCCTCTTAGTCTACATTTCCCTTTTCCTCTTTGAATAAAGATGTGGCTACAAGAAATATTTTACTTAAAAAAAAAAAAAGCAACAGCAACAACAACTCGACCTTAGGAATACAATATGGCAAACTGGAGAGTCCATTCCCTGGGCAAAGGCAGCTTCTGCTTTTTAGCTGTACCTTTTGGCTTACATGTAAGACCAGTACTGGGGAGGGATTAATTAGGAATTCGGGATTAACAGATAGATACTACTATATGTAAAATAGATAAACAACAAAGACCTACTGTATAGCACAGGGAACTATATTCAGTATCTTATAATAACTTATAATGGGAAATAATCTGAAAAAGAATATGTGTATGTATATGTATATATATGTATAACTGAATCACTTTGCTGTACACCTGAAACATTGTAAATTGTCTAAACTTCAATTAAAAAAAGAAGAAGAAGAAGAAGACCAGGGCTTCCCTGGTGGCGCAGGGGTTAAAAATCCACCTGTCAATGCAGGGGACACAGGTTCGAGCCCTGGTCCGGGAAGATCCCACATGCTACAGAGCAACTAAGCCCGTGCACCACAACTACTGAACCTGCGCTCTAGAGCCCGCAAGCCACAACCCCTGAGCCTGTGTGCCACAACTACTGAAGCCCGCGCGCCTAGAGCCCGTGCTGCACAACAAGAGAAGCCACCACAGTGAAAAGCCTGCACACCACAACGAAGAGTAGCCCCTGCTCGTCGCAACGAGAGAAAGCTCGCGCGCCACAAGGAAGACCCAACGCCGCCAAAAATAAATAAATAAATAAATAAAAAATAAAAAAAAAAAAAAAGACCAGCATTGCCACAACTTCCCCTTTTCTAAGAGCACCTAACAAATAAGGATCTGTGTATGAAATCTCCCCGTTTTGAAATGGTAATAACTAATTCAGTTTTTAAGAAAATTACTGTCAACCATAACTGCAAGCCACATTTCAGCCCATGAGCTACCAGCCCACCGCTCTGACCTAGGCAGAATCCTCATGGCCTCTGTTTGCCACGGGAGAAGCTGGCCTTGGAAGAAACCTAAGCTTTTTTGATAGGTTCAAGATGAAGAGTGTGGAAAGTGACATCAAATATTGGCTTGCCATCTTCTTTACGAATAATTTTTTCTGACCTTTATTTTCCTTTTTAGAGCTGTGTTGTCCAATCAAAATACAATGATAGCCACATGTGTAATTTTAAATACTATAGGATCACATTTAACACAGATGAGATTAATCTTTGTAATATATTTGATTTAACCCAATATATCAAATATATTATCTTTGTACTAAGTCTTCAAAATCTGGGGTGTATTTTACACTTCCCTAAATCTCTATTTGGACTGGCCACATTTCAAGTACTGGGTTACCACACATGGTTAGTGACCACTGCATTGGACGGTGCATTCTAAAGCATTCTGAAGATATTTTTAATAGATTTATTAATTATATTCATCTACGTATCACCTATGTGTGGTATCTAAACTACAACACAAATGAACGTAACTACTAAAAAGAAACAGACATAGAGAACAGACTTGTGGCTGCCAAGGGAAAGGGGGGTGGGGGAGGGAAGGACTGGGAATTTCGGATTAGCAGATACAAACTATTATATATAAAATGGATAAACAACAAGGTCATACTGTATAGCACAGGGAATTATATTCAATATCCTATGATAAACCATAATGGAAAAGAATATGAAAAGAGTGTATATATGTGTGTAACTGGAACATTTTGCTGTACAGCAGAAATTAACACAACATTGTAAATCAACTATACTTCAATAAAATTTTAAAAATTATATTCATCTACAGATTTTAGGAGTCGATTAAACAAACATTTACTGAGTGCTTATTCTGAGCCAGGCTCTGTACCAGATGCTATAAAGTTAAGACACATCCACTGTCCTCGAAAGAACACACAGTTTAATGAAAAATTAAATGAATTTTCATCAGTCTCTGGACTGGTGTGTGTGTGTGTGTGTGTGTGTGTGTGTGTGTGTGTGTGTGAGAGAGAGAGAGAGAGAGAGAGAGAGAGAGGTTTTGAGTGCACACAGGGATTTGTGACTGAGAGCTGTCTCAGAGAATCTAATGAATATTTGTTTCTCTAATCCTAGTAATAAGGCTTTGCTGACGTCTTACCATTTTGTTCCTGATAAAGGATGAATTCTGTCCTGCTGAGTCATGGAAATCCTAGAACAAGCCCTCAATTTCTGAGTAACTGGAACATAAGATATTTTCTGTCAGTTGGGGACATGGCATTTTGCTTGCTGAGTAAAGCAGACCATTGAGATGTCAGCAACAGTTTTTTTGTTTGTTGCCCTCCTATCCATCAAATTATTCATTATTGGTTAAGTGGAGCTAGCAGGAATTAAGGCGACTCAACTAGATTCATCCAAAAAGTAAGGGGAGTGAGAGAAGTAATACCTGCACCCAATAGTGTATTTTAGATTCTCAGGCTTCTGCTAGGGGTGTTTGGACTGATGAAAAAAAATTAAGCTTGGAAGCAAAGTTTTGCCTTATGTAAGTCACAAAGTACATCTCATGTTCTGCAGAGACACCTGAGTATTTCACCATTAATTGTGTGGTTTTGGAAAGTGAACCTCTCTGTCTCAGTTTGCTCATCTCTCAGCTGTAAACAAATAGTCTCCACCTCACAGTTTGTGGCAAGGGTTAACTCAGAGAGGACATGTAAAATTCATGCCCTCATCATAGCCACCTTGCAGATTTGGGAGAGGACAGAATGAAATAAAGTATTAACGGAAAGCTTTATCCAGCACTATTCACAATAGCCAAGACATGGAAAAAAACCTAAATGTCCATTGACAGATGAATGGATAAAGAAGATATGATTGATGCACACACACACACACACACACACATATCCAATGGAATATGACTCAGCTATAGAAAAGGATGAAATAATGCCATTTGCAGTAACATGGATGGACCTGGAGATTATCATACTAAGTGAAGTAAGTCAGAAAGAGAAAGACAAACACCACATGGTATCACTTATATGTGTAATGTAAAATATGACACAAATGATCTTATCTACGAAACAGAAACAGACTCACAGACAGAGAACAGACTTGTGGTTGTCAAGGGGGAGGGGTTGGGAGAGGGGTGGATTCGGAGTTGGGGATAGGCAGATGCAAACTATTATATTCAGAATAGATAAACAACAAGGTCCTACTGTATAGCACAAGGAACTGTATTCAATATCCAGCGATTAAATCATAATGGAGGGCTTCCCTGGTGGCGCAGTGGTTGAGAGTCCGCCTGCCGATGCAGGGGACACGGGCTCGTGCCCCGGTCCGGGAAGATCCCACATGCCGCAGAGCGGCTGGGCCCGTGAGCCATGGCCGCTGAGCCTGCGCGTCCG
>NW_006789975.1:270300-276635 GCF_000442215.2 Lipotes vexillifer | reverse complement strand
CCTGCGCGTCCGGAGCCTGTGCTCTGCAACGGGAGAGGCCACAACAGTGAGAGACCTGCGTACCACAAAAAGAAAAAAAAAATCATAATGGAAAAGAATATGAAAAAGACTATATATATATATATATATATATAAACTGAATCACTTTGCTATACATCAGAAACTAACACAGATTGTAAATCAAGTATACTTCAATAAACTAAATTTGGAAAAAAGGGAGAAGGCTTTATCATTGCTAAAGCCCTTCACAGAAGCTAGATTTTGCTATAGATTGATTCAATATGTGTTACTGTCTTACAGTTACTCAGTTCTGGGGGTGACCTAGCCTCAGGAATCTCCTAGAATAACAGGAAGTCAACTGCAGTATCAGGTGGAAAGTGACAGAGACCCAAAGGTTGATAACAGACTGTATCTGTCACATAGGTCCTCTTATCTCCCCATCTCATCTATCCCCTGGAACGCTGCAGTTCCCTCCTAACTGCTCTCCTGGATTTTACATTTGCCCCTCTCTGATTCAGTCTCATCACAGATGCCAGAGAAACGTTTCAGAAAGTAAGTCAGGGGACTTCCCTGGTGGCGCAGTGGTTAAGAATCCGCCTGCCAATGCAGGGGACACAGGTTTGAGACCCGGTCCGGGAAGATCCCACATGCTGCGGAGCAACTAAGCCCGTGCGCCACAGCTACTGAGCCTGTGCTCTAGAGCCTGCGAGCCACAACTACTGAAGCCTGCGTGCCACAACTGCTGAAGCCCGTGCACCTAGAGTCCGTGCTCCACAGCAAGAGAAGCCACAGCAATGAGAAGCCCGCACACCTCAACGAAGAGTAGCCCCCGCTCACCACAACTAGAGAAAGCCCACATGCAGCAAAAAGACCAATGCAGCCAAAAATAAATAAATAATTTTTTTTTAAAAAGTAAGTCAGATCCTATCACTCCCCAGCTCCAAACCCTCTATTGGCTTCCCGTTGTCCTTAGAATAGAATCCAACCTCCTTCCTGTGGCTGATAAGGAAGCCTAACTTACGCTTCTCTGACCTCGTTACTGTGAACACATTACTCTCAAACCTCCACCTCATTATTCTTATTCATACCTCAGGGACTTTGCATTTGCAGTACACTCTGCCTGGAACACTTTTCTTGAGTCCTCACATGGCTGGTCCCTTTTGACATTCAGATCTCAGTACATGTGTACAGCATCCTCAGAGAAAACCTAAAATGTATGGTTTCTTCAAATCACTTGCCATTAGATGATACTGTTGTTTATCTCCCAGCTCTGCATGCCAGGAGGGAAAGAGAGGCCAAGTTGGCTTGGGCCACCACTGAGTCCCCAGTACTGAGAGCTGCACTGGGCACAAAGTCAAAGGTCTGTAAATATTGGGCCCAGGCTAGATCCTTAGAGCAAGGGCCTCATGAATGTGGGTGGACTTATGGGAGCAGAGCCTTGGGAACTAAATCAGGAAATAAAGCTACTGCCTGCCTGTGGGATATAGAGGGAAATTCTTTAATTAGAGCATCTCAAATCAGAGGATAAAAGGAGGACCACCTCAGTTTTGCGTGATGGGGGAAAGGATGCTGAAAACAATGACCTTTAAAGCAGAGATTCTTTTTTAAAGCAAAGATATTTTACTGCTTTTTAAAAACCCCATGTTCATAAAAATATTTCATGATTTGTGAACTGTGAACAAGTTCAAACAACACCTCAGTTGGCAGGGTGGGAAAGGGAGGAAAAGCAGGAGACCTATTTAGAGATGGTTTCAATAACTCAGATGCATTGGAATTGTCCCTACAATCTTAGACTCTGTCTGGCTTGGGGCAGGGGGAGGGGAGCATGTTTCCCAGGGGATATAGTGTAGGTTCCACTGAACCAGATGCTGGGATTACCATCTGGATTGGATACTTTGGGCTCAATATGCCAATGAACCTGGAGGTGGAGAAGTTACCATACTGGCAGGGCAATGCCCCTGATTACAGTGAGGGGCCAGGGTTGCTGTTACACACAACAGAGTCAGAAAGAATATGTCTGGAGCCCAGGGGATTCACTTGGGACATCTCTGGGTGCCTCTATACCCAGTGACAACAGAAAACAAGCAATTGCAACAACTACAGCCTAACAAGGGCCAGGTAACTAAAGGCTCAGACTCCACAGAAATGAAAGTCTGGATCACTCCACTGGAAAGCAATCAGGCCGACTGAAGTATTAGCTAAGAGTGACAAAATCTAGACTGAACAGTGGAGGAGGGAGATGATGTGATTATCACTTACAGCCTTGGGACCAGCTTCAGCTGCGGAGAACTGTAGCTTGTCTCACTAACTCATTTTCCCTAAGTCTTAAGAGAGATTGTGGCTGGTTACTGCCTTAAAGGGAATTTTATGAATGATTGGACTTGTACCACCCCTTCTGGAAGGAGTGAGGGCATTTTGTTCCCACAGTAGAGGAGAACCCATATTGTCGTATGAGACCAGGCATAATGAGAGAGAATGAATAGCACGGAGGGGTCCGAGGGGTGTGCTGTATCAGATGCCTCTTATGTTTTCACTTCAGATCTTTGCAGTCTCACCTGTCTCCAAGGCCCTTGGCCACTTGTTTCACCGTGGCCACTTCTGTGGTGACCAACTCTACATAGATTCTGTCTAGTCACCACCATGGTGACCCATTTACACAGACACAACCCGACAGGACTTCACCTAACCCGTGCACCACCAGCCTCCCGCCTCCCCTGCTACAGCTTGCCTGTTGCTACTGGAGCACAAGACACTGCGGATCAGCACGATGCCCACACATGCACTACCCAGAAATGTGGGGGAATTCATGTGCCATGGGGCAAAACCCTGACCAGTGACAGACGGGAATCCACCACATGAAAATTTCTCATTTCCTGCCCCGTGTTGAGCTGTCTTGACATGCGGTCATTTATATGATCTCTCTGAGGCAAACCCATGGGACGGAGCAATGTACTTCCTACCCTGTACTTGTCCCTATTCCTTGCCTCCCTGCTTCATTCTCTCATACCTGATACCTTGGAATTGTACTCCCCAGTAAAGTATAAGCATGTAAGCTTTTGATTCAGGCTATGTTTTCTATGGGACCTAGCCTATGATGCTGTGTATCAAATTAGTGGCTCAACCACGGAGAAAATAAGAAAATAATAATTTCAAGTGAATTTAAAACACAGTAATTTGCCTAAAAATTCCTGATAGGCTATATCCTAAAAACAGAAAGAAATCTTAAATGATATTTAGTAATCATAGGTCAATAATAATATTGATGTTGTTATTTAAAAACTACACAGACATAGAAAACAAATTTATGATTACCAAAGGGGAAAGGAGGGGGAGGGATAAATTAGGAGATTGGGATTAACAGTTACACACTACTATATATAAAATAGATAAATGCACACATGTATAACTGAATCACTTTGCTGTACACCAGAAACTAATATGACATTGTAAACAACTATACTTCAATAAAAAATAAATAAAATAAAAACTATATATTCATGTAGATAGAGCAAAAAAGAGTGATTATGTTATGCATTAGAACCAAGATTTTTGGTGAAAGAGAAATATATATATCTAAAATCAAAAGGATTGAGTAAAAACATTGTAATCTTAAACTTGAATTAGAAATATTAGTAAGAACACAACGTATTTTTCTCTTTCAAACAGAAAATGCCTTCTCTAGTTCTGTTGACTGAAGAGGTCTATAAGAAATAACTACTGAGGAGCCCAGGCAGTGGTTTCTAAATATTATTTGCCACTGACAGGTCATAGAACTCTTTGAAGAAATGACTAATTCCAGTCTGGGGGCAGGAAACGTACAGGATGAGCCAGGAACATGTACCAGAGAACAAAGAAGCTGTCAAACTATTACAAGGGGCCAAAGATGGGAAAATTTAAGCATCAAAAAGTATAGTGACTATCTCTCTTCCACTGAATTGCCTTTGCAACTTTGTCAGTAATCAGTTGTCTATATATGTGCATGTCTTTTTCCAGACTATTTTCTTCCATTGATCTATTTGTTTATCTTGATACCAATACCACACTGTCTTGATTACTGTAACTGTATAATAAATTTTGAAATCTGGTAATGATAGTCCTCCAACTTTTTCTTTGCTAAAGTTGTTTTGACTATTTTAGGTCCTGCTGGGATTTTGTGATTGCATTGACTCTGTAGATTAATATGAGGAGAATTTATATCTTACTACTGAGTCTTCTAATCAATGAACAAAGAATATCTCTCCATTTATTTAGACCTTAACTTCTCTCAGCAATATTTTGTAGTTTTTAGTGTACAAGTCTTTCATTTTATTTGTTAGGTTTATCTCTAAATATTTAATAATTTTGATGCTATTGTAAATGGCATTTAAAAATGTCAATTTCCTCTTGGTCACTGCTTGTGTATAAAAATACAATTCATTTTGTGTGTTCATCTTGTATTCTGTAAACTTGCTGAACACACATATTAGTTCTAGTAGCTTTTTTGTAGAATCTATTTTTCTACTTAATCATATTGTCTATATATGTGTATAAAGGTACTTTTATTTCTTCCTTTTAAATCTAGAACCTCCAGTACAATGTTGAAAAGAAGTGCTAGAAGAGGACAACCTTGTGTGATCTCTGATCATAGAGGAAAAGAGTTCAGTCTTTCACCATTAAGTTTAATGTTAACTGAAGGTTTTTCATAGCTGTCCTTTATCAGGTTGAGGAAGTTTCCTTCAATTCTTAGTTTGCTGAGAGTTTTAATTAGGAAGATGTTGGATTTAGTCAAAGGCTTTTTCTGCGTTGAAGTGATCATATGGTTTTTCTCTCTTGGTTTTTTTAATGTTGTCAATTACATTAATTGATTCTTTAAAAGTGTGGTAAAAAGTATATAACATAAAATTTACCACTTTAATCATTTTATAGTGTACAATTCAGTCTTTTTATAGCTGAATAGTATTCCATTGTATGGGTGTACCACATTTTGTTTATACACTTGTCAGTTGATGAACATTTGGGTTGTTTCCACATTTTTGCTATTGTTAATAGTGCTGTTATGAACATTTGTAAGCAACTTTGGGCTTGAATACCTGTTTTTGATTCTTTTGGATATTTAGGAGTAGAATTTCTGGGTCATATGGTAATTCTATGTTTAACCTTCTGAAGAACCACCAAACTGTTTGCCACAAAGGCTGCCTCATTTTACGTTCCACCTGCACTGTATGAGGGTCCCAATTATGCAACATCCTGGCCAATACATTTTCCTTTTTTAAAAAAATTACAGCCATTCTAGCAGGTATAAAGTGGCATCTCATGTGGTTTCAGTTTGCATTTCCCTAGTGACTAATGGTGTTGAGCATCTTTTCATGTGATTGCTGGCTATTTGTATGTCTTCTTTGGAGAAATGTCCATTCATGTCCTCTGCATATTTTTTTAATTGGGTTGTTTGTCTTTTGGTTGTTGAATTATATGAGTTTATTATATATTCTGGATATTAGATCCTTACCAGATGTGTGATTTGCAGGTATTTCCTCCCATTCTGTAGGTTGTATTTTTCCCTTTCTTGATAGTGTCCTTTGATGCACAAAAGTTTTTAATTTTGATGAAGTCAAGTTCATCTATTTTTTTCTTTTGCTGCTTGTGCTTTGGGGTCATCTCTAAGAATCTATTGCCAAATACCAAGTCATGAAGATTTACGCTTAGGTTTGAGAGTTTCACAGTTTTAAGTCTTACATTTACATCTTTGATCCATTTTGAGTTGATTTTTTTATATGTTATGAGGCAAGTGTCCAACTTCATTCTTTTGCACTGTGGGTATCTAGTTGTCCCAGCACCATTTGTTAAAGAAGTTATTCTTCTGTTATTGAATAGTCCTGGCACCCTTTTCAAAAACATTTGACGATAGGTATATGGGTTTATTCCTGAACTCTCAATACTCTTCTGTTGATTTATCTTTATGCCAGTACTTCACTCTTGATTACTGTAGCTTTGTAGTAAGTTATAAAAGTGGGAAGTGTGAATCCTTCAACTTTGTTTTTCTTTTTCAAGATTGTTTTGGCTAGTCATGGTTCCTTGAGATTCCATATGAATTTTAAAATCAACCTTACCATTTCTGCAAAAATGGTCATTGGGATTTTGATAGCAGTTACCCTGAACCTGTAGACCACTTGGGGATGTATTGTCATCTTGACTATATTAAGTCTTTCAGTCCATGAACACTGCACGTCTTTCCATTTGTGTAGGTCTTCCTTAACTTTTTTCAGCAATATTTTGTAGTTCTCAGTGTACAAGCCTTACACTTCTTTTGTTAAATTTTTTCCTAAGCATTTTATGCTTTTTTTTTTTTTTTTTTTTTT
>NW_006789975.1:242203-270191 GCF_000442215.2 Lipotes vexillifer | reverse complement strand
AAACGGGGCCCGAACCCGCGTCTCCTGCATCGGCAGGCGGACTCTCAAGCACTGCGCCACCAGGGAAGCCCATTTTATGCTTTTGAGGCTATTGTAAATGAAATTGTTTTCTTAATTGCATTTTTGGATTGTTCATTGCCAGTGTATGGCAATACAACTTTAAAAAATAATTATTTTATTAAGGGCTTTCCTGGTGGCGCAGTGGTTAAGAGTCCGCCTGCCAGTGCAGGGGACATATGTTCGAGCTCTGGTCTGGGAAGATCCCACATGCTGTGGAGAAACTAAACCCGTTCACCACAACTACTGAGCCTGAGCTCCAGAGCCCTCAAGCCACAACTACTGAGCCAGCCTGCCACAACTACTGAAGCCTGCGCACTTAGAGCCCGTGCTCCACAACAAGAGAAGCCCCCGCTCACCCCAACTAGAGAAAGCCTGCCTGCATCAACAAAGGCCCAATGTGGCCAAAATAAATAAATAAATAAAATAAAACATTAAAAAAATTACTTTATTGAAGTATAGTTGATTTACAACACAACTATTCTTTGTCTGTTGATCTTTTTATTAATAAATTAATTTATTTTTGGCTGCATTGGGCCTTCGTTGCTGCTCATGGGCTTTCTCTAGTTGCGGCGAGCGGGGGCTGCTCTTCGTTGGGGTGTGCGGGCTTCTCATTGAGGTGGCTTCTCTTGTTGTGGAGCACGGGCTCTAGGCGCGCGGGCTCAGTAGTTGTAGCTCGCAGGCTCTAGAGCACAGGCTCAGTAGTTGTGGTGCATGAGCTCAGTTGCTCCACGACATGTGGGATCCTCCTGGACTAGGGCTCGAACCCGTGTTCCCTGCATTGGCAGGTGGGTTCTTAACCACTGCACCACCAGGCCAGTCCCTGTCTGTTGATCTTGAACCCTAAAACTTTGCTAAATTCATTTATTAGCTCTAATAGTTTTTGATGTGTAGTCTTAAGGATTTTCAATATATAAAATAATTTCATCTGTAGATAGAGAACATTTTACTTCTTCTGTTCCAATTTGGATGCCTTTTATTTCTTTTTATTGCCTAATTGTTCTGGTTAGAACTTCCAGTACAATGTTGAACAGAAGTGGCAAAAGTGAGCTTTCTTGTATAGGAAGGTTTTTAACTAAAAATTCTGATATATGGGTATTCAAGTAGTTTGTGACTTTCAAGGAAAATTCATCATAGACTTAGATGTAGAACACAAAACTATAAAAGTTCTGGAGGAGAACATTAGACAAAAATCTTTGCGAACTGGGGTTAGGCAAAGATTTCTTAGATATAATACAAAAGTATGATCCATAAAAGAACAGATAAATTATAATTCATCAAAATGTAAAACTTCTGCTCTTCAAAAGTCTCTGTTTAGAAAATAAAAAGACAGACTGGAATAACATATTTGCATATTACATCTGATGAGAGACTTTAGTCAGAAAATATAAAGTACTGTCAAACCTCAATAGTAGGGACTTCCCTGGTGGACCAGGGGAAATGAATCCATCTTCCAGTGCAGGGGATGCGGGTTTGATCCCTGGTCGGGGAACTAAGATCCCACATGCCGAGGGGCAACTAAGCCCCCAAGCCACAAGTGCTGAGCTCTCGTGCCTCAACGAGAGAGCCCGTGTGCTGCAAACTACAGAACCCACATGCTCTGGAGCCGTGCACCACAACCAGAGAAAGAAAAAAACCTGCGTGCCACAGCTAGAGAAGAGCCTGTGCGCCGCCACGGAGAACCTGCCATGCCGCAACTATGACCCGACGCAGCCAAGAAAGAAAGAAAGGAAGAAAAACTCAATAGTAAAATAAACAAACAGTCCAATCTAAATACTAGGTAAAAGCCTTTAAATAAAATATAATAATATTATACTAACTATAGTTAATGATATATCACTATTGTTTCATTAACTGTGACAAATATACCATATTAATGTAGAATGTTAATGGGGGAAAGTGGGTATGGGATGTATGGAAACTCTCTGTACTACTTTCACAATTTTTCTGTAATCTAAAACTCTTCTAAAAAATTAAATTTTTAAATGATAAAAATAAAAGTTAAGCCTACTCCTACCCTATGATCCAGCCATTCCACTTCTAGGTATTTACCCAAGAAAAAAGAAAGCATGTATTCACACAAAGACTTGTACACAAATGTTCATAACAACTTTATTGATAAACTGGAAACAGAAACAGAAACTGGAAACAACCCAAATATCTATCAACAGGTGAATGGATGAACAAATTTTAGTACTCAGCACAATAAAAAGGAATGAACTATTGATACATGGAACAACATAGATGAATCTTTAAAGAATTACGCTGAGTAAAAGAAGCCAGACAAAAAAGAATGAGTCTTGTATGATTCCATTTACATAAAACTCAAGACAATACGTAAAACACATCAGCAGATGTCTGGGGATTGGAGGGAGGCAGGGAGATAAGGGAGAGAGGGAACAAAAGGAAGAAAGGGAACAAATACATGTTTCAGGTTATTGGAGATGTTCATTATCTTGATTGCAGGGAGGATTTCCTAGCTGTACACATATGTCAAAATTTCTCAAATTGTAAACTTTAAATATGTGCAGTTTATTACATGTCAATTATACGTAAATAGAGGTACTTAGAAAGTATAATGCCTACAATGAATTGAAACACATCAAGTATATGTAAAACGAGGAGCTTATTATGATATCAAAAAGAGAACAACCACAAACCCATGCTCGTTAATTGCGTTTGGAGATTGCCAGCACATCAGTTCATTTTTCTGAAAACTGATAAATTAAGAGAAGCAATCAAGCATTGGTCTTACCTGTCCTCTATGAACTGTACCTGTGGGCAACCAAACTGATAACAAGAGAAAGTTCTTTAAGAATTTCCAGCTAATGCATCACAGAAATAATGAATTGGGAGATTGGGATTGACATGTATACACTGATGTGTATAAAATGGATGACTAATAAGAACCTGCTGTATAAAAAGTTAAATTAAATTAAATTAAAAATAAATTAATTAATTAAAAAAAAAGAATTTCCAGCTAATGCAAATATAGTGAGAGAAATAGAATCACCACAGTTTCAACCCCAAATAAAGTAACTGATTTAGATAAAAATCACAAAGAGTGCTAAGAGCCTGAGATGAAAAGCTGATCTGAAACTTTATTATCAAATGATCAGGCTGACAACACCCAAACCTGCTGATCAATGTTAATGTTACTAAGAGGCGACTAGACATGATGTGATATATGATGTGATGCAATGGGAATTTCCCAACATCATGTATTAAATATTCTTGCAAAAAATTCATCTGGAATCTGCTCAAGCCTCTAGATCAGGGTTTCTCAGCTTGGGCTTTACTGACATTTGGGGGTGGATAATTCTTTTTTGTGAGGGGCCGTTCTGTGCATTGTAAGATGCTTAGCAACATCCCTGGCTGCCACCCACTAGCTGATATTAGCAGCTGGCAAGTTGTGACAATTAATAAAGGTCTCTAAACATTGCCAAATGGTCCCTGGGGGGTGAGATCAACCCTGGTTGAGAACCACCACTCTAGATCTGACTACTAATTTATAGGAAGTAATAAAGGTCCTGAGAGCAAAGTTAAACGCCACCACAGGAATGCAAATGGATAAACCTACACTGAGATAAACTCTACAAAGCAGTAGGATTTCTTCAACAACAGCAACAACAAATTGAAGGAAAAAAGGGTGTGAGGGGAAATGTGTAAATTAAAAAAGATTTAAGAAACATCCTTAAAGCCAGTGAGCTAGGAAGCTCCACAAAGTTAAATTTCACCACATATGGATAGAGTGAGACCCTAAGAGACCCCAAACTTTAAGGGTAAGTAAGATATGGACCTCTCATACCATAGAGACCAGCTACTTGCCCAGGACAGGGAATTAATGGAGGCTCCTGTGAGGGAGACACTCCAGTTTGCATTACAGAAGGGAAAGAAAGTTTCCTCCAAAATGCTAATTTAGAACTAGGACTCAGGTACAGAACAGATTGGTGGTTGCCAGAGGCAAGGATGAGGGGTGGATGAAGTGGGTGAAGGAGGTCAAAAAGTGCAAACTTCCGGTTATAAAATAAGTAAGTCCTAGGGATGTAATGTATAGCAAAGTGACTATGGTTAATAATACTGTATTGCAGATTTGAAAGTTGCTAAAAGAGTAGATCTTAAAAGATCTCATCACAAGAGAAAAAAGTTTGTAACTATGTAGGGTGACAGATGTTAACTAGATTTATTGTGGTGGTCATTTCACAATATATACAAATATAGAATCATTATGCTGTACACCTGAAACTAATATGATGTTATATGTTATACGTCAATTTAAAAAAAAAAAAAGAAAGAAAGAAAGAACTAAGACTCAGGGTTTGTTTCACTGGTTTTTAACCTGGCAAAAAGGCAAAGGGCAGGACCATCTCCTGAGCAAGCCCTGTCAGCCCAGGCCCAGAAAAAGCAGGGCTACGTTATGGGCAGTAAAGATGCTGAAAGTCAGGAGAACAAAAAAGACATTGGGCAGATCTTAGAGAAGAAAATGTCAATTTCATGTTTGGGCATAAAGAAAGAGTCTCAGCACAGCCAGATCCTTTAATTGGATGACCCTGCAGCCTTCAGTGACCTCCGAGGGCCTAAATTTTCTAGGCAGAGACAGGTATATCAGAGACACAGACATCTCAGGAAAATTGTGAATTCCCAAGATCAACAATAGTGAAGGCATTCTCCTTCCTTCCATGGCCCCCAGGGTCCCTGTGCCCAATCCAGCACCAGCCAGGATGCACCAAGAATGTCAGGAACCTCAGAATGCCATCTCCATCTTTAGGGATGTGTATCCATTGTCAACCAGAAAGCCCTCCTCTAATCTCTACAGAGAAGAAAATTTTGCTCAAAGAAATGTCTCCGTTCAGTTTCAGCAACTCCATTAAGTCTTGGAGAAGCACCTCCTCTAATGAAGTTTAACTCTGCTTTTCACAAGCAGTGATATTTATCCTTCATAAACACATTTTTTTTTTTTTTTTTTTTTTAAAGATTAAGAGGAGATTTCTACTTTTCTCCACTGGCCATGAAGGAGTAACAGGGTTCAAAATTACTCTCCCATAATACACAACTAGAAAACTGGACAAAATATGTGATAGAATTGTTTTTAGACATTGACACAGCACAGAATTGTGATCCCTGAGAAAAGAGAAATGAATAAGTAAGCCCTGTGATTTTCCAGGCTTTCTGCCTGAAGGAATTTCTAAACTGCTGAGTATGAAAGGGGAACACACACAGAGCTCAGTGGTTTCAAAAATCGGAGACTGAGATAGGAGTTTGGGGAGATTGAAGTGGATAGGGTTTACAGGGCAGGGTCCTGGAGAGGAGGGAATGAGGCAGAGCAAGTATTCCAGAAATATGCATAGGAATTGCCCTTGATTCTATGACCAAATAACAATCTACATGTGGTGACATGATTTTATATGTAGAAAACCCTGAAGCTTCCACACACACACAAAACTGTTAGAACTAATATTGGGTGGGTCAGAAGGTCTGTTCGTTTTTTTCCATAAGATGGATCTAGTAGTACTTATTGGTCTTCAACTTCATTTGAAACAATTTTATTAGATTGTATGTGACAGCTGTCATATCAGCATGCATTTAAAAAAAGACATCAAAATTGTGTGGCCATTTTAATATTGAAGATGGAAGAAAAAAAGCAACATTTTTGGCATATTAGACTTTATTATTTCAAGAAAGGTAAAAACGCAACTGAAATGCACAAAAAGATTTGTGCGGTGTATGGAGAAGGTGTTGTGACTGATCAAACGTGTCAAAAGTGGTTTGCAAAGTTTCGGGCTGGAGATTTCTCACTGGACAATGCTCTCCACAGTCGGGTAGATCAGTTGAGGTTGATAGCGATCAAACTGAAACAATAATTGAGAACAATCAATGTTATACCACGCAGGAGATAGCCGAAATACTCAAAATATCCAAATCAAGCGTTGAAAATCATTTGCACCAGCTTGGTTATGTGAATCGCTTTGATATTTGGGTTTCACATAAGCGAAAAAAACCTTCTTGACCATATTTCCATATGCGATTCTGTATTTAAACGTAATGAAAATGTTCCGTTTTTAAAACAAATTGTGACGGGCTATGAAAAGTGGATACTGTACAGCAATGTGGAACAGAAGAGATCGTGGGGTAAGCTAAATGAACCACCACCAACCACACCAAAGGCTGGTCTTCATCCAAAGAAGGTGATGTTGTGTATTTGGTGGAATTAGAAGGGAGTCCTCTATTATGATCTCCTTCCAGAAAACCAAACGATTAATTCCAACAAGTACTGCTCCCAGTTAGACCAACTGAACGTGGCACTCAATGAAAAGCATCCAGAATTAATCAACAGAAAATGCATAATCTTCCATCAGGATAATGCAAGACCGCATGTTTCTTTGATGACCAGGCAAAAACTATTACAGCTTGGCTGGGATGTTCTGATTCATCCTCCATATTCACCAGACATTGAACCTTCAGATTTCCATTTATTTCTGTCTTTACAAAATTCTGTTAATGGAAAAAATTTCAATTCCCTAAAAGGCATCTGGAACAGTTCTTTGCTCAAAAAGATTAAGAGTTTTGGGAAGATGGAATTATGAGCCTGTGCTCCGCGGCAGGAGAGGCCACAGCAGTGAGGGGCCCACGTACCGCAAAAAAAAAAACCCAAAAAAACCGAAGGCTCATCTTGGCCCACCCAATACATGGATTCAATAAAGCAGCAGGATACAAAGTCAACATACAAATTTAAGTTGCATTCCTTTACACTAACAATGAAGGTCTGAAAAGGAAATTAAGAAAACAACTCCTTCAATGAATGGTTCTGGGAGAACTGGATATTTACACACAAAAGAATGAAATTGAACCCTTACCTAATACCGCATACAAAAATTAACTGAAAATGGATCTATGACTTAAATGTAAAACCTAAAACAATAAAACTCTTAGAGGAAAACCCAGGACAAAAGCTTCCCAATATTGGATTTGGCAATGATTTCTTGGATATGACACCAGAGGCCCAGGTAAAAAACAGAAAAGATAGACAAATTGGACTTCATGGAAAAACTTTAAATCTGTGCATCAAAAGACACTATACACAGAGTAAAAAGGCAACCCACAGAAAGGGAGAAAATATTTACAAATCATAAGGAGTTAATATCCAGAACACATAAATAAATCCTGAAAGTCAGCAACAAAAAACAAACAAGCCAACTTAAAAATGGGCAAAGGGGGACTTCCCTGGTGATTCTGTGGTTAAGAATCCGCCTGCCAATGCAGGGGACACAGGTTTGAGCCCTGGACTGGGAAGATCCCACATGCCGCAGAGCAACTAAGCCCGTGTGCCACAACTACTGAGCCTGTGCTCTAGAGCCCGTGAGCCACAACTACTGAGCACACGTGCCACAGCAACTGAAGCCCGTGCACATAGAACCCGTGCTCTTCAACAAGAGAAGCCACCGCTATGAGAAGCCTGCGCACTGAAATGAAGAGTAGCTCCCACTCGCCACAACTAGAGAAAACCCGTGTGCAGCAACGAAGACCCAATGCAGCCAAAAATAAGTATATAAATTAATTAATTTTAAAAAAAGGGACAAAGGACTTCAACAGACATTTCTCCAATGAAGATATACAAATGACTAGTAAGCACATGAAGAGATGCTCAACATCACTAACCATCAGGGGAATGCAAATCAAAACCATATTGAGAAACCACTTCACGCCCATTAAGATGGCTGCTGTCAAAACAAAATAAAGCAGAAAATTAAGCAAGTATTGTCAAGGATATGGAGAAATTGGAACCCCTTGTGCACTGTTAGTAAGAATGTAAAATGGTACAGCCGCTGTGGAAAACAGTATGGCAGTTCCTCAAAAAATTAAAAATAGAATTACAATATGATATAGCAATTCCACTTCTGGGGATATATTCAAAAGAATTGAAAGCAGGGTCTTGGAGAGATATTTTCACATCCATGTTAACAGTAGCACTATTCCCAATAGCTAAAATGTGAAAACAACCCAAATGTTCATCAACAGATGAATGGATAAACAAATTGTGGCATACACATACAATGGAACATTATTCAGCTTTAAAAAGGAAGGAAATTGTGACATATGCTACAACATGAATGAAACTTGAGGACATTATGTTAAAGGAAATAAACTAGCTATACAAAGATAAATAATTCATGCTTCCACTTATAAGAAATACTTAGAGTAGTCAAAATCAGAGACAGATGGTAGTGGTTGCCAAGACCTGCAGGGAGGGGAGAACAGGGAGTTATTCTCCCCCTTGTATGGGTAAAGAGTTTCAGTTTTACAAGATGAAAACAATTCTGGAGATGGTTGGTGGTGATGGTTTGCACAACGATATGAATGTACTTAATGCTCTGGACCACATACTTAAAAATGGTTAAAACAGTAAATTTTATGGTATATGTACTTCACACAATAAAAAATTTAGACAAATTGACAGGAAAAAAGACAATTGGCAGTTTAAAGCAAAAAATCATTAATATATTGTGTGGTTTAAACCATACATAGAAATAAAATTGCACAAAAAATGAGAGGGAAGAAATGGAGGTATAATGTTGTAAAGTTTTTATACATGAAATGATATTACATTATTTGAAGATAAACTCTGATAAGTTAAGGATGAGTATCATAAAACCTAGAGCAACTACAAACAAACGAGCAAACAACAACAAAAAACATACACAAAGAGGCATAATTAGTAAGCCAATAATGGAGGTAAAATTGAATCCTAAAAAATATTCAGGCAATAAAAAGGAAACAAAGAACAAAGAGGATGAGGGAGGAGAGAAAACCAATAGCAAGATCTAGACCCAGTCAGATTAATAATTATATTAAATGTAAATGTCTGAACGCTGCAATTAAAAAGCAGCGAATATCAAACTGGATTTAAAAGCTAGACAACTATATGCTTTCAATAAGGAAATCACTTTAAATATAAAGACACAGGAAGGTTAATAGGAAAGGATGAGAAAAGATATACCATGCAAACACTAATCATAAGAAAGCTGAAATGCCTATATTAACATCAGACAAAACAGATTTCACAACAAGGAGCATTATCAAGGTTAAAAAGGATCATATCATCATGTAAAAGGCTGAAATTCATCAGGAGACCTTACAATCCAAAATATGTATGCACCTAATAATAATAAAGCCTCAAAATGGTGAGAAGCAAAAACTGATAGAACTAAAAGGAGGAAAAGACAAATCCACAACTATAGTTGGACATTTGGACACTCCTCTCTCAGTATTTGATTGAACAAGTATGAAGTAAATCAGTAAGGATATAAGAGACAAACAACGCTACCCAGCAACTTGACTTAATTGACATAAAATACTCCACCCTGAAACTGTAGAATACATATTTCTTCAAGAGCACATGATAGACTGTATGTGCCATAAAACAAGCCTCATAAGATTTCAGACTATTGAAATCATATAGAATATATTCCCTGTAGAACCCTCTAAATATTTGCAAATTAAATAACACACTTCTAAATGACTGAGAAGTCAAAAAAAATCATGAGGGAAATTAGAAAATATTTGAAGTAAATTAAAATTAAAAACAGTATATCAAAATTTGTAAGATGAGGCTAAAGCAGTGCTTAGAAGGAAATTTATAGCATTAAATATTTGTATTAGAAAGTAAGAAAGGTTTGGGGAATTCCCTGGCAGTCCAGTGCAGTGGTTAGGACTTCATGCTTCCACTGCAGGGGGCATGGGTTCAGTCCCTGGTCCAGGAACTAATATCCCGCAAGCTGCTCAGTGTGGCCAAAAAAATAAAAAAATAAGAAAGGTTTAAAATGAGCACACTAAGCTTCTCTAAGTAGGTGGAAGAAGAAGCCCAAATTCAAACTCAAAGTGTAAGAAATGGAGTGATAAAAACAAAATAACAAAATGTTAGTAAATTGGGGGCTTCCCTGGTGGCGCAGTGGTTGAGAGTCCGCCTGCTGATGGAGGGGGCGCGGGTTCGTGCCCCCGTCTGGGAGGATCCCGCGTGCCGCGGAGCGGCTGGGCCCGTGAGCCATGGCCGTTGAGCCTGCGCGTCCGGAGCCTGTGCTCCGCAACGGGAGAAGCCACGACGGTGAGAGGCCCGCGTACTGCAAAAAAAAAAAAAAAAATGTTAGTAAATTAATTCCAACAATATACAGAAATGATACTGCATCATGACCAAGTGAAATTTATTCCAGGAAAGGTTGGCTTAACATTAAAAAATAAACTATTCTTTAGTTCACTTCTCAGTAGTTGCAGAAAAGGCATTTGACAAAATTCAATACCGATTCATGATAAAATTTCTCAACATACTAGGTGGAAAGGAACTTCCTCATCTTGAGGAAGGGCATGTATGAAAAACAGCTAGCATCATATTGATGATGGACGACTCAAGATTTTCCCCTAAAATTAAGTCCAGGACAAGGATATCCACTCTTACCACTGCTATTCAGCATGGTACTGGAGGTCCTAGCCAGCACAATAATGCAAGAAAAAAAGGCATGCACATTAGAAACAGAAAATAAAATTATCTATATTTGCAGATGATATGAAAATTATGGCAGATTGTGTTTTCCGAAGATGGTTTCACAAATATCTCCCATCCCATATGCTCTTCTTATAATGTGACTTGGACACTTTCCCAATTGAGAGGTGGCCTCTATGTCTCCTTCTCTTGAAACTGGATGGTCTTTTGTGACTCTCATGACCAATATAGTATTGTGAAAGTGATGCTTTGAAACTTTGAAGGCTATAGGACACAAGGTGAAATAGCTTCTGCCTTGCTCACAATAGTACTTGTCCTTGAAGCCTTCAGCCACCATGTAAACAGTCTGACTGTCCTGAGGATGTTATGCAATAAAGACAGCTCAAATAGCCCACACAGTAAGAGCATACAGAAAGGCTCTGAGACTGTCTGACTAGAGAGTCCACCTTAGCCTCCCTGGTTTTAGCCCCCTTGCTCTTTCAGCTCTAGCTACCATCTGAAACTCTGAGTCAAAACTCCGCACCTGAGCACTTTCCAAATTCCCGAACCAAAGAAAATCTGAGAGATAATAAAATGTTTGTTGCCCTATCCAGCTAAGTTTTGGGGTAAATTGTTTTCTCGCAAAACTTAGAAAATCATGTACATAGAAAATCTTAAGAAATCTGTTTTTTAAAGCTATTAAAGGGGACTTCCCTGGTGGTCCAGTGGTAAAGAACCTACCTTCCAATTCAGGGGATGTAAGTTCGATTTCTGGTTGGGGGACTAAGATCCCATATGCCTCTACAGAGCCTATGTGCTCTGGAGCCCGCGTGCCACAACTAGAGAGAAGCCTGCATGCTGCAACAAAGAGCCTGCGCACCGCAACAAAAGATCCTGCATGCCTCAACAAAGATTTTGCGTGCTGCAACTAAGACCGACGCAGCCAAAAATATATAAATAAAGCTATTAGAATGCATGAGCTTAGCAAAACCATAGGATACAGGGTCAATATATTTTAAAAATCTAACAACACAAGGAAAAAAATTGTAACTATGTGAGGTAATGGATGTTAACTAAACTTATTGTGGTAATCATTTTGCAATGAATACACAGAGCAAATCGCTATGTTCTACACCTTAAACTCTAAAGTGTTATATGTCAATTATACCTCAATAAAATTGAATATATTTAATTTCTATATAACTAGCAATAAATAATCAGAAAGTGAAAATTTGAAATATGTCCTTTACAATAGCACCAAAAACCATGAAACACTTAGATGGCCAAGAAATATACTTTGAAAGCTACAAAACACTGCTGAAAGAAATTGAAGAAGAGATTAGTGGAGTGATATACTATGTTTATTTATCTGAAGACTCAATATTGTCAAAGTGTCCATTTTCCAAAAGGTGATCTGTAGATTTTGTTCCTTTCCAGTCAAAATCACAACAGCTTTTTTGGGCGGAAATTTAAAAACTTATTCTAAAATTTATATGGAGATGCAAAAGATCAAGAAGAAGCAAACGATTTTGAAAAAGAAAAACATAGGTGGAAGAAATACACTATTTGACTACAAAACTTACTTATAGCTATAGTAATCAAGATGTGTAGTATTAGCATAAGGATAGACACAGAGATTAATGGAAAAAAACAGAGAATCAAGCAGTAGACCCACATATACATGGTACGTTTATGTTCAACAAAGAGGCAAAGTACTTCAGTGAGGGAAATTATATAGTCTTTTCAACAGATGAAGCTGGAACAGCTGGACATCATATGGAAAAAAGTTAGCCTCAATCCTTATCTCACACCTTATGTAAAAATTATCTTGGAATGGATCATAGACCGAAGCATAAAAGATAAAACTATAAAACTTCTAGAAGAAAGCAGAAGAAAAACTGCCACCTTGATGTAGGGCAAAGATTTTTAAAAATAGGTCACAATGGGCTTCCCTGGTGGCGCAGTGGTTGAGAGTCCGCCTGCCGATGCAGGGGACACGGGTTCGTGCCCCGCTCAGGGAAGATCCCACATGCTGCGGAGTGGCTGGGCCCGTGAGCCATGGCCGCTGAGCCTGCGCGTCCGGAGCCTGTGCTCCGCAACGGGAGAGGCCACAACAGTGAGAGGCCCGCGTACCGCAAAAAAAAAAAAAAAAAAAAGTCACAAAAAGCATGAACCATAAAAGAAAAAAATTGATAAATTGGACTTCATAAAAGTTAAAAACTTCCGGTCTCTAAAAGACACAGTTACAAAAGTGGAAAGGCAATGGGAAAATATTCACAAAACATATATCTATTGAAGGACTTGAATTTAGAGTAATCGTAAAGCATTCATAACTAACTCAACAATAAGAAAACAATCCAATAATAAAATGGACAAAAGATTTGAACAGACACTTCGGAAGAGAAGATACACAAATGGCTAATAAGTGCATTAAAAATGATCAACATTATTAGTTGTCAGGGAAACACGAATGAAAGCCATAATGAGATACCACTGCATGCATAGAAAGGCTAAAGTTAAAAAGACAAAGTGTCGGTGGGGATGTGGAGCAACACGAACTCTCACAATTTACTGGTAGGAATGTAAAATGTACAACCACTTTGGAAAACAGTTTAGCTGTTCCTTACAAAGTAAACTTACACTCTCCATACAAACCAGTAACTCCTTCCGAGATGTTTACTCAAGAGAAATGGAAATAAGTCCAAAGGCTGTAGCTTTTGCATCATAGCAAAAACTTAGAAACAATTCTAATGTCCATCGATATGTGAAAAGATAAAACAATTTATGTTTTATTCGTATTACAGAGTTTTTGTTTTTGTTTTTGTTTTTGTTTTTTTTTGGCTGTGTCGGGTCTTAGGTGCCGCACCCTGGATCTTTGTTTAGGCATACGGGATCTTTCGTTTCGGTGCACAGGCTCTTCTTTGGGGGGAGCGGGCTTCTCTCTAGTTGTGGCCTGCTGTTTTGGTTTCTTTTTAACATCTTTATTGGAGTATAATTGCTTTACAATGGTGTGTTAGTTCCTGCTATACAACAAAGTGAATCAGCTATACATATACGTATATCCCCATATCTCCTCCCGATCCCACCCCTCTGGGTGGTCACTTTTTTTTTTTTTTTCTCTCTCCCTAGTTGTCGTGTGTGGGCTCTGTAGTTTGCAGCATGTGGGCTCTTTAGCTGAGGAGCACGAGCTCAGTAGTTTTGGCACGTGGGCTTAGTTGCCCCACGGCATGTGGGATCTTAGTTGCCCGACAGGGGTGGAACCCGCGTCCCCTGAATTGGAATGTGGATTCTTTACCACTGGACAACCAGTGAAGTCCCTACTATTACAGAGTTCTACAGTGCAGTAAAACATTGATATATGAAACAACATGGGTGAATAACAAAAAGTAATCTGTAGTAACAGAAGGCAGTGGCTGCTTGGGGCTGGAGGTTGCAGGCAGTAGCGGGAGTTGACTGAGAAGTAGCATGGGCTTCCCTGGTGGCGCGGTGGCTGAGAGTCTGCCTGCCGATGCAGGGGACACGGGTTCGAGCTCCAGCCCCGGGAGATCCCACATACCGTGAAGTGGCAAGGCCCGTGAGCTGTGGCCGCTGAGCCTGCGCGTCCAGAGCCTGTGCTCCGCAACGGGAGAAGCCACAACAGTGAGAGGCCCGCGTACCGCCAAAAAAAGAAGCATAAGAGAACTTTCTAGGGTAATAGATGTTTCATATCTTGAGTGTGCTGATAGTTATACAGGTATACACATCAGAACTCATGGAATTATACACTTAAAATGGACACACTTTATTGATTATAAACTTTACCTTATAAAGCTGATTTTTCAAAAAGACTTAAGAGACATAAGTAAATGTAATATGGAGACATTGTTTAGATCCTGATTCTAACAAACCAACTGCAAAAAAATAAGACAACTATGAAAATTTGAATACTTACTGAATATTTGCTGATATTAATATTCTTAATTTTTATCTATGATAATTAATATTGTGATTATATTAAAAGGGGGTAAGAAATCCTTCTATTTTAGAGACATATTTATAGATGAATTGATATAGCATGTGGGATTTGCTTTAAAAGAATTAAAGCACGGGGCAGTGGTGGGGATGTAGGTGAAACAAGTTTGGCCAAATATTGATAATTATTGAAGCTGGCTGATGGGCACACTGCGGTTTAGTATATTATTGTAATTATAATTTTATTATTATATTATATATTATTATATTATATATTAATTTTGTTATCTCTATATTTGTATATGATTGAAATTGTCCATAATAAAAACTTTTTGTAAGGAACTTAGGAGTTATATCAACCAAATGCAATGTTTTGATCTTGTCTGGATCCTAAGTGAGTAAACCTACAATAGAAAGATATTTATGGCACAAGTGGGGAAATCTGAATACGGACTAGATAATGGATGACGCTGCGGAATTTGGAGGAGAAACTTTTTTTTGATGTTATAATAATTCTGTGGTTATGTAAAGAAGAAGATGAAGATAAGGACTAAGGAGCAGGAAGAGGAGAAGCTGCGGCCATAACAAGGATCACACCTGGAACGTGATCTTGGTTTCTTCATCTTCCTCTCAAAGGTACCAGAAGTTCTCATAGAAATTGTTTATTCTTTCCCCTGTCAGCTTTATTGAGATATGAATGACACACAATATTGAGTAAATTTAATGGGTACAACCAGTTGACTTGATACATTCATATATTGCAAAATAATTACCACCATAGCTTTAGCCTGCACATGTATGATATTAATCATCACCATTTCTCTCTCTTTTTAAATTGAAGTATAGTTGATTTATAATATTGTGTTAGTTTCAGGGGTACAGCAAAGTGATTCAGTTATATATATATTTTTTCAGATTATTTTCCATTAGAGGTGATTAGAAGATACTGAATATTGTTCCCTGTGTTATACAGTAAATCATTTTTGCTTATCTATTTTATGTATAGTATAATTGTTTGTATCTGTTAATTCCATACTCCTAATTTATTCCTCCCCCCATTTATCTCTCCCTTCCCCCCTTTTCCCCTTTGATAACCATAAGTTTGTTTTCTATGTCTGTGTGTCTATTTGTTTTGTATGTAGATTCATTTGTATTGTTTGTTAGATTCCACATATATGTGATATTATATAATAATATATAATAATTGTCTTTCTCTGTCTGACTTTCTCTAGGCCTAGTCTCTAAGGGCACCCATGTTGCTATTGCTGTGCCATATATATATATATATATATATATATATATGGCACATCTTCTTAAACCAGTCATCTGTTGACGGGCACTTGGGCTGTTTCCATGTCTTGGCTATTGTAAATGGTGCTGCTATGAACATTGGGGTGCATGTATGTTTTTGAATTAAGAGTTTTTGTCTTTTCCAGATATATGCCCAGGAGTAGGATTGCTGGATCATATGGTAACTCTTATTTTGGCCTTTTTAAGGAACCTCCATACTGTTTTCCATAGTGGTGGTACCAATTTACATTCCCACCACAGTGTAGGAGGGTTCCCTTTTCTCCACACCTTCTTTGTAGACTTTTTGATGATAGAGAAATGGTTTATTCTTAAGCCTGGAATATTTTGCTGTGCCAGAAAGTGAGAATGCTCTCAAAGAATGATGTAGACATATCAGAAACACAGGAGCCAGCTTGAAGGGGCTCCCAGTGACCCAATCTTGGACAATTTGAGCACTAAAATAAATAATGATAGCAAAATACTACAACCCACTTGGATCAAATGAGTCTATGAATCTTGCAGACATAACAAACAAACAAACACTTTCCCTATAGTAGAAAGCCAACTAATTAATGTATAAGGAATGATGGAACTAGAAAACTACCATTTGGCAACTATCATTATAATACCTGAATCATGCAAAAATCAATAGATGCTATAATGAATGAATCAGTGTAATTTTACAGAGCGATATAAAATTTACAATATTAATGTACCCTCCACAAGATATTTATTAATTATAAAGGGAAAAGTAGTAATTTTACAGTGGAGAAACCTAACAGACACCACCTTAACCAAGTGATCAATGTTAACATCACCAGTGGACATCCCTGGCGGTCCAATTGTTAAGACTCCGGGCTTCCAGTGCAGGGGATGTGGGTTTGACCCCTGGTTGGGGAACTGAGATCCCGCATGCCCGCGGCTAATATATAAAAAATACATAAATAAATATCACCAGTAACTGGAGAAATTGACATTATGTGCTTCCTGAAATGATGCACTGAGAGGAACTCAGCATCACATTTGTATTATTCCTGCCAAAAATGTTTAACCTGAATCTAATTAGGAGGAAACAAAGACAACTCAAATTGAAGGATGAAATAACTGACCAGTAATCTTCAAGACATCAATGTCATGAAAGAGAAATAAAGAGAGGAACGGTTCTAGATTGAAGGAGATCAAACAGAGAAGGTAACTGAATGCAACACATAACTACATTATTTGGGATTTTCTTTTCTTCTATTGTTGGGACATTTGGTGAAATCTGAGTAAGTTATGTCAATTTGATAATGGTATTATATCAATATTAATACCTTGATTTTGATAATTGTATAATGGTTATATAAATGAATGGCCTTATTGTTAGGAAAACACAAAGTGAAATATTTTGGGATGTAGGGTCATGGTGTCTACAACTTACTCTCTAACAGTATAGGAGAAAGAGAGATGGAAGAAAAAAGAATAAAGACAATGTGATAAAATGTTATCATTTAAGGAATCTGGTGAGAGGCCTATGGGAATTATTTACAGTTTTCTGTAAGTCTGAAATTAAAAGTTGAAAAGGGCGGGGGGGAACCTTGAAAGTAAAAAAAAAAAAAAAAAAAAAAGGAGCTTATTAGTGGGAATGTAAAATGGTGTAGTGGCTCTGGAAACCAGTGTGGTGATTCTTCAAAATATTGAAAATACAATTACCATATGATCCAGCAATGCCATTCCTGGGTATATATCTAAAAGTACAGAAAGCAGGATCTCAAAGAGATATTTGCACAGCTGTGTTAACAGCAGCATTATTCATAGTAACTAAGGTGGAACCAACCCAGGTGTCCATGGACGGATGGATGAAGAAAATGCGGTATATACATCATACAATGGAATATTATTCAGCCTTAAAAAGGGAGGACATTCTGTCACATGCTACATCTGTCAGAGCATGGTGAACCTTGAGAACATTATGCTAAGTGAAATAAGGATACAATACTGTATGATTTCACCTTCGTGAGGTATCTAAAGCCGTCAAATTTATATTAGCAGGAAGTAGACTGATGGTTGCCATGGGCATTGAGGAAGGGAAAGTGAGGAATTGTTTAACAGGTATAGAATTTTTTTGTTTGTTTTATAAATTTATTTATTTATTTTTGGCTGTGTTGGCTCTTCGTTGCTGTGCGCCGGCTTCCTCTAGTTGCGGTGAGCGGGGGCTGCTCTTCGTTGCGATGCGCAGGCTTCTCATTGTCGTGGCTTCTCTTGTTACGGAGCACGGGCTCTAGGCGTGCAGGCTTCAGTAGTTGTGGCACATGGGCTCAGTAGTTGTGGCTCGCGGGCTCTAGAACTCAGGCTCAGTAGTTGTGGCGCACAGGCTTAGTTGCTCTGCGGCATGTGGGATCTTTCCGGGCCAGGGCTCAAACCTGTGTCCCTTGCATTGGCAGGCAGGTTCTTAACCACTGCACCACCAGGAAAGTCCTAGAATTTGTTTTGTAATATGAAAAAGTTCTGGATATCTGTTGAACAACAATGTAAATGTACTTAACACTACTGAACTGTGCACTTAAAAATGGTAAAGGCCATACTTTTGATGTATTTTTTACCACAATTAAAAAAAAATCTCTGAATTAAAAAAATAGAAGTTAACATAGTGAATGATTTACAGATGAAATTATATAATATATGGGGAGGAATAAAGGTTGCAGATGAAACAAGACTGACTATGTTGGTAACACTGAGGTTCAGGGGTTATTATGTGGAGTTGTATTATATCAATCTTTCTACTCTTCTGCATGCTTGAAATTTTCCATTAAAAATGTTTTTAAAATTTCTCCACTTCAGACTTCATAAGCTGAAATTTAGATTCTGTGCGACTGTCCCATATCTTTACTCAACTTTATTTATTCATGTCTTTTGACTATTACTGAGCTTCACAATTAAATGGAGAATTAGAAGACAAGAACTGTGTTTAGAGATCTCCAAAAATATTTAGGGAGGTGTCAAGAAAGTGGGAATCTCCAGCACAAAGAAGTGCTGCATGGTTCAAAAGATAACTTTTTAACGATCATTTTTAATATTCATGATTAAGAATAAGAGTCATGTACAAGAGCAAGCATGGTTGCAGAATGATCTGGACCAGTAACTTGTATAAATTAAGCATGGAGCTAAATTCTGCTGATGGCTAAATTAGGAAGAAGCAGGAAGGAAGGAAGAAATAGCTGGGAAGAGTGCCTGTAGTGGCACCGAAGTCTCTGGGAACCAAGTAAGAATATCCAGGGGAGAGCACGGCGGGCACAGAGCATGTTCACTAGTCCTTCTGTCTCTACGAAACCTGGAGTCCACATTTATGGCTGGTTTGTTAAACTAGGAAACTTTCAAGGTCTTTTCAGCACCTGAGCCTGCAGCTGGGGGAATGAGGGAGAGGAATGAGATGGATGATGGTGGAGTGCTGTGCTTGGACCAGGTTGTGCAGGGCCTGAAGCTTCTTTCTTTCTTTCCTACAGTGATAAATAATTATGTTCTCAACATAACAGTGAAAACTACATCAAAGTATTACTGTGCAAAACTGAAGTTGCCCTTCGGTCTAGCTTTCTGCTCCCCACCCCCAAGGGAACCCCCAGTTTGCAGCACATCTTTCCTTTCTCTTTTCCAGGTTATAGTTGACTTTCAGGTTTCAAATCAGAAAGAGAAAATCCCAAAGCCCAGATCCAATGGTGGCTCTCCGGGCCCCCCAATACCCTGTGTTTAAATGTCAGAGCGCCTTTTACGCTGTGCTGTCTGGCCATTTCCCATCTGTAGGCCTCTTAGGTTGTAATCTCCCCATCACCAAGGCTCGGTTTTACTGTATTTTGGAGACTGTTTATTCAGGGTGACTGAACGGCAGGCTCCCTGGATAAATTAGGTCTGCCTTTCCCAAGCTGGTTCATACTTAAGGGACATTTAAGGGACCCAGCCTCCAAGTAGGGACCCAGTCAGGACACACAAACTCTGGCGGTCTGAGCTGAAGCCTCACCGAATGAAAGGAAGCGCTGAAGAAATGCACGGAAGCAACACGGCCTTGTGGGAAAGGCCCTGGACTTGTAGGAAAGATGCAGTAAAACCGTGGGACTTACTGTCATTTCTCCAAGGCTCATGATAATGGGCTTCATAATACCCGCCTAGCTTAGGAGAAGAAACTTTTGCAGAATGAATCAGGAGCCAGGTTGCGCAGCGACCACTCCCTCGGTGCTCCCGAAGCCCGGGCTGCCAACCTGCGGTGGCCCTGTACACGCTATGGTCACTTTCTGCAGTCCACTTCGCCTCTAGACCCTGAGGGAGCTGCGCCCTGTCCTGTGTCCTGAAAATGCGTGCTGCTGGCCCGGAGCGGGGAGCGCGGCCCGGGCCTCTGGGCCCCTCGGGCTGCAACGCCGTCCTGCTGCCGCCCTCCTGTGGCCGCTGTGAGGCGACCTCCGGCCGTCCTGCGGGCCTCCTCCCTCGGCCGGTGACATCACCGCATTCCCGTCCCGGCTCCTCCCGCCTGCAGCCGCAGTGACAGGCGAGCCGGGCCCGGTGGCGGAAAGGAAGTGCGGGGCCGCCGCGCCGAGCCTGTCCCCGCCAAGGCCGGCTCCCCCGGGCGGCTCGGGTGACAGTGTCGCGGCCGCCGGGCGCAGGGCGGGGCACGCGCCGGGCAGAGCCGAGCGGCAGGCGGACGCTTCAGAGAGACGTGGGGAAAATGGCTGATGACTTTGGCTTCTTCTCGTCGACGGAGAGCGGGGCCCCCGAGGCGCCCGAGGAGGACCCGGCGGCCGCCTTCCTGGCCCAGCAGGAGAGTGAAATCGCGGGCATAGAGAATGACGAGGGCTTCGGGGCACCTACTGGCAGCCAGGCGGCCCTCACGCAGCCGGGACCCGCGAGTGGGGGTGAGTCAGCCTGGTGGCCTGGGGGTTGGGGGACCTGGGGCTCGCACCCGGGGTACCGGGTGGAGTGAAGAGGGCCTGCTATGGCCAGCCAGGAGCAGGTCTGGGGCTACTGTGTACCTGACCGGGACCTGGAGGAGATGCGGCGGGGCCGGGGGGATCTTTTGGAGATCCCCATCTGAGGCCTTGCCTGGGGCTGTGGATCTGGTGGCTCGTCATGACATTTCATCCCCAAGCCAACTCCACTATTGCCTGGCTCTGGAATCCAACACAGCCCAGGCTTGAGCTTCCCAGTAGGCTGGCTGCCCCAGGCCGAGCCCTGCAGGTGTGGGCAGAACCCCAGATCTCCCTGCCCCTCAGAAGTAGCTCCCTCCTAACAGCTGGGAAAGCAGGGGACGCTGGGTGCTCCAAGAACTCACAGACCTTCCCTGGGGAACACCTGCCATCCTGCAGTCACTGGTCTAGGCACTTTTCTTACATTTAATCATTTCATATACATTATTAAACCCATTTCAGAGATGGCAAAACCGAGGCTCAAAAGGTACACTACTGAAACAACTAGTAAGTGGCAGAGTGAGGACTCTAAACCATTTCTCTCTAACTCTAACCCTTTCCACCTGACCACACTGTCTTCCATATGCCAGGCTCTGAGTTAGACACCAGGGTGGGGGCAGGAGCACAGAGGGCTTCAGTCAGATGTGGTCCTGTCCTCCTGGGGTTTGTAGCTCAATGGTTTTCCAAAGGTGGTCCAGGACTCAGGATTTGGGGCCTGGTCCTTGCAGTACTGTGTTTATCAACAATGTTTCTGCTGTGGCTCTGCCTGGAAGGGCAATTTCTTAACGTATCTAGTAAAAAAGTAGATATCACTTTCATGGGTACCTCCAAAACAGCGCTTGCTTCTTGTTAATGTTGTCGTTTTGGTAGGAGTTTATGGGCCTGTTGGAATAAGTGGTACCTTACATATTTTTAAAAAATGTTTACAAGTAAGGATCCTTTTAGTCATGTTTGTATTCATTCAGCATTTACTGAGCACCTACTGTGTGCCAGGCCCAGTGGGGATACAGATATGAATAAGACAGTTCCTGTGGCTTGAGGAGCTTGAAGCATCTCTGTATCCTCTTGGTATGAGAAACATAACAAGCCTTTTGTAACATATAAGAAACTGGAGGCCCAGAGAGCCTGAATATCTTGCCCAAAGTCACACAGCCATGAGTGACAGATCTGGGACTTGATCCCAGGCTTCTCAACTGTGGGCTCCATGCTCTTTCAAATGCTGTGGCAGTCACCCTGGGAGGTGATGAGATGTAGAGGTAGGGAGGGGGTTCTTTTGCTACCCAACCAAGCCAGCAGTGGAGGACGTCTGAAGCAGCAGCAGCTCCTAGCCCTTCAGCGGGACCCTCACACATCCCAGGGAATTCCTAGGAAATGTGGGCCCACGTTCATGTACCAGTATTTATTTGTCCACATCTTCCCCTTGAGACCACCAACTTCCCCAGTCAGGTTGGCCTGGGAGAGGCCCTGCTGGGAAAGCCAGTGTCAGAACCACCTAAGAGAGAAGCAGGTAGAAGTCAGGCAGAGGGCCACAGAGGTGGCTGGGGGTTGAGCAGACTGTGACCTCTCCCAGGACAATGGGGCTCCAGGGGTTTACAGCCTGGATGGGAGGTTCCCTCTCCGGCAGGGGTGGTGCACAGATTGGCCCCAGACCTGAGGTGGCAGGGAGAGAAGCGGGGACATGGCCCTCTGAGGGTCTCCCAGACTCACAACCAGTAAAGCTGCAAATGCTCAGCTGCTCTGCTGAGTGGGGCATGGGGATCCGGGAGGGGTTACGGGATGGCGGCTCAATAGGTGGCCAGATAGGATGGAATTGATCCGATCCTCCTAGGCCTAGACGGTGATGAGCAAGTAATCCACCGAGACCAGTGATGAGTGCCAGAAGCCCAAATGAGGTGTGGAAAATGTGCCTTGGGCTGCTGGGAGCTGGGCGGAAGCTCTCGCAGCCAGCACCACTCATCACTACTGAGTCTCGTCTCTTAAATGATGCCCCTGTGCTGAGTGCACTGACGTTGGGCTCCCAGGTACCCCTGGGGAAACTGTTTAGTGTAGGCCTGAGCCTGAGCCACTTTGAGTCTCTCCTCTGGGGCTGGAACTAAAGCCAGCCTGAGCAATGGATACTTTGTTTCCATTCATCAGCCTTGGGTAGGGCCCAGGAGGTGTGTACATTTTCACACCCAGATTTCTAAGCACTCCACCTGGCTCTGACCCCGACTTGCCCAGTCATTTCCTGGCAAGCCCATTTCCCCTGATGGGCCTCAGTAACCTCCCAGGAGTGTTCTGGACCCTTGTCTGCCCCCGTTCCAAAAGGGGTCAGGGATCTGAGAGAAGCAACACCCACACAGTTATCCTTGGGACTCGTATCTGCCATACTCCGGTTCTGCTGGCTTCAGACTGTGGACACGTGATTATCAACGTGCCATGGGCTACTCATTGTGGGGACAGAGACTTTTAATTCTGTGTGTGGGTACGTGTGGATTCCCAAAGAAGTTAAGCCTCATTCCAGGGGAACGCTCATGGGACTGAGAGACTGGGGCACAGAGACTTTCTGAAGGCCAGGGTGGGCACCTGTGGACAAGGGGCCTGAGGCTGGGACTGGTGGGGGAGGCGGGGCCGCAACTTCCCCTCCAGAAATGCCAGGTGCACAGACCAGCATCATCGTGAGTGGACCCTGGTAACTTAAGGCCCTGGTAGAGGAGATGCCCCAGGAGAAGAAGCCACTTTGCAGAAGATGCTGCCACTGATTTAGGGGCCAGGCCACCCATGCAGGAGAAACCCCATCTGAATGAGTAGGGAGGATGGCTGACAACGGTTGGTCAAAATCAATCACTGTTTGGCTGTGAAAACAAAGTTGATTATAATCTATATCAGCTGGGCATTATTTCCATGGGATTAAGTATCCTTCTCTTCAGTCCCCAAGCTGAAAACACTGTCACCATTACTCACAGCTCTACCTGGCTGGTAAAGTGTACTTGTCCACCTGTGGTGATCTCGTGCAGCCTCCTGTGGGTCTTGGCTAAGAGGCATTGCAGTTTCTGAGAGTCCTCAGGCCTGGTAGATAACAGTGGGCCCCCAAAGAGTAATTCAGCTTCCATTTAGCCAACACTGCTCACCCTTAGGAGCTGAATGGGGTACAGAGCCTGATAAGGGAGTGAATGACCCGTGGGAGGTCACAGTAATCGCATAAGAGTGTGGGGGGGGTTCTGTACGATATTCTGGGATACCCCACAGTTGAGACCTTCCATCAGCACCCAGGGAAGTAGGGGAAGTAGCAGAGGGCTTCCCAGAGGGGATGTAACTTGTGAACTGGGCCTTGGAGAACAACTGGATCCCAAAGAGCATTCTTTAGTGAGGGAAGCAGGAAGAAAGGTGTGGGATGCGGCATAGTGTGTTTGGGGAAGGAGGAAACCAGAATAGGGTTTGTGGGAGGGACTGGTGGGAAGTGAGGCAGGAAAAATGGGCTGGGCCAGATTGTAAAGATCCTCACGAGCTATGGGCCAAGGTTCAATGTACTCATTCAACAAATATTTATTGGGCTCCTATTATGTGTCAGGCACTGTTCTAGTTGCTGGATCCCAGCAGTGGACAAAACAAAGTCTCTGCCCTCCCAGAGGGCATTCAAGTGGGGAAGACAGATAATAAGCACATACAAAAATAAACATATCAGGCTGTGGTAGGTGCTACAGAGAAAATAACTGCCCAGGGGAGGAGGTAGGGGTGCTGGGGGATGAATGTCAGGGGTGGTCAGGGAAGGCCTCGAATAAGGCAGTGTTTGAGCAGCAGCTGAAGGGCGTGAGGCAGCAGCCCACATAGAAATGGGCAGGAGAGCTTTCTAGGGAGAGGGGACAGCACCTGCCGAGGCCCCAAGGAAGGAGCAGGCTCTATCGGCCACCATGGTCCACGGGAAGTGGATTTCCTTTTGGTTTGTGTTCATTATATTTTTAATTAGAGGAGTGACATAGGTAAGTGTATGCTTTTCAAAACATCAACCTTGGCAGCTGGTTTGAAAGAGGTTTGGGAGAGGGTGAAGATGGAGGCAGGGAGGCCAGTGAGTGGACAAAAACCATTTATTCCTTCTTTCTTTAATGCACTGATTCACTTGCTTATTCAACAAATAGTTTCTGAGTGCGTCCTAAGTCACAGGTACCGTGTACGGCTCTGGGGAAGACAGCGGTGAGGATAATGGACACAGGCGTGCCCGTCCAGGTGCTTGCCACTAGCGGGACAGACAGGCCAAAGTAGTTGTACAGGTGGGCCAGGCTGGGGGCAGAGGGCGGAGGGCAACTTTGAGGATTCTTGTTGCAGCAGAAACCACAGGAATTTGTGACTAACCAGATGTCAGGGAAAGGGACCTGGAGGAGTCATTGTTTAGGTGAGGGCAAAATCGACTCCTTCTGGGAGGGGCAGGAGGAGGAAAAGTAGGCCAGGTGCTGCCTGGTGGGGGCTGTGATTCCTGCTCTCCGAGGTGGAGCCATTGCTCAAGGCACCACAGGGACAGGCAGAGACGTGCAGGCCCCTCTTCCTGAGCCCTCGCAGACCCTGCCCTGAGCCTCCAGAGCCTCTGCCTGCTCACCGGGCACAAGCTCCACAGGCAGTTGGGCCATTCCCAGCCGTGGCTGAGGGGAAGTCAATTTTGGGTAGGTGAGGACCTATTATTGGCTGGGTGACCTTGGGCAATCGATTACATAGCCTCTCTGAGCCTCAATTTGAGAATCTGTAAAATGGGTTGATAACAGCTTTGTCATAAGGCTATGGTGAAAATCAGAGGTCATAATGGCTGTGAGAAGGCTTTGTGAACAGTCAAGGATTGAGCCCAGGTTATTTACATAGCCATTATGTGTGTGTGTAGGGCGGGGAGTCAGTACGCACATGGACATGTACAGAGGTTGCTTCGGGGGCTAATGTAAGACCCTGCTTGCTATAAGCTGAGCAATGAGTGATGCTGTCTCCTGTTCTCTTTCCAGCGGGTTCTGAGGACATGGGGACCACAGTCAATGGAGATGTGTATCAGGTAAGCAAGATTCTGTCGTAGTAGGGGAAGGGACCGACAGCCTGGGTCTCAGTAACTTTTGGCCCCCATCATGGGTAGGATTAGGGATTCAAGTTCTGTTCATTGGGATGGGAACATCAAGAAAGATTTTGATGTGGTTCTTTTGGTCATGTAGGAGAAGGGGATGAAGAATAAGGACCACAGGGATCAATGGGGTGTTGCCTCAGGTTGCCCGTGATGATGTCCAGCTTCCAGAGGGAGAGATTAAGTGGCCTGCAGTGGCATGGACTAAAGGAAACACAGGGCCCTGCACACGTGTGTGCCATTGGTGGGAGGCTGAAGCCAGTGGTCTTCTCCACCATGTCTGAGCATTTTAACTGGGGGAGCCTTGGACCCAGAGATTCCACTTCTCAGAATTTTCCCAAAGGAAATAGCTGGACAAGCACACCCAGATTCTTTGCAGGATTATTTATAATAGCAGACAAACTGGAAACAACCTAAGTGCCTAGTATTGAGGGTCTGGGTAGGTAAATTGGAAAACCATTCTGCTGTTAAAAAGAGCAGTCAGAGCTTTCTGTATTGACATGAAAAGATGCCTATAATATAGTAAATGGAAAAGCAGCTTGCAGAATAATATGCACAGTATGGTCCTGTTTTTTATTTTAGAAATATGTTTTCGTGAAAGATCTGAAAGGATGTGTACCAACTGTTAACAGTGGTTAGCCCCGAGCTTGTGGGAGAAGGGGGGATAAGGAAAGGGCTTTCACTTTCACTGGATTGTCTTAAAATTCTTTGTAGTGATCCTATAACACACACACTAGAAATAAAGATATTTCTAGTTAAATACTCCTTCTCTCCACACTCACTTAACCCCCCTCCCTTCATACATACACAGTTCATTTTGAAAGTACTTAACTTGGACCACAAATAGCATCCCCAGGACCCCACAGATGCAACAGTCTTTACCCCCAACCTGCAGATACCTGGGTGGGGGCAAAACCTTCACTGGATAAACTTTAATTCCCACTGGACTGGCTCAAAGACCCTTGACTGCTGGGGCTGCAGCTGCAGGATCTCCTGAGCTCTGCTTCGTTGAGGAGCTGGCCTTCTAAATCCTCAGGGAGAACAAACAATACTTTCTTATGTAAGAGAGATGGGCTGGTACCTTACACAGGGCAACGGGCCAAGTCCCATTTCTGGAAAATTACTCAACTACCAGCAAGCTAGAAAAGTCAGTCTCTAGGACTTTAAGGGCTTCGTGTCTCCCTGGGCCTGAGAGCACCAAATAAGCAGCATTGACGCCGGTACAGTTTGGCAGAGCGTTGAGACTCAGGCTGCTCCTGTCCTGGGCACACTCAAAAGGACGTGGCCTGACCCAAAAGGTCTGTGTCCTAAAGTGGCCCTGGAGCTGGAGATACACTTGGGACTGGAGAAGTACCTAGAACACCATGAGCAGGATAATTTTCCCTTTCTATACATTAGGATCTTGAGGCCTTCTCCCTCCCTGCCCCAGGCCTCGCTTTGTATTTAATGGATCTGAGAAACCCTGGGCCTCCTCCCCAATCTCGGTGGGAACTCTTATTCTCCCTGCTACCAAGAATAACCCCAGCTATGTTTATCTGTAACTCATTTCACATCTGTGCCACGCTAGCATCCTTACAGGCAGGGGAGGGGTCACAGATGAGGCGAGTCACTCAGAAGCTTAGTGGCCAAGTTCAGGTTCATCTAGGTCTCCTGCCCCTAATCTGGTGCCCTTTGTACCATCCCCTTGTTGCTGGAGCAGGCAGGCCACAGCAGCTGGCTGGCGGGTGGGAAGCCCCTGCAGACTTTTCTTAGGATGGAGCATAGAGCAGGGTCTGGCTTGTGCACCCCAGGCTTTCAAGGGTCCTGGGCAGAACTTTCCTGCCACCTTTCTTAATCTTTTCTGGAAGGCTATGGGCCACTAGGGGATCCAACTGTGAACCTGATCCCCAACAAGGCCTAAGGATAAGCCTGCATCCCCGTTGAGCTACTTAGAGGAATCAACAGCTCAGCTCAGCTTAGCTTTAGCTGGTCAATCCCACAGATCGGTTATGCCTCATCCTCCTGGCTGTCCCTGGAGTCACAGCACATGCTCGGACAGCATGGCCCCCTGGAAGCCCTTGTGGTGGTATCCAGTGTCCAACGGAGGGGTCCCTCGGGAGAGGAGTGCTGGGGAGCTGGGCTGAGACAAGCCTGGCCCTGACTGTAGCCTGTGGCCTTTTGGTCCTGGCCATTCCTGCCTGACCCCTTCCCTTTCGAACTTGGGAGGAGCTCAGAGCATTC
>NW_006789975.1:183062-241938 GCF_000442215.2 Lipotes vexillifer | reverse complement strand
TTCCTGCAGCCCCTGGTGAGCCCTCCTGGGCTGCCATCCCCACTGGCGGCTGACCCAATTTCCTCACTGCGACAGTCAAGTGATTAAAGAGGAGCCCGGCTGTGGTCCTCCCGACCTCACTGCTCACTGGCAGGGGCAGGGCAGGAAAATAAGTCCAGAGCAGCTGGAGAAGGGGAGCCAGCAAATAGCTTCTCAGGGCCTTGTCTGCTGGCAGCACCACTGTGTTCTTCCTGGTTGTGGCGATGGTACAGCACGAGCCGGCCTGCTGGGGGCCTGCCACGGGCAATGGTGAGCCCTGCAGCTCTGCCACCCGTGCATGTGCATGTGCATGTCCACTACAGGCTACAGGGGTCGCAGGGCAGTTATCGCATTCAGGCCCCATTTTGCACCCCGAGTGGGATGTTGTCACTCCCATTTGACAGGTGACGAAACCTAAGGAGCCCAGGGAAGGGACTTCTTAAAGGTCGCACATCCAGTGAGTGGCAGGAGGGGACTTAAAGCCCAGTCGCTCTGATGCTGTGTCCCCATGCCCTCCACATCACTTTGCAGGCCGCCCCTCATTCCTTCATTTAGTCAACTCGCATTCTGAGTGCCATGCGCTGTGCTCAGGGCCTCAGATGTAGAGGCAAATCCCATGGATGTTTGTCCTCAAAGAGCTCAAAGGACAGAGACCTGAAAGTCATGCAGGATGGCAAGGGCTCGGGCGTGGGGCTGGTCTCAAGAGTTCTTACTATGTGTCAGGCACCACCCAAAAGCTTTATGTGGATTAACTCATTTCATCCTCCCAACACCCCTACGATGTAGGTTCTGTCATTATCCCCATTTTACAGATGAGGAGGAGGATGCACAGAGAGGTTTAATAGCTCTGGTTGCACAGCAGGGAAGAGCTGGGACCTGAACCAGGCTCAGGCGCCAGACACTGCACTGAAGTCAGAGAGTGTGACAGGGACGGATGCTGGAAGTGGGTTCCAGGCTGCCCAGGGGCATGTGGGTGGTCCTGGCTAGGGGGACAGCATGTGCAAAGGCACAGAGGATAAGATACGCATTCTGGGGCTTGCCTGGAGCCTGGCACTTGCTACAGAGAAGGGTGTGCTGGGGGAACCTGAAGAGACCACGGGTGCAGGGCTGCTGTGCCCACAGGCGGAAGGGATGGGGGTTGGAGGGGCGGGCACAGCTCCCAGCCAGAGCCTGTTACTAGGCCGTGCTGGTGGAGGACGCAGGTCCAGCTTGGCCAGGCTTTGCACCCAGGGCCTGGGCACAGCATGCTTGGACCACACTGAGCAGTACCCCTGGATGTGCAGTGCAGCTGCTCTAGGCTCCGCACCACCCCTGCCCCCCCTCCCACCGCCGCCAACCAGACCCAGAGAAGCCCCAGGGTTTCTCAAGCTGCTCCTGCACCCAGACTGCTCCTACACGGGGCGCTGTGGCGGGCTGCGGCAGAGGAGTTTGGATGGAGTCAGACAACCTGCGCTTCATTTCTGGCTTTTCCCAGCCGGACGGCTTTGGACTAGTCACTGCTCTGAGCTGGATTTCTCATTTGTGAAATTGGGATTAGAAGCCCTGCACTGCTGCCTCCGCAGGTCTGTTGAGAAAAGTGCTCTGTAGCCCTGGAAGCTGCTTCTAAATCCCTGACCTAGCCACTGAGTGAGCCAAGGCGGGTACGTGTGTGGGTGTGAGAGAGACAGACGGGGAATGGGGTGTGGGGCAGTGGGAGGAGTGGGTGCAGTCTCTAATCTTGGGATGGTAGACTTATCAGGGAGACCAAGATCACATGACACAGAAGTAACTTTGGTCCCTATTGGCTATGTGCGGCCACACGTGTGGCCATGTGTGTGACACCCAGGGATTCAGTTTGAATTCTGGCCCTGCCAGTTCCTGGCCAGGTGACCTTGGGACTTCGGAGCTAGACTTTTCCTACCTGGAAAACAAAGATAATGAAACCCACCATGTAGGGTTGTAAAGACCAAAGGGAACCATTTAATTGCAAGTTCTCTGCCAGTTTTAAAACGCTGTAACGTGTGAGTCTTAATTTGGGGGCAGTCTTGATGGAGATGGTGGGTCCTGAAGGACACCGTGGGTTGACTTTTGCCCAGAGGACCCCCTCCAGCCCACCTCTCCCACCCCATCTGCTCCACACCTGGCAGCATCTCTGTACTCAGATTTTTCCAAAGGCACCGGCCTCATGTGGTCCTTAAGCTGCCAACTCTTGGTCTGAAATGCCCTTTCCCTATCTCTTCCCAGCCTACTCTGCTCCCAGGCTAGAAAGGTCATGCCTTCCCTTGTCCCCACTCTTTTCATGACCCGTGTTATGCATGTACCCCAGCCATGGTCCTCATTTGTGAGGGACTCCCTCTGCAAGCTTCTGGATGATGGGCTGTCTCGTTCATCCCTGACCCCAAGCCTGAACATCTGTTAATTCATTCAAGTAATGTTCTTGAAATCCTCCTACAGCCAGGCCCTCCATGTTCTACATACTATAAAGAGACAGGCAGTCTCTGTCCTCATGGAATTCCCTTACTGGGGGGGCGGGGTAGGGTGGGGTGGGGAGGGCAGATAGTAAACATGTAAACAAACCAGGCTTTTAAGACATCCTGAGTGCCAAGAAGAAATAAAATGTAGCACCTGGATAAACACGTAGAAAGTAAAAGTAACTGCATTTGTCTGCAGATGGGACAGTCTATAGGATTGGGCAGAGGTCCTGGTAGCCTAGCCTCAGGACAGGGTTGTTCCCAGAACTGGAAAGGTACATCCGTGATCAACTCGTGTTGTCCAGATTAGGGCCCTGGAAAGGCCCCTCGAGATATCTTGAGAGACTCTCTCAGTTGAAGTGTAATGCTGGGCAGGAAAGAGGAATAAGGACAGCGCCCCAACTGCCCCACCCAAGGGTGGGCCTGATCCGAGGAGCCAGGCTGCACCTCTCCGCCCTGGGCCTGCCCTTCCTTCTCCCCAAAGACAGCTGGAGATGCAGCCCTGATGTTCCATCTGCGTGCTCCTTCGCCCTGCTGCCCACAGCCCCTTGGGCAGACGCTTACCCAGCCCTTCTTCTGAACCGGGCACATGCTGGCCCCGGGGGGATCTTCATCCACATGGCCACTGCTTACTGAGCACCAGCTGTATGCCCACAGCGGGCACCACTGGACAGATGTTGTTGGGTGGGGAGAAGATACTCTGGTACTCGTGACAGTTTTGATGAGTGCTTGCAGGAGGAGCACAGGGAGCAATAAAAAGATGGGACAGAAGTTCAGAGGCTATAAACAAGGTCCTGTCCTGCCCACCGGGAGCTCGTGGCCCAGCGGGGTGACACCCGCAGTAGAAGGTGAGGGTGTGACAAGAAGCACAGAGAGGACAGGGTGTGAAATCTGTTTGGGGGCTGGGAAATATCCCAGAGCTGGTGACCTCTGAGCTGGAAACTTGTGGGGTGGAATAAGATTTCATCAGCCAGAGAAAGGAGGGAAGACAACTGAAGGCGAAAAGCACAAAGGAGACAAAGGCGGGCAGCATTGGCGTGTGGGATGTGTGCAGACAGGAATGCACGGGGCAGACAGAGCACCAGAGTGGGCGTGCCAGGAGATGGGGCTGGATCATAAAGTCTCCAGCTTTGCGAGACCAGAGGGGAGCCCCATCCTTGTTGGGCTGAGCTCTCAGCCTGCAATGCTTCAAGTCACCACCCTGGCAGGTGGCGTGGAGAATTGGGCAGAGCCCTGGCTTGGGAGCCAGAGGACTGGACTCTGGCCCTGCTTCTGCCACTGTGTTGTGCCATCTCTCCTGGCCTCAGTTTCCTCCTCTATAAAATGGGAATTAATAATAATAATAATAATAAAATTCTAGCTACCATTTACTGAGCCATCACTCCATGCCAGGCACTCTTGTAAATGTCTTATAAATATTGTTGCATCAAATCCTCACAACTAGCTCTTAGAGGTACTTTTATTACTATTCTCACTTCAGATGAGAAAACTGAGGCCAGGCAAGGTTGAGCAACTTGCCTGGGCTACACACATGTATAGCAGGCAGTAGAGGTGGGATTTGAACCCAGATGGTCCAGCTGCAGAGTCTGAGTTTTTCATCACTGTACAGTCGTAGCCATGGCCACCCTGCCTATCTCAGGGCTGCTCGTTCACTCAGCAAATAGTTATTGAGGACCTGCTACATGCCAGGCACTGTGCTGGATGCTGGGGACACAGCAGTGAACAGGGCAGGCAAGGTCCCTGTTGCCACAAGGGTGACATTCTGATGGAGGAGACAGACAATGGACAAGTAAGCATATTATAAAGTGAGGCCATTTGGGACTCTGTTATTTGGTAAATAAAACTAATAGGGCAGGGCTTTAATGATAGAAACACAGGGAACTCTCTGAGTGCCAAGAAGCGTTTGAAGTTCTTTACACTTTTTTAACTCATTTCATCCTCATATTAACCCTGTGGGGTGGGTGCTATTTTGTAACCCATTTTATGATGAGGAAAGTGAGGCACAGAGAGGTTGAGTAACTTGCCCACGGTCACACAAGGAGCAGAATTACTGGCAGAGGGCACAGCAAATGCAAAGGCAGGGTACAGTCCCAGGAGACAGTGGGTATGAGGTGGTTTGAGATGTGAGGGGGTGTCCTGGTACTCAGGCGCCAGACACAGAGGGGCAGGTGGACAGGCTGGGTACACTGCCGTGTGTTTGTGTCCTAGGAGGCTAACGGTCCAGCTGATGGCTACGCTGCAATTGCCCAGGTCGACAGGCTGACGCAGGAACCCGAGAGCATCCGCAAATGGAGAGAGGAGCAGCGGAAACGGCTTCAAGAGCTGGGTGAGGGCAGGGCTGAGTGTGCAAGCTGGGCTGGTCCCCCTGGCCCCAGGCTCCCCACTGGGTTGGCTCTCTGGGACACGGTTGGGTGGGGAAGCCTTAGGCTATATGGGGCCCTGCCCCACCTTAATGTGGGATTGGCTGAGGATGGACCCAGGGCTGCCTGAGGGGAGCAGCAGCAGCCAGAAGCACAGCCGGCTGTGCCTCACATCCCTCCTGGAAAGCTGCTGTTCATTCACCTGTTGGGGTTGCAGATGCTGCCTCCAAAGTGATGGAACAGGAGTGGCGGGAGAAGGCCAAGAAGGACCTGGAGGAATGGAACCAGCGCCAGAGTGAACAAGTTGAGAAGAACAAGATCAACAACCGGTGAGAGGAGCTATGAGGGTGCGAGGGGACTGTAGGGTCATGAGGGAACTATGGGGACATGAGAGGACCTACAGGGATATGAGGAGCTATGGGGACATGAGAGGACCTATGGGGACATGAGGAGCTATGGGGACATGAGAGGACCTATGGGGACATGAGAGGACCTACAGGGATATGAGAGGACCTATGGGGACATGAGAGGACCTATGGGGCATGAGAGGACCTATGGGGACATGAGAGGACCTATGGGGACATGAGAGGACCTATGGGGACATGAGAGGACCTACAGGGATATGAGGAGCTATGGGGACATGAGAGGACCTACAGGGATATGAGGAGCTATGGGGACATGAGAGGACCTACAGGGATATGAGGAGCTATGGGGACATGAGAGGACCTACGGGATATGAGAGGACCTATGGGGGCATGAGAGGACCTATGGGGACATGAGAGGACCTACAGGGATATGAGGAGCTATGGGGACATGAGAGGACCTACGGGGATATGAGGAGCTATGGGGACATGAGAGGACCTATGGGGACATGAGAGGACCTATGGGGACATGAGAGGACCTAGGGGACATGAGAGGACCTATGGGGACATGAGAGGACCTATGGGGACATGAGAGGACCTACAGGGATATGAGGAGCTATGGGGACATGAGAGGACCTACGGGACATGAGAGGACCTATGGGGACATGAGAGGACCTATGGGGACATGAGAGGACCTATGGGGACATGAGAGGACCTACAGGGATATGAGGAGCTATGGGGACATGAGAGGACCTACAGGGATATGAGGAGCTATGGGGACATGAGAGGACCTATGGGGACATGAGAGGACCTATGGGGACATGAGAGGACCTACGGGATATGAGAGGACCTATGGGGACATGAGAGGACCTATGGGGCATGAGAGGACCTATGGGGACATGAGAGGACCTACAGGGATATGAGGAGCTATGGGGACATGAGAGGACCTACAGGGATATGAGGAGCTATGGGGACATGAGAGGACCTATGGGGACATGAGAGGACCTATGGGGACATGAGAGGACCTACGGGATATGAGAGGACCTATGGGGACATGAGAGGACCTATAGGGCATGAGAGGACCTATGGGGACATGAGAGGACCTACAGGGATATGAGGAGCTATGGGGACATGAGAGGACCTACGGGGATATGAGGAGCTATGGGGACATGAGAGGACCTATGGGGACATGAGAGGACCTACGGGGACATGAGAGGACCTACGGGGACATAAGAGGACCTATGGGGACATGAGGACCTATGGGGACATGAGAGGACCTATGGGGACATTAGAGGACGATGGGGACATGAGAGGACCTACGGGGATATGAGGAGCTATGGGGACATGAGAGGACCTATGGGGACAGTGAGAGGAAATATGGTGGGGGGGACTGTCTCGAGGATGGGTGATTTGGTGGCAAGAACGCGGAGGAAGGAGAAGCCGAACCCACAATGATGTTTCCTCAGTGGCCTGTGGAACTCAACGCATTGAGCTCTGCAGAGCTGGTATGCCGTTAAGCTCTGACCTCTTCACCACGACAGAGAAAAGTGAGTCTGCCAGTAAGCAGACGAGGTCCTGGGACCCACTGGGATGTAAGCCAGGCCGTTCTGGAGCCCAGTGGCCAACAGCTCGGCCTGGGCCCCCTGTGGCCATGGTTATCATGACAGAGAACACAGGCCTGGCAGGAAGGGAAGAACCAAGCTGTGTGCAGGATTTTATTGCTTATAGAAATGATAATGCTTCGACCCAGAAGTGGCTAAAGAATAAAGGGAAATTAGTGGCCTACATAACTGGAAAGGCCAGGGGTAAGGGCTGCAGACCCAGTGGACTCAGGCACTGAAACAAAGTCTGTCAGTGCTTACTTTTACTGTCTCTCCATCTGCTTTCCCCTACGTGGCCTTCACTCTTGGGCACACACCCCTGGGATGGGTGCAAAGGCGGCCACTAGCAGCTCCAGGCTTCTGCTCGATTTTCTTGGCAACTTCAGTGAAAATAAGCCTCTTGCTCCCAACAGCTCTAGCTGAAGTCCTCCACCTGACCTTCATTGGTCTGGTGTGGGTTACGTGCCCACCCCAGGCCCAGTGATTGTCCCGGGGGAGGGACTCTCCCATGGACCCAGCTTGGTCGATAGTCCCATTACTTGGGTTGTGCATGGGGTCCGGTCCCACCCAAACCACAGGGACTGAGTGGGGGCAGCTGATGCTTCAAAGGACAATCAGGATGCCCTTCCTGGAAGAAGGGGGACAGATGTTGGTCAGGAAAGATAGCGGAGAATACCTTGCAGAAATGGTCTCAGACTAGGGACTGCCAGCAGCCCCTACCTCTGAGGCTGTGCACTTCAAGGTACAAGACTTGCCAGAAAGGAAAAGGCTGGCTCTGGGAAGCCACCAGCTGGAAGGTGCTGCATGCCAGGCCCTGGGCCGGGCACTGGGGAGGCTGAGCTGAGAAGGATGCAGTCTGTGTCCTCAAAGAGCAGAGGAGGGAAACACACGGGTACAGCTGAACTCATTAGTAGGGCCCTCTGCAGGAAAGCTGTGGAAGCAAGGGATGTGGGTGGCGGAGGGACCTCTGTGTCTAGGGACCTGGGCTTTGGAAGGTGGCTAGGAGTTCACCAGGAGTAAGAGGGCAGCGGGTGGGGGAGGGTATTCTAGACTGGGGAACAGCATAATACGAAAGAAAGGACGTTGTGCTTGGGCACCAGGGAGAGGCGGGAGAGAGGGCCGGAATGAGGGCTCACATGTGCAGGGCCTCGGAGCCGAGGGGCGGGCAGACACAGGCGGTGGGGAGCCACTGAAGGTTTGTAAACAGGGGGACTAATATGATAGGGCTGAGTTTTAGAAAAGGCCACCCACTCGGGTGGGTGGAGGATCCCTGCTCTCCTCTCAGGACTGTGGAGAGTTGCCGAGCCTTCCAGACACGTCTCCACCTGGAGGTACTAACGCTGTCTCTCTTTCTCCTTAACCCTCTGCCTGTCTGTCCATCTTGCCATCCCGTCTTCCCCCACCTAACCCCCTTCCCTCAAGGATCGCCGACAAAGCATTCTACCAGCAGCCAGATGCTGATATCATCGGCTACGTGTACGTGTCTCCTTTGCTTCTCGGCAAGGGCCTGTGTGTGGCTGGCAGTTTCTTGAGTCTCCCCCTTGTGGGGTATAAATGAGTATGGCTGGGCCTGGGGCAATGATCAGAGCAGGAGGTGAGCCCAAGGGGTGGGTACAGGCACCAACCCTCACCTCCATCCCTCCAGCAAATGTTTATCGAGCATCTTTGAGACAGCTTTGCTAAAATCCAGGCAAAGAAAAGAAAGGAATGTCCGGCCATCCCCAGGTGAGAGAGGCAAAGGGCAAAGCAGCCCAACTCCCTCCTTCTGAGATGCCTCTTGGAGGGGGGAGGTGGAGTGAGTCTTCTATTGAACAAACAAACATTGAGTGCTGGTGCTAGAGGTATAAAGAATGCACAGCCATTCCCCGCTCCTGCCCACAGGTGCACTGCTCCTCCTTAGAACTTCAGCCTGAATTTGGTCATGATCCCCTGTCCAGACCACCTGTGGTTTCCTTTCAGGTGTTTCTGCTTTGAGGTCTAGTTGGTCCCGTGCCTGATCCAGACCAGAGATGGCAGAGATTTCCTCTTATGCCGCCCCGCTGGCTGGTAGTGACAGCCTGGACGGTGTGCTGGGGATTGTGAAGCCGAAGAAAACAATGCAGTGATGAATGTGTGATGATTGCCACGTGTGTATGTGCCAAATATTTGCTGTTCCTCGCTCTGGATACGCCCTTGGCAGGCCTCTGATACTGTCTGGGCTAACGCTTCTCTCACAGATCATGGGACACACCAGAATAACAGCCTTCCACTCCTTCCTTCTGTCCACTCTCCCATCTGTCCAGTGCCAGTCTCTGGTCAGACAGGAGTAAGACACACACGGTCTGTCCCCCCAAGTTGCTCATGATCAAGAGTGTGTTGTGATAAGAGCCACATGCAAGGACACGGTGGGCTCAGGGAGAGCCCGGGCAGGCTTCAGAGGTCAGAGTCCGCCGGCCCTTAAAGTGTGAGAAGGAGCGAGCTGGGTGGGGAGGGTGAGAAGGGAATGGCATCCTAGGTGGGAAAAGCTGCTGGGGCAAAGGCGAGGAGATGGGAAATATCTAGCGGCCTGCAGTGCCTGGAGCGGTGGGAGTGGGGAGAGAAGGAAGGTCAGTTTGGAGCCAGTTGCAAAAAGCCTGTCGTGAGATGTTAAAAAGCTCAGACTTGACCCTGAAGGCAGCGGGGAGCCATGGGAGGTTTCAAGCAGGAGAGTGGGGATGGAAGAAGGGCATCGGCACTGAGGAATACCACAGGGCGTTCAGTGCTCCTGTTGCACCCGAAGAAATGGCCCAAGGAGCACCCAAGGGAGTCCTGAAGAGAGGAATAGTCTAGACCAGCGTTTCTCAGACTTCCATGTGCCTATGAACCACCAGGGCCTCTTGTCAAAGTGGAGATTCTGATTCAGAAGGACTGAGGTGAGGCCATGATTCTGCATTTGCAACAAGCTCCATGGTGATGCCGGTGCTGCTGGACCATGAGCCCCACTTTGAGCAACAAGGTTAGAGGCAAGCCTCTTGACCCAGAAGAGAGAGCTCCTAGGATCGCTCCCCTCAGCCCCACTGGTCAGCCAATGCCACACAGCACCTTACATTTACTCAAGCCAGCACACACCTGCTACGTTGTTTGACTCTCAGGCCAGTGAGACAGATCAGCAAGGTGGAGGCACTGATCCTCCTCCCCAGGTTAGGAAATAAGCACACAGCAGGGAAGCAAGATCACTAGCGAGGGGCCGGGTCACCTGATCTGGGGCCGGCTCATCCTGAGCCGTGGGGATCACCTGGAGAGCTCCCTGCCATCAGTCAGTGCCTGGCATGTGGCAGAACTGGTCCTGCTTGAGATGCAGGGGGCTTCTAAGGAGAAAGGAGCTTTAGGGACACTTGTTGGCTAAACAGGACACAGACCCGGCCCTCCCCACCCCAGAATCCCTCATTGCTTTTCTCTTAATGACTCCCATGTTTAGGTTTTGTCCACTAAACTACATTTATTATACCTTGTTTCCCCACTGTTCTTTAATCTTTAATTTAAGTGGCTTCCATAACTGTCAGCCAGAACTTCTGATGAAAAACCCACCAGTTTCCATCCTAATTTGATTCCAATCAAAGGCAAAGACTCCAGTGGAGCATTCCTCAGGCTGTGGCGCCACAGAGATAATAGTCATTTGGGGCTAAAAAGAGTTCTGTAGTCAAGTATGCTTGGGATATGGCAGATTCTATCTCCATCGAGTACTCACATTCGTGGTGCACAGAAGCACATTAAAGGCTTTGCAAGTCTTGTTTTGAAGATCTTCTTTAACTGATTCTTCTATACACTTTTGACCACAGCTCTTTTCTAAAGAACACTTATAGGGTCCATGGAACCCCGAGGCAATGCTGAACCAGAGACTTCAGCTAGGTGGTTAGTCAATGTCCTGCTCAGTTTTTGGAAATGTTGAAAATAGCTGAGATACTGCATTAGTTCCTCCAAGGGCCTTCAGGTGTCAGGAGACCCAGTTTGGGAACTCTCGATAGAGAGGTAATGGACAGTGCTGGGGCAGGGGTAGGAGGCTACTTGAGCTACAGTGCCAAGGGAAGACCTTTCTGAGGAGGTAAGGCCTGCACTCAGACCTGAATTACAAGAAGCAACAAGCCATGAACAGGTCTGGGGGAAGAGGTGACCGAAAGTACAAAGGCCCTGAGGTAGGACCAAACTAGGCTTCCTCTGATGGCAAGGCTGTTCCTGGGGGCCTGAGGTCAGAGGGCCCGGGCCTGGGGAGGAGACGTCTAGACAAAGGACCCCAGAGTAGGCTGGACAAAGCAGCCTTGCTCAGTGGGAGCACAGCATCACTGATTAAGGGGAAAGGCAGACAGCTATGAAACCTCTGTCCTATCTCCACCTGCAGGGCATCTGAGGAGGCTTTTGTGAAGGAATCCAAGGAGGAGACCCCAGGCACAGAGTGGGAGAAGGTGGCCCAGCTGTGTGACTTCAACCCCAAGAGCAGCAAGCAGTGCAAAGACGTGTCCCGCCTGCGCTCGGTGCTCATGTCCCTGAAGCAGACGCCGCTGTCCCGCTAGGAGCCTGCCACCAACATGGCCGCCATACAGGGGCCGGGCCGGGCAGAGGAGGAGCAGCTGCTTTAGCCAAGGGGGAAATGCCTCCAGTAGCTGCTACACAGCCTATTCCGTTCCTCACCATCTCCTGGGGCCGGGAAGGGGAACCCTCACCCCTCTCAACTGTCATTCCCTCACGGCCCTACGGCCCAGCCCCTCACATCTCCTCTCAGTCCACCAAATTGTGACTGTCCCTCCTGATGTATTTTTTTTTCTTGGCTTAAAGGGTGTGTTGTTAACTCTTTTTACACTTATTTCATTCTCATTTCTCTGGAAGCCACAAACTGGTGTCAGGGCTGTTTGTGCTTAGAACTTTCCCAGCTTCATGGGCCTGAGAGAAGGTAGGGCTATTTCCCTGGTAACCTAGGACTGGCAGAGGGCATCCCAATCTATGCCTGCTGCCTCCAGCCCCAGGAGGAAAGACAACCTCTCACAGAATGCTTTTGCAAGCTTGATCCTTTGTGATCCTAGAACAAACCCGTGACATAGGGATTCTGTTGGTCTGTCATATAGCCACAGACACCCAGAGGGGAAGCAGCTTGGAGGGAAGAGGCAAGACCAGAGGTTCCCGGTGGGGGCTTCCTCTTTGCCTGGGTGAGGGGCTGGTGAAGGTAGCCTCTGCCACAGCCCTTCCTTGGGATTGGTCAGGACCCTCTGCCTCTTTCAGCTGTGCTCTTCTGTGGATTTGGGAGAAACAATCAGTGACAACACCTTCCCCTTCAACAGAGTTGCAAACAGGTTATGTTCAAGCCATTGTGATCTGAACAATGTTTAAAAATATTTAATTGCCAACCGTATTAGTTTCCTAGAGCTGCCATAACAAAATACCACAGCGTCTGGTTTAGAACAACAGAAATTTATTGTCTCACTGTTCTGGAGGTCATAAATCTGAAATCATGGTGTCAGCAGGGCCATGATTCCTCTAAAGGCACTAGGGAAGAATGTGTGTTCCTTGCCTTGTACAAGCATTACTACAATCCTGAGTTCATCTTCACATCACCTGTTCTCTATACGTGTCTGTTGCTGTGTCCAAATTTCCCCTTTGTATAAGGACACCAGTCATATTGGATTAGGGCCCACCCTACTGACCTCATTTTAACTTGATTACCTCTGAAAAGACCCTATTCCCAAATAAGGTCACATTCTGAGGTACTGGGGTTAGGACTTCAACTAATCTTTTCTTTTTTGGAGAGGGGGAGCCCACGACACCAACAGCTAAAAATAGTGGCCATCCTCTCTAGAAGTGCCATAGTCCTCACCACTTCATATCTGTTCCTTGTGGAGGCCAAGTGTCACCACAAGTACTGCTTTACATTTATAATCTCTGTCTTACAGCTGAAAGAGCATGGTGGGGGCAAGAAACTTAGCTGGCCTAAGTCATTCAGCTGGTGTTGAAACTGATGGAGTCACAGATGCAAGGAACCTGAATCCGAATCAAGACTTTAGGGATGACTGCAGACCAGGAACACCTGTTTGAGACTTTACATGAATGAGAAACTCATGAGTTGCCTCTCTTCTAGAGGTTGCTCAGGTCCCCAGCCTCCTTTTTTCCTTAGCCATAAAACACTAGGTGCTGCCACAAACCACTGGCAAGCTTTGGGATTATGCTTTATGCTCTTTCTGTTACACCTGGCTGCTTCTCTAAGCCTCAGTTTCCTGGTCCATAAAATGCATCAAGAACCAAGCTGAGATGGTCTAGATCAGTGGAGCCTTAGGTGCTCTCAGGAGGTGGGATTGGGGTCAGGAGCAGAAGTGGAAGGCAGAGCCCCCTGCCTCTGAAAGAACCATGGCAGGCCTCATATGAAGGAAGGTTTTCTACTGAAAGTTTGAAAACTGTTGGAAAGCTCAGTTTTTTGTTTTTTGTTTCTTTTCATATAACATCACTGTAGAGACTCTCTACTTTTAATAAGTACCCCAGGGTGATTGTTACCAGGAAAGTTTGAGAATCAGTAGAGTATTGGAATTCTAAGAGCCCCTGCAGTCTTTAGTCTGTTTTCTCCTAAAACCAAAGACCAAAAAGCATGGGGGTGAGACTGGGAATGAATTCACCAAACTACAAGTGGATCAGAGTTTATTAAGTAGGGAGTGGAGAAGGTGCAGCACAACTAGAAGTATGCAACACTCAAACTGAACCGAACCTGAGATTCCTGAAAAAAATCTGTCGGTTACACAACTGGCCACTTCTGACTCCACTGATACAGGGGCTTGTCAGGGGAGATGAGGGAATAATGCCAGTGGCAGGACCGGTGGTTGCTCCTGGAGCTGGGAACGATCTCCGCGGAGCTTTCAAGGCCAGGCCACCGACTCAGGGTCGAGATTTCATAGTGGATGCAGCCAGACCCATCAAGATGGCTACGACCGTGAAGCCCTGGGCGGCGATTCGGGTGCGCATCATGAGCTGGGAGCGCTGGCTCTGACCCCGGTGGAAGCAGTAGAGGCCGTAGGTAAGGGCGGCCGCTGTGCCCAGGCAGCCTGAAGAGGTGACAAAGCAGGTGGGAAGCACCCTCCCCGCTTTGGGCTCCCGCCCCCAGGGTCAAAATCTCTAAACAGCAGCTGAGGAGACGGGGGTATGGGGTGGAGCTGAGGTGGGAGGGGCTGGCCGAAGCGGGGGTCCTCCGCATCAGAATCGGCCCCATCTCAGCGCCCCAATCACGTCCAGCTCCTGCTCCAATCACCGCCCGGCCCCTTACCGCCCGGCCCCTTCGCTACATCTCTGGTCCACTCTCATTCCAGTCCCCCCTGGCGTCCCCGATCCTCCCCGATTTCATTCCCCTCTACATCACTGTCTTCTTGGTCTACAGTACCTTTAGCGCCCGCTTGCTTACCTATGGGTACCATTGGGTTCTCGCGGGTCTTGCGAAGAAACTTTTCCTTGAAGCTTTCCGAAGTGCTGTATACACTGGGGATAAAGCCCTCAATGACTGGGGACTGCGATGATTCAAAGGGTGCCTCCGGAGTGACGGGGCCAGGAGTCGCCATGTTTTAGGCTACAGCAGTAGGAGAAAATCCGGACGCTAAACCCCGCCTCCTGAGAGGTCATCAAAGAGGGCGGGGAAAAGGACTTTGCTCAGTGTTGTACGCAGGTGTAATCCCTCATGGCACTCTGGGAGTCGTAGTAATCAGTCTGCTGTCGCTGCGTGGTGGACTACATTTCCCCAAAGCCTGAGAAACCACGAGATCACTAACCGGAAGGAGTCGCTACACGAGGTACTTGGAGTGAGAGGCACCGAGTCTGAGTTACCCGCGCTGGGGTCAGCGCGATGCCTAAAGCCAAGGGGAAGACCCGGAGACAGAAGTTCGGTTATAATGTTAACCGGAAGCGTCTGAACCGGAATGCTCGACGGAAGGCAGCGCCGCGGATCGAATGGTGAGGGGACCAAGGTTCAGGAGGCAGGGGGCCTCGGGCGGGACAGCCGGCGAGATGATGCTTACGCGATCGCCCTCTCTTTTCCCGTAGCTCCCACATCCGACATGCCTGGGACCAGACCAAATCGGTGCGGCAGAACCTGGCCGATATGGGTTTGGCTATGGACCCCAACAGGGCAGTGCCCCTTCTTAAGAGAAAGGTAGTGACTTGGTAGGGTCCCGGCCCTTGCCCTCCACCTCCAGCTCCCGCCGCCCCCCACTCCCGCCATACTTAGCTGGGTTTCAGAACTTAATCCTATTATTACCTCCCTCACGCCCTTCCTGGGTTTGCGACTTCCCCACAGCCAACTCGGCCAGGCTGTACTGACTGTGGTTGAGAGTCCCTTCATACTCCCTCCCCCAGCACACATTGGACCTGGGTTGGAACTTCCCCTTTCCTTCTGCACTTACTTTTTTTCCTCTGAAATTAAACTGTTTGGGTCCCTTGTCATCTCAGCCATATTTCCAGAATTTATCTTTTTTTGCCCGTAACTTTTCTAATAAGGAGTTTGGAATCTTTACTTACTGTTCCTTACACCTTTCCTCAGTTATTCAGTCGTCCTTGGTCTGAGGCTTCCCTAGGGGTAGTTTTTCCCAGGGCTAATTTCTCCGGAATAATTCTTTTTCTGGACCCGCTCTCAAAAATAGCACCCCTTTTCACTCAGTAACTTCTTTCCTTTTTATTTTAATTCATTGGCAGTTGTAAATACTTGATGGTATATTTGTATATTTGCTTATTGTCTGTGCCTCTTTCTGCCAACATAATCTCCTGGGGACGAGAATCTGTTCCATTCACTACTAAATCCTGTGGTGCTTAGGATGTGACTAGTGCTCAATAAATAGTCAACCTAATGAATGGGCTTGCTGATTGGATTTGTCCCATTGCCTTCAGGCATGTTTCTTTTTATCCCTTCATGCCAGAAGAAAATGGTGCTCCTGTTTCTTGAACAATTATGAAGCTATAGCCAGCACCGTCAGCTTGCTCCTCTGCATAAGAGAAGATGTCTGACATCACTGTAAAGTATAAAGTGCTTTCACGTGCATTGTTTCATTTGCTAACCGCACAGTTAAGTGAGGCAGGCAAGCGGTATCATGCCCATTTTATAGTTAGGCACAGAAAGATGAATTGCTTACTTGAGCCTCTTGGGAACCACGAAGCTTCCAGGGAGGGCATTAGTTCTTTCTGTCATCTATTCTTGCCTTTGTGGAGGGATCCTTGTGGGTAATGCAGTTGTGTTGGGACGGGCAGGAGCCTTTAGAATTTCCCCTCATCCAGGATCTTTTCCTGTGTCTCCTGGTCTCACGGTCTGTGTTCTCTGCAGGTAAAGGCCCTGGAAGTGGACGTGGAGGAGGGGCCTAAGGAGCTCATGCGGAAGCCCTATGTGCTTAATGGTGGGTGTGGGCCACATTCCTCTAGGTCACCAGCCTGCTTAGTTAGAGCTGGAAAGGACCCTCAGATGTTCTCACTTCACAGATGGAGAAACTGAGGTTCAGAGGGAAAAAGTGAGCTGTTCTAGGGCTCAGCTTGCAGAGTTAGGACTGTGTCCCGGCTGAGACATTTTCAGTCTACTGGATAAGCTCCAGTGTGTGAAGGGAGGTCAGAGATGTTCAGGGAGGATGTAACTAGTGCCTGAGAGGATAGAAGAGAAAACGGTAAGTCTCAGGCATACATTCAGCTTCTTATGAGATTAAGGATGAACAGATTTTTTTTAAAGATTCCACCATGTAATCTTTCCAATGATAAATCCAATTTTATGTATATTAAGGCTATAGAGACTGAATATTAAAACAGAAGAGGGTAAATTCTGCAGGGAAGCAGGAATACTCTAGAATATTCTACCCATCCTTCCTCTTTCCTGTCTGTGAATTTTAACAGTTCTCCTAAAGTTTAAAGTATCTGAATGACCAGGCATTTGATATAGAATTCTGTGAGTTCCCGTCTGTAGTCTATTTTAATGATTCTTGTAAGAGCTACTGACTGCACAGGACTGTATATACAAAATCGTGTGTACTCTCTGTAGTCAAAGCTAATCTTAAAAAGTTTTACTTTTAATTCTTTAATTAAAACAAAATTTAATTGTGGTTAAAAAGCACATAAAATTTACCATCTTAATCGTTTTAAAATGTATAGCTCATTAGTGTTAAGTATATTCACATTGTCTTGCAACAGAACTCCAGAACTTTCATCTTGCACGACTGAAACTCTTTACTCATGAAACAATAATGCCCTGTGCTCCCCTCCCTGCAACCCATGGCAACCAAGTTAATTTTGACTATAAGCAATTTTAGCACCTGACCCCGGACAAGATTTGACTACCTCATTTCCATGAGGTAGCTATTTTTCTCCCTTCATAGATGAGGAATGGGGGAGTATTTACCTAGCTATTTTAGGTGTGAGGCCATTATTGGAGCTTGGCTTTTCCCCTCACATGGAGTAGAGAGGTGCCTGAGGCCCTGGTTCTTACAGCTCGAGTTCTCATTTATTCACACCTTTCCATTTCACGTATTGTTATTAACTCTTCAAGAGGTTCTCAGAGAGTTTTAGAGCTGGAAGGGAGCCCTGTCCTGTGGACAGGCACTGCATCTTCATCTCTGTCCCCAGGACCTGGCATTAAGTAGAGATTTTTAGTTTGGTGCCTTTCTTTCACCCATCTGAGGCCCAAAGAGTGGTGACTTGCCTTTCAGTTCATTGCTATACTGATAGATGCTTGTGCCATAGACAGAGCCTGGGACCTGAGGGGCTAAAAAGAAGTTTCTAGCACTGAATTTGCAGATGGAAAAGCTCATCTGATGGTTGGTGTAGCAATTCTTGTGGCTTGGGATTGACTGAGCAGCTCAACTTGTGCAGGAAGCAAAGCCTCATTCCCTGTCTCTCGGCTTCTCTCAATCCAGACCTGGAGGCAGAAGCCAGCCTTCCAGAAAAGAAAGGAAATACGCTATCTCGGGATCTCATTGACTATGTTTGCTACATGGTGGAGAACCATGGGGAGGACTATAAGGTGAGTAGCTTAGGCCTGGCAGGAGGAACCACTTGGGGCCCTTTGGGAAGGTACCCTGGACCATTCAGGGTCTGACATGCTTGGCTATTGCCTGTTTCCTGAGACTGAGTGGAAACAGAGGAAAGAGAGACCCTAAGAAATGGATGCCATTGACAGAATGCTTATAATTAGGTAGACTGAGTGGCCTGTGGTTCATATCACAGTCATTAATATGTTTTGCTTGCATGGTATTTTTATTAACTTGAACTACAGGTGACCCTTGAACAACTTGAGAGTTAATCTGTCTATATTTATAGTTGGTCCTCCAAGTCTGTGGTTCCTCGCATCTAGGGATTCAACCAACCACGGACCATGTAGTGCTGTCGTATTTACTACTGAAAAATATCTGTGTATAAGTCGACCCATGCAGTTCACATCTGTGTTGTTCAAGGGTTAACTGTAGTTGCCATTTTAATTATCGGAGGTTTCAAATAAAAGTCCTTATTTTTGGCTTCTAAAAATGGAAAGATCTGGGTACATTGGACCCCCGTGCCCAGGTGGGATCAGTTGGCGATGGATGGAGAATGAGCTACTCAGCTGGTCCCGGTTTCTGCCTAGTCCCTGAGGGCATTTCCCCACATACACTATGGCTTTTAAGGTGAGGAATCTGAACCTGAGGGATGGGAAGTAGCTTGCCCAACTCAGGGCTAGGATTTGAACCTTGCCTGTCCAGCCTTCTTCAAGTGGCCCTTTTCCCTTCTTAGGCTATGGCCCGGGATGAGAAGAATTACTATCAAGATACCCCGAAACAGATTCGGAATAAGATCAACGTCTATAAGCGTTTTTACCCAGCGGAGTGGCAAGCCTTTGTCGATTCGTTGCAAAAGAATAAGATGGAGGTTGAGTGACTGGTTTACACCTGCCCCAGGTTGAGGCTTCCTCCTGGACCAGAGAAGCTGAGCCAGGGTTTAAGGCAAGGAGAGGTGTGCGGCTACAGATTAGGCTAGCCAAACCCCATGGAATCAAAAGGTTACAGCGCACACATACACACACACACACAAAATATCTCTCACACTTCCCATTGGGGAAGGCACTGTCTCCCAGAGGCTTCAATTTATGTTCTTCTGGAGTCTCTGGGAAAAGCCAGAACCTGCTGTTTTCAGAGTGGGTGGTTTGTTTGAATACAGTCTGTGTACAATAAAATACAGTATTTTACTTCTCTGATGGTTTTGTATCTGCCCCTCCCAGCCAAGCCCTGGGGCTGCCCCTGCAAAAACCTACTCAGCCAAGGTTAATAGGCCATTCAGCCCTTTTTGCTCCATATTCACATGCCTTTCTAGGCACAGCCTCCCTCCTCTTCTCCCCTGTTCTGGTTCCACTGCTCTCTGCCTTCGTTTCCTGCATAGCAGTTCCACTAACGCTTCTACAGAAGCCTGCTGGGAACCCTGGGCTGCTTGGGAGGGGCTTCCAGTGCTTGCCTCACCCCAGGCTCGGGGCTGGTGGACCAGTTCTCCATGGCCCTGGTCTGAGGCCAGCTGTGGCTCAAGGGCCAGAGGGTAAGGAGCTGTATAGCTGCCTCCTGGTCTGTCTTCAAGAGACCTGCCTTTGCTACTTGTCTTTCCTGAAGGGAGTCTGAGGCCCCCAAACCTGCTGAGACCGTCTGGGGACTGCTGAATACCACTGTGCTGTGTGCCAGGCACTGGGCTACACACTGCATGGCCATTCCCTGGGGCCAGGCCTGCCTAATTCGGTGGCATGGCTGGTATGTAGCAGGATCACAAAGTGTGGGGTGGGTGCTGGGCATTTTCTTGTCTTGATACGTTATCCTCCGCTATTAATAATACAGAAAACCTGTTTCTAAGCTTTCTCCTTAAAGCATGTAAAATTTGTCTCCTCACTGCTCTTGAAAAGAAGGGCATATGTTTTTACATAGAACATTTCACATAAAACCCTGTAAGGTTGTGTGGGATCCTCATCTTGCAGGTAAGGAAACAGGCTTGAGAGGCGTTAACGTGGGGTTTGAAGTCAAGTCTGCACGATGACTAAGCCTAGACTTTCTCTTGCTGACCTTCTCTTTGGACCCTGAAGGCAGCCCACCTGTCCCACACCATTAAGGCAGGCTGGAAACTAGGCAGAAACCACCCCCCATCAGATGTGGCCTGCTAGACTCCAGCAGTGACTGGCCATTGTGAACACCTCAAGCACAGCCTTTATGATTTGAGTCTGCAGCAGAGCTCCTGGGGGCCTTCATGATTTGGCCTCCTAACTTCTGCCCTTCACAGCATTCCAAATTCAGGCCTTTGACCAGGCTGGGCCCTTAACCTTGTTTCTTCACCCAGTTCAGGTGCCAACTTTAGGAAGTCTTCCATACCACTTTCCTCTGCCCCCAGGCTGGAGTTCCCATGCCCCAGACTTCCTGTAGCAGTGCTTATCACAGTCATAACTACCTTTTAGTCTGGCTGACATTCTCTACCAGACTGGGCTTGAGTGCAGGGACCTTGTCTGGGAATCCCAGAGCCCAGCCCAAGGCAGGTACTGGGGGAATGTTTGTGGAATGGTGCCGCCTGCATTCTGACCTCTGGCATGGAGGCACTCAAAAGATGTTCTCGCTCCCATTTCCACGCCTAGCTCTGGCCCCGACAGCTAGAACTCCTCCCAAGAAAGGGTTTGGGTTCCTCCCCAAAAGTACTGAATTAGGTCAAAGCTGATGTTCCTTAAACCCCCCCCCCACCCCCATGTGGACTGAAGAGCCAGGGAACTGGAACTTGCTGTTTGACACGTTCTGTCACAGGAAGTGTTCTGGGACCACCCTCCATAGCTGCCCCTCACTGGAACTATAAGCACCAAGCACACGTTCCTCAAAATCAGAATTTATGTGAAACCATATCCAAATTTTTTGCGTTTATTGTATACCTTAAACAGCCACCAGCACTCCGTTTTATGCAGTTCGTGGGTCCGTGTTCACAGGGCATGGGCTGGGACAGCAAGGCTCCTTTACTTCAGATCTTTGATGGCAGTCTTCCCCTTGTCCCTTAATAGGCCCACCTCCTGGAGGCAGCAGGAAAACTTGGAGGTTCCCCTTTTCAGTTACTAGAAAGGACTTAGAGGATGTGGGCGCACACAGCAAAGATGAGAGGCAAACTGCTCAGACTGCCCAGGTCTGAGGTCTGGGGCAGGATGAGGACGACGATGGACACCACAGGCAAGTTTTGGCAGCTGGTTCGAGATGCTGGCAGTTGATACTAAACTAGCATAAGAACAAAATGTTTCTTTCCCAAAGGCAAGTGGAAACATTATTTTGGAGAACCTGGGGTTTCATTCAGACAGATAGGCTAGAGTTGTGAGTTTTCATTAGCATTTCTCTGTGGAGGATCGGGGGGCCAGGATGGACCAACTTCACCTCCTCCCCAGTCCTTACAGCTGGATACCAATGTGTCAGCGCAAGCTTGCAACGGGCAGTTCTGGGCGCCAAGAAGTGCCAGAGGAGGCTTCTTAGAATAGGTGGCCAGTCCAAGGTGATGGTCCCAGCAGCCTCAGGATCCCTCTTGCCTAGACCATCTACATGTCCAAGCTCTGGGCCAGGCTGGCCTCTCTTCAGAGGCAAAGCAGCAGGTCAGAAGCCATGGTTTCATTTAAATAACTCTTAATAACAGAAGCCCCTAGAGCCACGGTAAGTGATCCAGGCACAGGTTCAACCAAGTAGGTGCAGAAACTTCCTTCCCATGTGAAGTGGGCACTGTATTGTCTTCATTAGAATATGAGAGCTGCCCAGCCATTCACCCTCTATTCCCAAGCTCAGGTAGAGTCAGGGCAATAGGGGGAACACAGCATCACCCAGACTAGTCAGGAACCTCACTTTGAGATGACAGCTCCAGGTAATGACTGGTTCCCTAAAGCAGTCATCTGGGCTCCAGAACCAAAGTCACATTCAGGAACAACTAGGTAAGAGCACCACAAGGCCAGGCAGTTAGCTGTTCCTAAGAAAGGCCTTTCCCCCACTTTGCCCAATCTGGTCCTGGTAGGAACTGGAGCAGATGAGAACTGTTTGCCACCCAGCCAGGACAGGCCAGCAGCTCCACACGTGAGGCACAGCCACAGGCCAAAAGAATGTCTATACACTCTGTGCAAGTACGAGGGTGTGGCACCCTGGACCTTCAGTGCTCCTCAGTGGTGTCTTCTGGTGTGCCACTGGGACCTGTCAGTTCTGAGAGTGGTCTTTGAAAGTTGCTAAAGTACATACAGTTAAACCCTAGTCAAGTTCACCTCCCCACAGTGGGGACTTTAAAAACTGTACTACATAGTGTTACTTATTAGACCAAAGGCAGATCTTAATTAGTAGAACAGGGTGCCCCCCTCAACAATGCTGGCTCCAAAGGTAACTTTTAAGTACTAGAGGACGAGGTGGAGTTCATAGAACAGAGAAGTCTCTCAACCTTCTAATGGCGAAATGAAAGGTGTCAGCAGAGCTTCAAAGTCTACTCTAAAACCCAAGTCATTCCCGAAATATTTAAAATAAAATCGGTCAAATCACTTCTTAAAGCAGAAAGTTAATCAGAATTTCAAAGAAAGTGATTCTATTCTGAGACATCTACAGCCCACCTTCCTGGCCTGCCCCTTTTGCACCGGCCACAGCATGGAACTGCAGCACACTGAGTAAATGTCAAATGAAACAAAGGCACATAATCTCTATTCTCAATTAAAAAGCAAACTGAGTTGGATATCTCCTTGAAAAAAAGGCCCATTTGTGGAGGTGACAGTTCAGTGGCCCCTGACAGACAAAAGACTCCTTTTGTCTGCACTAAAGAGAAGTGTCAATCCAGAGACAGTCCTTAAACTGGCTGGTCACTGGAAACAGGAGAATGGTGGAATGTGTACTGGAGAGGACAGCAGAAATTCTGTCCAACTTTGCCTTAGCTGGGCAATCAACAGGTCTAGAAAGGCTGAGTGATGTACCCAAGGCTATGCTGTTGGTTGGTCTGCTAATTCTAATTTTTTATTTGGATAACTATGATGAAATTGCCTCTCCCAGAGTCATGTTACCTACACAGAGTTTGTGTCCCTTTGACTACTGGGCCAAGTGGTAGAGTTCAAGTTCATATGGATCATCATGAAGTATTATGACATCAATTACAGCCACAGAGGGTCAGGGGAGTGCGAGCTCTGTCTCCACTGACACGTGTAGCTTACCACACTGTCATTCATGATTCCAGTTATTTTCCTCAAAGATCCAAATTTTCCATGACAATCATCTGGGGTTTTAATAACAGCACCTAGAAACAGAGCCTAAACTTTGGCCTGTTCCTTTTATAAATAAATAAATAAATAAATGCAGTTTGGAGGGCAACATCCCGCTCCGCTGACAGTCTTCTTCCCAGGGACACAGGCAGGCTCCTTCCTTCCCCAGACTTATGTAAACATGGGCATTGGCACAGTTAGTGTAAGAGCAGCAGCTTCTGTCTCCAGATTTTGGTGGGGTTGGGGGCTGGGGGAAGCTTTCAATTTTTCTGATTAGCGGGTGAATACCACTTACTCTGTAGTCAAGAGGCTGGTGGGCCAGGCCTCAACCTCGGGGAAGCAGGGAGGTTTCAGAAAGCTCCTTGCTAGGATCTCTAGGTTCGTCCTTGAGCTTGTTATCTTCATGGCTGGGAAATACATCTCCAAGTTAGAAAAAAAACATAGAAATCACTTCTCTTTAAAAAGGATGGCCCTGGGGCCAGAGAGGGAGGGATTACACAAGGCCATGAGCCAGCTGGGCTTGGAGGATAATGCAGGAGTGGGGGTCTGAGCTCACAGTGTACTGCCTAGAACCTGCCCACATTAGAGGGGTGTGAAGTCACCAGGAGGGAATGGTCTAGACTGGGCATACTTCGGACACCTACAATGGTCCTCAACCACTGGGGCCTATAGGGCGGGGAGAACTAAGCCTGCTGAGCAGCTCACTGTACAGGTCAGAGGACGAGGCTGCCTTCCCTGGTGAAAGTGGGATTCACTCCCAGCCCAGAATGGGCAAGACACCATTCTCTCCCACCCTCAGCCTCACCCATCTCCCTGCTTCAGCCTCATGGCTAGCTCACCAAGGCTTCCATATGGTTCCTGGCCTTGCCCAGGCCCTGCTCTTGAGAGGTCGAGGAGGGGAGAAGGGAAGTGCTGCCACATAGCCTGTGCCCCAGGCCCCGGCTGGGGATGAAGAAGCAGGAGGAACAGAACTGGGGTCCCAGGGCTGGCTGGTGAGCAGGTGGGTACCAGCCTAGGAGAGAAGCTCCAGGAGCAGTCTCCAGATGTGCACGGTGCCAGGATTTTCAAAGCCAGCTCCTGCAGGGGCAATGCTGGCTGCCAAGAGGAAGACTTCCCGCTGGTTATCGACAGCCTGAAGGCCCAGCTCCTGCTGCAGCTCCACCATACTCATGGCCTCGCTCAGGTCCTGGGATGAAACAGAGATGTCAGACGGGACTGACAGTGTTTCCCAACAACCCACCCTTGTCATCTATGAAATAAACTGTTCTTCGGCTCCCTGGGGGAACACTGGGGCCTAAGTTCTCTCACGGCCACTTGGTCTAAACTCTCTTTCTCATCTCTGACTTTCTTGGTATCAATCTCTTTCCACCCCGTCATTCTTACCCACAGCCACTGTGCTAAGAAAGAGCACTTCCTCTAAGTCAGGCATTGTGATAGGCACTTAATCTTACTTAATTCTCACAGTCCACACTTAACTGATGAGGAAATAAGCTCAGGGAGGTGAAGTCATTTAGCCAATGAAACAGTGATAAGTGGCAGAGCCAGGTTTCAAACTCAGGTTGGCTTGATGACCAAGTTTATAACCTTTATAGGAATCCTAGCTCAGTTTCCTAAACTTAATGGTGGAGGGATCTTACAGTAGGGTCACTTCCAGACAAGGGCCTTACCTTCCCTAGACTTCTAGAAACCCAGTGACGAGAAAAAGAAGCCACTACACAACATGGCTGGTGATGGTACATTTTAATTTCAAGCCTAGCCCAAGATTAAAATGATTCTTCTTGGAGCAAATCATAAGAGTGCTGGGACCTCAGGTTCAAAATCACTATAAATTATAGTTTATATACAAGATGATGATGTGATTCACTGTCCAAACTGGGGTACTTCTTTTTATTTTAATTAATTAATTATTTATTTTAACGTCTTTATTGGAGTCTAATTGTTTTACAATGTTGTGTTAGTTTCTGCTTTATAACAAAGTGATTCAGCTATACATATACATATATCCCCATATCCCCTCCCTCTTGCGTCTCCCTCTCACCCTCCCTATCCCACTCCTCTAGGTGGACACAAAGCACTGAACTGATCTCCCTGTGCTATGCAGCTGCTTCCCACTAGCTATTTTACATTTGACCCCTCTAGGCGGTCACAAAGCACCGAGCACCAAGCTGATCTCCCTGTGCTATGCAGCTGCTTCCCACTAGCTAGCTATTTTACACTTGGTAGTGTATATATTTCACTGCTACTCTCTCACTTTGTCCCAGCTTACCTTTCCCCCTCCCCATGTCAAACTGGGGTACTTCAGAGACTCAAAGTAGGTAGTATTAATAGTTATACCAGAGCAACAGGCAGACCAGGACATATGGTTACCCTATTTATAAATGACTGTCAAGTATTTCCTGATAGGCAGAGGGAACCTGAGGTCAAAGATGGACAGCCTCTCTCCAAGCCAGGCTGGAAACATGCCCCACAGCTATCAGGACCATGGGCACAGGCCACATGAAATATGACAGGACTCTATACTGTGGCAGAGAATGGCACCTTAAGTGTGTGATGCCGAGAGTTGCTGGGCCAGGAGAGGTAGAGTGAAGAGCAGGAACTTTGAGGAAGATCTAAGCTCAACTCCTGGCTTTGCCACATACCAGCTGTAACTTTGGGCTAACAGCAAGGCCTATAGTGGGGTTTTTATAAGACTGAAGTGAGGTCACGATTATCAGGTGCTCGGCATGCTATAAGCACACAATAAATGTTAGTTCTTATTATTTAATCTGTTCAACTTCTTATCACTTCCTAGCTATAGCTCTCTGATCTAGAGTCAGAAATCATATGGACATAGAAGAGAGGAAAAGGTGCAGGTTTTGGAGTTAAGACATTCCAATTTTACTATTTTCAAGGTGTACAAAATTTCTCTGAGCTTCAGATTCCCCATCTGTAAAATGGAAAGAGTATCCCATATCTTGTAGGGTGAACAGAAGCATAATATGAAATGTTATTTGAAACCAAACCTGGGAAATAGTGCACACTTAATAATAATTTTTCTCATTTCTCTAGGATGACAAATGACAGGCAAAGAGGAAGGCAGAGAGAGGATGAGGATTAGGAATGAGAAAAGAGTACAGGTAGCAGAGGTGGGGGACAGTTTCTCAGCTAAGCGTTGCAGGTCATGGGCCTGGGCCCAAATACCTCTCCAGTGCTCCCTGCCCCTGCCCAGGCATCTGTGGATCAAGCCCGCCTGGCCTGAGCCAGCCTCCCATGGCCCTCACCTGCTTGTTGGCCACGATGACGACAGGCAGGTCAGGGTCCTTGTCCAGTAGCTTGTGCAGCTCCTGTCGGGCCCAGGGCAACCGCAGCCGGTCAGCCGAGTCCACCATGAACACCAGCACATCCACTTCATTCACAAACTCCTTCCAGTAGAAGCGCAGATTCTGGCTGCCACCGACTGAGGAGAGGCCAGGGGCCAGCTCAGAGCCTCCCTGGGCCCTGGCTCTCTACATATAGCCTGACCCCACCCCACTTCCTGCCTTCCAAGGCTCCACTGGCCAGGAGCAAGGGAAAGTCCACAGGTTCCAGAGCCAATCAGACCTGGGTTTAGCTCCAGCTCTGACAGCTAGGTCGCCCTGCGCAGGTCGCTACCTCCGAGCCTCAGTCTCCTCCTCACTGAACTTACCTAACAGGTTGCAGCAAAACCCAAAGGTACCACATGCAATGCACCTTTCACAGGACTGGTGTATACTATATGCTCAATAAATAGTACTCTGGTTCTTTCTCCTGGGCTGCCTTGCCTACTACCAAATCCTAGCTTCCTCCTGGGTCAGTGGCAGCTGTGGTCAGCAGCCAGGACTTCCTGCCCTGCCTGTGCACAGCCATTCTCCATTCGGCTTCTCTTGTTCAGTCTAGTCGCCCCATTTTCTTTCCTTGGAAACACCATACTCAATAGTGTCACCAAGTGGCTGCCCAAGTAGCACCCCCAACCTGGGTTATTCCTGTTCCCCTCTGTCCCTCTGCAAAGTCCTCACTGGTCATCCTGCATCCTAGTGTTTCTGGTTATACTTCTGACACTTGTGGGCTCTAAGCTCTTTGAGAGTTAGAGCTATTTATCTCTGGATCCCCCCAAAGCCCTCAGCACAATGCCTGGCACATAGCAGGCACTCAACAAGTATATACTGAGTGCTTACTAGGTGCCAAGCACTGATCTGGGTGCTGGAGATACAGAGGTGAGCAAGGCAGGCAGGGGCCCTGCTCTCAAGGAGCTCCCTCCGTAACCAGAAACAACACAGCAGGTAACACATAAACACATTCCACAAAGGAAGGAAGTAAAACAGAAAAAGTGAAAGGGGCGGGGTGAGGTGGTTGTATGTGCTGGTGGCTTTGGACTGGTTGGTCTGGGAAGGTGGTCTAAGGAGGCAGCATGTGAGCTGAGTCTGGGATGACGAGAAGGAGCTAGTCATGAGATGAGGCAGAGAGAAGCAGAACAAGATCCATGTGTTCGAGAAACGGAAGGCTGAGGCGCCGCCAGAAGGGGAGAGGAGGAAGCCATGACCAGCAAGGCTGCCCAGGGCTGGACCACACAGGGCCTGTAAAACCACAGTGAGTCTGTGGGGAGCCCCTTAAGCATTTTAAGCAAGAATGACATGATCTGATACGGGTTTCTGAAAGATACCTATGGCCAACATTGAGGACAGAAGTGAAAGCAGGAAGACCAGCAAGGAGACTGTTGTAGTCCTGACAGGTGACCATGGCTTGGACCAATTAGGCAGAGATGGAGGTGGGGAGAAGTGAACAGACGCAGACTCGACTGGAGGATAAAGCTGACAGAACTAGCTAATAAAATGGATATAGGAGGTGTGGGGAAGGGAAAAGTCATCAAAAATGCACAAAGTGCTCACTCTCAGCTGGGCTGCAGGCCAGGCACTGTAGGAGACCACAGTGAAGTGTGTGCTGTGGGAGGGGAAAGCCCCAGGACTTGAATGGGAGATCTGGGTTTGAATCCAGGTTGGGTGACCTTACTGAGCCTGGGATGTTAACAGGGCAGACCCCTGGGTAACATGAAAACACCAAACTCCTTCTTCCAAGGTGAAGGGAGGGGGATACTGTCTCTGCCAGACAGAGTGGGCCTTAAGTGCAGAACCCCCACTTGAATTTTTTGTGTCCCTGGCACAAGAGTTGGAGACAGGGAAAGCTTGTTGAAAGGACTAAATCTCAGGTGAATGTCAACATTTGCTACAGCCAGGGAGAAAAGATGTAGCCAGGGCAGGCTAGCAGGCAAGGCCCTGAGACCAGAGGAACTGGACCCATTCAGGCCAAAAGCCAGGTCCTCAGAGTCCGATCCCACCACTTTAGGACTTAACTAAACCCACCTAGTCTTTATGGTCTGAGTCCTTTGGCTGGCAGGAAGGCTACCCGTCTATCCTCACTGAGCCTGTGGCTGGACACAGGTGGTTAAGTATTGCTGCGCTCTCAATACCCTCTCTCCCATCCTCTCCTGGGATCCCAAGAGGCCTAACACTGAGGGCAGGAGGATGCTCAGACCCTCTCTGATCACTCACTCAACAAGCTCTCCCAGGTACCTGACTGGGGCTGGGCCCCAGAGGCCAGAGCTGGATCGGATTTATCGGTGCCCCAGATGCCTAGTCAGGGACACAGGGTGGTATGTGGCAAACACTGCAGCAGGAGGAGCTCTTAATCTAGCCTACAGGGGTCAGAGAAGGCTTCAGAGGGATATCATGTTTGACTTAAATCTTGAAGGATGAACAGCAGTTTAACAAGGGAAGAAGGGCTTTCGGACTGGGGGAACAGTGTGCATGCAAAGCACAGAAGATTAGAAAGAAAACAGCAAGCACCCTTCAGAAACAAGCACTGTAAATGGTGCTTAACATCGAGAGCCCAGAGCCAGATAGTCTGCATTAGCCGACCGGCAAGCCGCGTGCGCTTGGATAAATTATTTTACTGGGCCTCGATAAATTTAAAAAAATATATTTTTCTGGGCCTCCTTTCTTCACATATAATGAAGGTGGTAACTGTTTCCGGTTTTATGGAGTTGTTGGGAGGGTTTTTAAAGTGATGTCTGTCAAGGGCTTGGCATACTGGAAACTTTAGTTGTTAGTATCTCAGTGTTAGGCATGTGGGCTGCAGTAAGGGTGAGGGACAGAGTACAGAGGTTGGACTATATCCTGTGTCGCAGGGAGGCGTGGGAAGGACTTTCTACAGGGGCGTGTCCTGCTTAGATAAATAGCCACGGCTTGGGTCCAGCTGAGATGATGGGGAGACAGCGGGAGTGTGTGTGGGGGGGCGGGGAGGGTCTGCTCACTCTCCAGCAGGTCCACCTCGAAGTTCTTGGTGGGCAGCCGCACGGAGTTGAAGCCCCAGGTGGGGATGTGGCCTTCCAGCGGTGGCTTCCCGGCCAGCACACGCAGGAACGTGCTCTTCCCAGAGCCATCCAGCCCCAGCACCAGCACCTCGCGCTGCTCCAACTCCTCCAACGCCGGCTCCTCGTCCGCCTCGTCCTCGGGCTGTGGGGTACGGGTCAGGCTGCGGTTGGCACCCTCCCGCCTGACCCTTCCCCATAGAAGACCGAAGGCCCAAAGCGCCCATCCCCGCCCTGCCGCCGTTAAAGGGGCAGCCAGGTCCGCTCTGCTGCAAAGGGACTAGCAGCAAAGGGACTGGTGGGGCCTATGGAGTCCTGAGTCTCAAGACCCGTTCTTCAGGTTTTTCCTGAGTGACCTCGGGCAAATTCCTACCCCTCGCGGAGCGTCAGCCTCCTCAGACTGACAATCTCCACATCCCACAGCGAAAGGAACCACCGAGTGGGGTAACACGCAAATGAACCGCGCGGGCAGGGTGAGGGGGCGGAGGGTCTCTCCCGGCATCCCCCGGCCCGCGCGCACTGCGCAGGCGCCGGGCGGGCGCCGGCTGGGCCCGGCGCGGGCCCGACAGGCTCCGGCTGCCCGGAGGAAGCCCTAGGCCTACGGCGGCGCAGCATCGCACACTCCCCCAAACGCCCACCCGTTCCTCGGTTCCGGGACTCCCGGCCGCCCGACGCGCGCCCACCCGCGCGAGGCCTGCGGCGTCAAGCTCCAGCCCCGCAGGGCGGCGGTCACACCCCTCGGCTGCGCGCGCGGAGGCGCAGATCCCCTCCAGGTACTCACGTCCCATTCGTCCCACTCCGGAAGGCGGGCAGGCTCCGTGCCCCACCAGGCTTCGCCGTCCCAGCGCCGCTCCCGTCCGCGGCCGAAGTAGGTCTTCCAGAGGATGAAGATCATCGAACCGAGCACGGCCGCCGCGCCACCCAGCGCCAGCACCAACGGGCTTAGCGGCCGCGGCGCCATCGGGCCAGGCGAGGGGCGCGGGTACCGGCTGCACAGGCCGAGCCAGCCGGCCTGCCGAAGATGGCCCCGCTGCGAACTGCCTCGGCCGCGCCCACCCACCCAACCGAGACCCGCACTACAAGCCCCACAATGCCCCGCCGCTGTCGCGACAGGCCGCCCGCGCCCTGGCGGCTGGAGTGGGGGCGCTGGCCGGAGCGCGGGGACCTCCTGCCCACTCTGCAAGGTGCGATGTGGAGCGAGAGGCTGTGCCTGGGCAGGACAAGAGGCGGTGATACTGGCATCTACCGAGCACTTGCTGTGTGCCAAGGGGTTAGCTCACAGCTGTTCTAGGTTACCCCTTAAAACAGTGCCTCTTAGAAGGGAAAACCGAGGCCCAAGCCACACCGTAGTGCTTTGGTGAAGCCTGCATTCAAACCCAGGCGATCTGTTTCCTGGATCCCTCAAGATCTCGGAAAGGAATTCTATGGGATGGCAGGTTATGGAGTGCAGAAACAGGACTGGAACCCAGGTCCATGACTGTTAGTACTCTCTACCCTGCCTTGGCTGCTGCCTGGTTCCCAGGGGTTCTGCTCTCTTGCGGTCTCTTGGCATCCTGATGAAGCAGGCAGGTCCAGGAGTCTGTTTAGACCTGACCACTTTGTCCTCCGTGACCCCCAGTGACTGCCAAAGTTTCCAGATGTAACACAAGGAGGAAAAGCAGGAGAAACGGGCCTTGGGGTACTTAAGAGGAGGACCCTGTGAGGAGAATGGGTACAGTTTTACTGTAAACCACCTCAAGCCATCTTATACAACAGGGAGGACTCTGGGCTTTTTTCTAGTCATCCCCCGGTATGCTCAGATCTCTCCTGTTTCCTATGCCTCTGGTTGCTACCTCTCCTTTCCATTTTAGCCCTGCATTTCCTATTCTTTGACCCACCCACCCAGAGAAGCTGTTCTCACCAGGGTCTCTAACAAACCCCTTGTTGGTAAATCCCTTGGTGGCATCTTAGTTCTTATCTTGCTTGACCTCCTGGCACCATTTAACACCGTTAAATCTTTTTTTTTTTTTTCCGGTACGCGGACCTCTCACTGTTGTGGCCTCTCCCGTTGGACGCGCAGGCTCAGCGGCCATGGCTCACGGGCCCAGCCGCTCTGTGGCATGTGGGACCTTCCCGGACCGGGGCGCGAACCCGTGTCCCCTGCATCGCCAGGCGGACTCTCAACCACTGTGCCACCAGAGAAGCCCTTTATTCTTTTATTTTTTATTTTATTTTTGGCTGCATTGGGTCTTTGTTGCTGCACACAGGCTTTCTCTAGTTGCGGCGAGTGGGGGCTACTCTTCTTTGCAGTGCACGGGCTTCTCATTACAATGGCTTCCCTTGTTGCAGAGCACAGGCTCTAGGCGCGCAGGCTCAGTAGTTGTGGTGCACGGGCTTAGTTGCTCCGTGGCATGTGGGATCTTCTCAGACCAGGGCTCAAACCCATATCCCCTGCATTGGTAGGCGGATTCTTAACCACTGCACCACCAGGGAAGCCCCAACACTGTTAAATCTTAGCAGATGTTTTAATCTTCTTGAGCTGTCATAACAAAATACCACAGACTGGGTGAAAAACAATAAGAATTTAGTTCTCACAGCTCTGGAGGCTAGGAAGTCCAAGATCAAAGTATCAGCAGATTCAGTTCCCAGCTAGTGCCCTCTTGACTTGCAGGCAGCCACCTTCTCACTGTACTCATGTGGCAGAGAGAGCGAGCTCTGCTCTCTCTTCCTCTTATGTGGACGCTAATCCCATGGTGGGGCCCCACCCTCTTGACCTCATTTAAATTTAATTACCTCCCAAGAGCACCACCTCCAAATACTATCATTACTATTACACTGGGGATTAGGGCATCAACATAATGTATTTTGGGGGGATACCACCATTTGGTCCATAACAGCAGGTTTATAAAGAATGCTTCAGCTCCCCAAGTTTAGAACTAATGGGGAAGACAAAGAAGATGTTCAAATGGAGAGAAAAATGTCATCTTTGTTGTCAGTAAATGCTGAATTGGAGAAAGTGGCTTAGACATGGGGCCGAAATAGACTTGCTGATACTTTCTCCTGAAACAGATGGACTACCCACCAGATCAGTGACTCAACTCATCATGCAAGGGCAGGAGTTTTATACTAAGAATATTAACAGCCAGTATGGCAGAGGCACCAAATAGTTGGAAAGGGGTAGGCACTGAAGTGAGAACAGAAACTGTCTAGAAACCTTACAGGACCAGGTCCCTCCCGAGCAGTCAGAGAGCATCCTGATTCACCATCTCTACAGATGGGCAGGGCAGAAGAGCCCAGAAGCAGCTGGGTTGAGCATACCTACTGTCTTCTCCCAAACTCACTATTCAAAGAAATCATTCCTCTGGAGAGAAGTAATGCTTAGCAAGAGAGCCTAACAGTATGACTCCAGTCCTGTGTTCCAAACTGTAGTTTAAGACATTAGTGAATTGTGAAATCAATTTATATCATATATATATGTTTTATATATATATGTTATATATATGTGGAATACAGTGGACAATAACACCCTCTCATGAAACTTAAGGGTGTGTGTGTGTGTGTGTGTGTGTGTGTGTGTGTGTGTGTACGTGTACTGGGGTACCATGTAAAATATCTATACCTTCTTCATGCTTTTTAGGAGATTTTCTCAACCTGATCTTAATATCAATACTTGCTTATTTGGTCTTTCTTTGGCTATATCCACTTTGCTATTCACCCCAAACTTTGAGGTCTTTATTTCATCTATGACATTTTTCATGTCTGACTCTATAGTTGGTTCTTCTGTATGACTTCTTGTTCCTCCTTCATATTTCCCCAATCCTCTCTTTTCCTTTTTAGAATAATACTTAAAATGGGTATTTCATTTCCTGTCCTGCCTAGTCCATGAACTCTGCTGTGTCTGGATAAGGTTGCCCTGTATGTTGTCTTTCTCTTGATGGGTGTGTGTCCCTTAGCTGTCTCTTATCTGCCCCTGTGAGCTCCTATTTCTTTGGGGCCAGGACTGAGTGCCTGGGGGAGGGGGAAGAGCCCAAGTGTAGCTTGAACTTTTCCTGGTGAGTTGAGAAGGAGACGCTCGTGTACAGTCTATACCTCCTGGTTTATACTGTCCTGAGCAGACATCTGCATCCCTGAAGAACCTGCCTGTACCTCTCTCTATCCAGGTAGGACTCTTACTAGAAGCTGCCACCCATGATTGCCATAACCTAGTGCCTAAGGTATCAGGAGGGCGAAGAGGAGTGGTGGAAGAGAAGCTAAGGTACAGGCCAGTTCACTGCCTTGTACTTGTTTTTGACTTCCCTCCCCACCCAGAGGCTGTAAGCCACCCTCACCCAGCCAGTGGCTTCTCAGCCTGCAGTAATAGTATGGTGACAGCTATAGGGCTGGCCAGGGTCTGCCCCGGGCAAGGTGGGGAAGAAGAAAGTGTGTATCTATCAGAAAACTCTGATGGGGCTGTGTCCTATTCTGCTCTGGGCTGCCATTGTCCACACCCCAGCCCGGCCCTCTTCTGGTAGCCACAGGGCTAGTTTCTCTGATCTGCCAACTTCCCTGTGGCTCCTGGGTATCCCCCTGACCTGGGGCTGGCTTGTGCTATCTGCCAACTTGTCAGCTTATCTCCACCTCCTAAAAGAGAAAACTGAAGCCTGGAGAGAGGAAGTGACTTCCCCAAGACCACAGAGTCAGTAAATGATGCAACTGGGGTTTGTACCAGGTCTGTGTGATTGCAAAACCATGCTTTAAATATCCTAGATCTCCCTTTACAGTTGCTGGAACCTAGGTCCACTCATTTTATCATACTTTTCATCTGAAAAAGAAGCGAAACTCAGAGTTTGGCTCTGAAGTCTCACATATGTATTGGAGGAGAGAAGAGTAGCAGGGTTAAAAGTTATTAGAGCGTAAAAGAGTTATGTGAGGAGCAGTTAACAAAAGGCCTTCATAGGAGGTGAGGCAGCTGACTGAGAAATGTTGAGTGTGATGAGAACTCAGGAAGGCTTCTACTGCATGAGGTACAAAGATGGTTAAAGGGGATCCCACAATAATTTTCTTGGTGCTCTTAACCAAAAGGGCAGTGGCCGTAATGGCTCTAAGGCAAGGAGGGTGTCCCCATGCCACAGGGTCCAGTTGCTGGCTATAATACCCTAAGCATCAATGGTGGTCCCATGTTTTTGGGTGAATATCCCCAGGGCATTCTTTTCCTTTTCATAAACAAAAAGGAGAAAGGGAATCTGATAACTGCAATGCCCAAGAGCAAGTGGGTTCATCAAACTCTCCTTTAAGGCCTTGGAAACTATGTTGTCTGGTTCCTCTCATAAAATTGGGTCCAGGTTGTTATTGTTTAGTAAAATATTACAGAGGTTTGGCCATAAGAAATTTGAAATCCAATTTTGGCAATAACCAACTAGCCCAAGAAAACCTCCCAGTGGGCACTTAGTTTTGGGTTTTAGGAAACCTAGGTCACCATGAAGTCTATCTGGATCTGAGTGTAGCCCTTGCTCTGATATCAGATATCCTAAATATCAAACCTGGGTTCGGGCAAACTGCAATTTTTCTTTGGTGAACTTCGGTCCCTCTGAGGCTAAAAGCTTTAGCAAGTGGATGCTGTCTTTCTGTGAGAAACCTTGAGAAAGAGAGAAAAGAAGTAAATCATCTACATATTGCAACAAAGTAGAACCTCTAGGGGACTTTATATCATCCAGATCAGCTTCTAGGATTTGCCAAGAAATAAGAAGTAATGTCTCAAGTAGAACCTTGAGATATTACTGTCCAGGTGAATTGTTTTTCTTCCCAAGTGAAGGCAAAAAGGTAGGTAGGTAGCTTCATCAACTAGAATACTAAAGAATGCACTGCATAAATCAATTACAGTAAAAAATTTACATCTGGTGGGAATGGATGTTAGCAACATACAAGGATTAGGAACAACAGGGTGTGGAGGGATAACAGTGTTGTTTGTTGCTCTGAGGTGCTGCACAAACCTCCACCCTTGACCCTTAGGTTTTCTCACTGGTAAAATGGGAGTGTTACAGGGCTACTACAAGGGATAATGAGGCCTTGAGCCTTGTAACTGTTATGGGTCTTATGCCCTGAAGAACTTCTTATCGGGTGTTAACTAATTCTGGGGAGAGGTTTTGAGGGGTCTATATGAATCTTGATGGGAGGTACGCTATGAATTTTGCCAACATCAGTTGGAGATTTTGCCCAGAGGGGGATGGTAGCTGATTCAATAGGCACAAATGATCTGTGTTTCTAGAACAAGCTCTAATACTGTCAGAGATGGAACAAATAAAAGATGTCAAAGGATCATTTAATTCACCTGGTGGGTGACTTTGATGACTACTGTCAAATTCTAGAATTATTTCCTTTTTTGGGGAGAAAGAAATTCTGGCATGATACTTCTTTATTTCTTGGCCACACCACACAGCATTCAGGACCCAGCCCAGGGATAGAACCCATTCCCCCTGCAGTGGAAGCATGGAGTCCTAACCACTGGACCGCCAGGGAGGTCCCTGGTGTGATACTTCTGTAAGAAGTCTTGGCCTAATAAATGGATGAGGTGGAGGAACTGAGGAGAAAGGCCTGTATATCTTTCAAAGGGTCTGGACAAAAAAGAATAGGTTCAGGGACAGGAAGCGCTTGAGGTTCACTAGAGATCCCCACTGTTTGAACCGTATTAGTACTCCGAGGCAGGGGCTGCTTTATAGTAATGGGGTTGAGCACTGACAGTGTGGCTGCAGTGTCAGGATGAGAAGAGACCCATCTCAAATCTGGAGGAGTGTTTCTCCAAGCTGATTAAGAGGGAGGATTGGGAAGCGGCCCTGTAGTTCCTTGGAGCTCTGTCAGTGAAAATTGGGAAGAAGTTGGAAAGGCTGGTTAGAGGGATAATGGTGCCTGAAGTGCTTGAGTCTGTAACAATCTCTTTTCCGTGTCCTGGCTCTTTGCAGTAATAGCAGAAACTGGGAGGGTGTTAATTTTATTTAGGGGACTTGATTTGTGGAGTTGAAGATTAAGAATTTTGGTGGTGACTCACCTACAGTGTGAGAGCTGGTTTGCCAGATTACCTAAATCTAGAGTGGACATAATTTCCCACTTCATCCTGGTCCTTTGTATTAGAAGGGAAAGGTCCTGGTTCAGCCCACTGATAAACAGAGTTAAAAGTTACCCATGGGGAATCAACATCTGAAGGAAGATGAGAATTTTCTTAAAACATAACCTGAAGTTGATTGTAATAGTCATGAACAGGTTCATCAGATTTTTGTGGGCAAGCTTGAATTTTGTCTCAATCAATAGGCTTTGGAAAAGCCCTAGAAATTGCTCAGTGAAGTCACCTAGCAATTGAACAAGCCTGATCATATAATCAATTAGTGGGCTGCTCTCCCAGTTGTAATTCTAGAGCCCTTTCATGATTTTCCCAATTAGGGGTTTTTATCTAAGGCTGGGCCACTGACAAGCATATTAACTAGCTGATATAAGTTGGAGAAACCAGGTTCATAAGTTTGAATGACTATACTTTTAAATTCCTCAGCAAATCCCTGAGGACCTTCAGTTACTTTGGGAAAATCTTTAACTATGGCTCGCAGTTTAATTTTAGTCCAGGGAATATAAGAAATTAAGGGTTTTTCTCTGGGTCCTCAGGAGCCTTAATTTTAAAGGGACAGATTTTCCTCTGAACCTTTAATTTTAAAGGTTCAGAGGAAAAGGGGGTAGGGAGAGTTTCAGAGAAAAGGACAAGTTTGGTGAGAGATTTAGCATGGGGGACTTGAGAGTATAGAGGAGGTGTAGGTGGTATAGAAGGGAAGGAGGAAGATGGCGCTGGGAGCAGGGCCGGAACATGAAGAACCAAGGGAGAGAGAGAGAGGATGGTGTCAGAGGCAGAATGGGAGACAAAGAAGCCAGGGAAGAAGAGTCCAAGGCTTTGGGAGCCATTTTGTTTTTCTTCGTTTGCCATACTTAATCTTAAAATCTTATTTTTCAGAGAGGCAATTTGAGACTCCTGATAACATTGGGAATCCTCAAAGTACCAACTGAAATAGGCATACTACTCAGTTCTGGAAATTTTTTGAGCCATTTTAGTCCAATTTGGTTTTAATGAAATTAAGTTTGCGGATTTCAAAATTTCCTCCAAATGGCCATTGATATTCTAAATTGCCTTTGGTCGGGTTGGTCCATTTGTTGAAATGTGCATGACGAATGATGCAGTTTTTAAACATAAAATCATTCAGAGTCGCTACAGGGAGGACACCCTCAAACTATTTAGGTAACTGATATCCTATTTCTTACAGGTTTTTCTCTAGAGTAAAAGAACAATTTTCAAACAGCTCAAACAACTCAATTCAAACAACTTGCAAGCTGATACCATCCAATTCTAAGGAAACAGGTTGGTCCCAGAGAAGCCAGGCCAAAGACTTTCTCAGTCAGTTTCTAGAGAATAGCCCCTATTCCTAAGGAATGGACTGACAGCTGAACTGGCACAGTTTCAGTGAAGCAGCTCTTGTTCCCATAGGAATGGGCCCACAGCTTCTCAGCCAGCTTCAATTGAAACATTCTGATCTCAAAAATCAGACCAAAGTGAGAAAAAAGTACTCGCATACAGAACAAGACCTTAACCAGAAAGACGAAAGCTTTAAGTAGATCCCCCCCAAAAGCCTGGAGAGCTTCAAAGGCAAAGAGAGTGTCAGCTTGATCCAGGAGAAAGACCAGGGTTGATGAGAAAAGCAGTGAGTGACAGTGGGCTCAATTGTGGGTACTGCATCTGTTTGCTCACCAGTCCTGGAACCAGCAGGGATCATCTCTGGCCCCCATATGGGCCACCAAAATGTTGACCCAAAATAAATAGACTGCCAGATATTTCTCCAGCCAAGGTGGGTTTATTCAAGATGAGCAGAGAATTGCAATTTGGGGCCTGCAACTGTGGGAAGCCATGTGCAAGTCCTTGCATGGCAAGGGAAGGAGAACTCTTTTATAAAGGGGAAAAGGAAGCTGGGAGGGCTACAGTAAACAAAGAGTCCATGGCTTTTCACTGGATGAGTCCTTGTCAAGAAGGAAGAGGAATCTTTCTTTCTTTTTTTTTTTTTTTTTGCAGTACGCGGGCCTCTCACTGTTGTGGCCTCTCCTGTTGTGGAGCACAGGCTCCGGACACGCAGGCTCAGTGGCCATGGCTCATGGGCCTAGCCACTCCGCAGCATGTGGGATCTTCCCAGACTGGGGCACGAACCCGTGTCCCCTGCATCGGCAGGCGGACTCTCAACCACTGCGCCACCAGGGAAGCCCAAGAGGAATCTTTCTTATTCCTTTTGGGCTCTGTTATCATCATCACAGAGTGTGAGAGCCCCCTGCTTCTGGTCTCCTGACTATTTAATTAAGGTTTCTGTTTATTAATTTTTTTACACTGGAAATAAATACCCAGGAAGTTCCCTCCTCTCCCCAACTCTCTGTAGGGGCTATAGGGACCCCTAGTTGGGAACCATTGTTACATGCAAAGAAAACTGGTCTTAGAGTCAGCAAGACCTGAACAGGGTACAGCATAGTGGTATCAGAAGGATCTGGGCTCAATTTCCGGACCCACTATGACCTTCATCATGCCACATAACCTCTTTGAACCTGTTTCTTCAACTGTAAAATGAGGATAATGATTGTGCAGATACTGTTGGTGGCCTATCCAACAGAGCCATCCCTCTGTTTTTCTTGCTAACAGAACCCCAACTTTATTTATTTGGTATGTGCTCAGCCTTGGGAGGAGTCATGATTTAAAACTAAGATGATTGGAGGCTTCTGGTTTCTGTTGATCAGTTTTAGTGTAGGGGTGAGCATCTGGGTCAGTTCTGGCCCAGGGGATGTAGGTTGAAGACTGCAAGCCTTCTAGGAAGTAATTTTCTCCCTTCCCACAGAGAGTGCTGTCATGTGAGGAAGCTCTGCTTTGTGAGCCAGGGCGACCACAGTTCAAACGTGAGGTCCAAGCCTGCAAATGAAACCCAACTTGCTGAGGGAAGGCACAAAGGGGAAGGGAAAACCCAGGTCTCTGAGGATATTATGGAGTTTCCAAACCAATGCAAGGTCTAATTTCCTACAGACTCCTAAATAAACAACAAATACCTTTAGGCCATTGTTAGTTGAGTTTTTCTCTTGACTGCAGCCAAATGCATCGTAACCAGTATAATGATCCTTATGGATGAGGCAGTGTATGTTAGAGTGTCTATTCTTGTGCACACGATGTAGGCACTCAAGTGATGTTAACTTCCTCACCTCCTTTGACCCTTCATCCTGCTCACCCTATTGAACCCCAGCCCTGGGTGAATCCAGGGTGTTCCTGCTTCCAGACTGTTAAACTATGCTCCTGAAGACACACAACTAGACACATTGGCACTATCAGTTACTCATGGTGACCAGCCTCAACTGGGTCATCCACACTTTCCAGTCAGTTTCTCCTCCTCCACTCTCTGAAATGGCAATTTCAAATCTTTACGTTCTTCTCTCTTTGCCCCTCACCTCACCTCCCCCTCTCTGCTCACAGACAGAAGAGACAGCTCATCTCCTACCTCAGTGACAACAAAAAAGCCAGTAGAGGGGGGCTTGCCAATCTTCTCCACCAAACACACTGAAAACTTCCTTCTTTCTGAGGCCAGCCCCTCACATGTCACATGCTTTGGACCCACCCCAGGGTGGTTTTTAGGTCTCCTCTGCCCTAGTCTGTCCTTCCTTAGAACATTCCACCACATACTGTACCAAACAAACATATTCAAATGTACTCACGTCCCATGTTAAACATATTGCTGTAAAACATTTAAATAATTTAAAAGTTTTTCTTTAAAAATTACTTAGCTACAGATAACTTGTCTAATTTTTTAAAGTAAATTTATTTTATTTATTTATTTTTGACTGCATTGGGTCTTTGTTGCTGTGCGTGGGCTTTCTCTAGTTGTGGCGAGCGGGGGCTACTCCTTGTTGCGGTGCACGGGCTTTAGTAGTTGTGGTGTGTGGGCTCAGTAGTTGTGGCGCACAGGCTTAGTTGCTCCGCGGCATGTGGGATCTTCCCGGACCAGGGCCTGAACCCGTGTCCCCTGCCTGGGCAGGCAGATTCTTAACCACTGTGCCACCGGGGAAGTCCCAACTTGTCTGATTTGTGATTGACTATGTTTTTTTGTTTTTTGTTTTTTTGGGGGGAGCACTAAGTTGCTCATTGGGAGTATTTTTCAAGGTGAGAAAAATCTAGCTCTCAATTTGTTTTCAAATGCAACACCATCTTTATGAGAGTTAAATATTATTATAAAGGAAGTTGATGTAATACTCTGTTGTGCGGACATTTAATTAAACATATTAGTTTTGATTCTGCAGTTTTAAAAAAATCTTGGAGCCAATCATTTAACTTTTAGTGTTCAAAGATGTTTTTGTGGGTCTCTGAAAAACCTGTAGGCCCTAGGTAATTGATCAAATGCCAGGTGCCCCTTCCTGCATCTCAGGGCTCTTAACCCCTTACTCACCTGCATCTTGCACACTTCCCTCTCTGCTGATTCTTCCCAATGCATTTAAATGTGCTCAAACTGCCCTCCAGATAAACCCCAACCCTAGTAAAACCTAGCTTAACAAAATCACCCCAGGGCCCATTGCACTAACCTTTCTAACTCTCTCCTCTCTTCCCCTCCCCACCCAAGGCCAACTGTGGACTTGATTACACTATGTCCACTTCCAGGTGGCCCCTCACCCCCATGGCTCTCAGGGGAAAGACCAAAATCCATACCTTGGCCTATAAACTTTGAGCTGGTGGGGGCTCTGCCACCTCAAGGACTCTGCTAATTGTTCCCCACCCTCCAATTCTCCTCAGACACAAGCTTTCTCCTGCCTCTGGGCCTTTGCCCTTGCTTTGGTGCCCCACGTGGAGCACCCTCTTCCACCTACTTCCTTGCCTCTGTAACTCGTATTTCTCTGGGCACCCTCCCCTGATGTTCCAGAGTCAGTCCCCCTATTACATAGCACTTGGTGCTATTGCCTCCTGATATCTGGCTTTTAATTATTCATAATTTCTCATTCGTTGTCTGTCTCCTCGTATTAGTTTGGTAGGGCTGCCATAACAAAGTATCACAGAGTGGGTGGCTTAAACAACATAAATTAATTTTCTCACATTTCTGGAGGCTAGAAGTCCAAGATCAAGGTACCGGCAGGTTTGTTTTCTTTTGCAGCCTCTCTTCTTGGCTTGCAAATTGCCACCTCTCACTGTATCCTCACATGGCCTTTTCCCTGTGCTTGTGTAACTCTGGGGCCTCTTCCTCTTCTTATAAGGACACCAGCCTTATAAAAGCCTAATCACCCCTTTACAGCCCTTATCTATAAATACTGTTAAGTTCTGAGGCACTGGGGTTTGGGATTTCATCACATGAATTTTGGGAGGACACAAGTCAGCCTATAACATCCAGGGACCCTTCCCAGTGTATCCTGAGTACCACGCGTAGTACCTGACACAAAGTAAGACACAAAAACACATTTTCTAGCTAACCAACTGCCCCGGACTAACTTTGTGACAGTGGCCGGGTTCCTTCTGTTCTCTGCACCTTAGTTGCTTCATCTGTGATATTAGGCGGGAGAAGTTGGTCTCCAAGGACAGTCTGACAGCTGACCAAGCGTCCTTATTTTTTTCAGTGAAATCTTTACCCCTCACCACTAGAGGGCGGTGTTACTGATCGTTGTTTCTTCCTTGGGAATGTGCCTTCAACCCTCTAGCCCCAGGGACGTTAAAGTGGAGGAGCTGAGGCCAAGGATAGCCAGCAGCGAAACTATCAGCTGGGCACTCAGCCCGTCTTGAATTTCAACTCTGCTGCTTCCTGGCTGAGTTATCTTATCCAAAGTTCCCTTGAGAGTGTTAGTTTCCTCTGCTGAGAAATGCGCAATGGAAATGGACAATGCCTAAGCACTGCTAGGTGGAATGCCTTATCTGTGATATTATACGGGGCAGGTTTCCAGAGTTCCAAGTCTAGAGATCCCAAAAATGCAAATGCCCCACCTGCTACTATCCCAGTGACCAAGTTTCAGTCCACTGATGGGTCGTGAGAATGTTGACAGGTCTATCTAGAGAGTGGACCTTTCTAAGGGCTTGTACTGGCCAGAGAGCGCAGATGTCTAGAGGAAGGCAGGTGGGCAGAGTCTGGTTCCACTCTCTGCCCGTCCCCCATGAAGTAGAAATGCAGGATGATTTGGGGCATCCTGGGTGGATGTAAGAGAGATTCTGGTCAATTTCAGAGGCTCCAAGTTTATTAAAGTATGAAGTGCCCAAGGAGGTGCAAAAAGAAAATTCCGAGTCAAAAGTATTTAGAAAATTAGTTTCGGGACTTGCCTGATGGCACAGTGGTTAAGAATCCTCCTGCCCATGCAGGGGACACGGGTTCGAGCCCTGGTCCGGGAAGATCCCACATGCCGCGGAGCAACTAAGCCCGTGCGCCACAACTACTGAGCCCACACGCCTAGAGCCCGTGCTCCACAATAAGAGAAGCCACCCCAATGAGAAGCCTGCGCACCGCAACGAAGAGTAACCCCCACTCGCAGCAACTAGAGAAATCCCATGCACAGCAATGAAGACCCAACAGAGCCCCCCCAAAAATAATAAAATAAATAAATAAATAAATAAAAATTTTTTTTAAAAAAGAAAATTAGTTTCGTGGTAAGTGTATGTTGTAAACGTACATAAAAAGGCAACCAGATTCCCTGGTCAGCCACACACAGAGACCCTTGACTGTTGTCTGCCCCCAGATAAGAACCAACAATCAGATCTCAAAGACCAACCTCCCAAGGATGCTGCCACTCTTGGGGAAATAAAGTGGCTGTGACAATTAAAAGTAGGCTTGGCTAAGAACCAAAACCAGAGGGACTTCCCTGGCGGTCCAGTGCTTAAGACTTCACCTTCCAATGCAGGGGGTGTGGGTTCGATCCCTGGTCGGGGAGCTAAGATCCCACATGCCTCGTGGCCAAAAAACCAAAACATAAAACAGAAGCAATATTGTAACAAATGAAATAAAGACTTTAAAACAAAGAAAGAAAGAAAAAAAAAGAACCAAAACCAGAGTGAGAAAAAAAGCACAGAAAAGGCAGTGGAGGGGAACCTCTATTGCCACAAGAGATCCACCCCCGGAGCTGAGATAAACGGCCTGAGATCAAACAGCTCTGAAGGTGCCCTTCTTGGGTCTCATGGATTCAGCTGCGACTGAATCCTTTTTAGCTATGCAACCAGACCATTTAGAAAAGTAGTTTACTTACAAAGAAGGGTTCGAAGGAAGTCCAGGCTTTAGAAGAATAAGCTCCCTAAATAAAAAATACAACACCCATTTAAAGGGGAAAACCCTGTAAGCTTGCAAAGGCTAAAAGTTTATAGCTAGTCTGCTCTTTGGGGAAAACAGCAATTTTCTCAAACGGCTACTATCTGCCAACATCATGTCACAGCTTCAGACATCAGTATCACAAGAGTCAGGGATAAAGTTGTCTTAGTTAGAGTCAGTAACTTCCAGGAAAGGCTTGAGTTTTCATTAATTTGGGGAAAAGACTGAAACAAGGTTATCCTGTCCTGCAATTTATATAAAGGTGCAAAGTGCTCTTTCCTCCCCTTCTGACTAAGATGTGATGTGTATGCCTTCCTTGTGATGGAGGAGGGCAAGGTGTCAGCTTTGTTCCCACAGAGGGCAAAAATTATGGCATATTTTAAAAGTTGCAAATTTACAAAGTAACACTTTTTTTTTGAGAATCTATTTTAATTAATTAATTAATTTTTGGCAGCATTGGGTCTTCGTTGCTGCGTGCGGGCTTTCTCTAGTTACGGCAAACAGGGGCTACTCTTTGTTGTGGTGTGCCGGCTTCTCTTGTTGTGGAGCACGGGCTCTAGTTGCGTGGGCTTCAGTAGTTGTGGCACACGGACTTATTTGCTCTGCAGCATGTGGGATCTTCCTGGACCAGGGCTTGAACCCGTGTCCCCTGCATTGGCAGGCGGATTCTTAACCACTGTGCCACCAGGGAAGCCCTGAAGTAACACTTTTAACACGAAAAAAAAATCACACTGCAATGTAATTGTGCTATTTATAAGCTAATCACAGAATTTAGAAAAGACTCTAATTACTGGCAAAAAAAGAAGTCTTCAGGAAATGACAGTTGAGCTGGCACCTCTCCAAGTGTCACTTTCCTTAGTGTAAAAGGGAAATAATGTTACGACCACCTTACCTAGCAGAGGCAGGTGCTATTTGCTTCCCCTTTTGGTTCTGCTACTAGTATGAACCCTGCCTAACCCAGCTGTTCCTGGAAGAGGGTCCCTGCTCACTTCATCTCTTCTTAGTCAAAGTGCCTTTGCATCTCTTCAACTTCCCCTCTGTGAAACGGGTTTGAGTGTGTCACTTTACTATGCCACCTCCATCTGCCCTCAGCCTGCCACAGACCCAGGCATAGAATGCTAGTCAAGGGTAGCTTTTCGTCTGGGAGCTGGCAGTTTCCACACGCGGAGCTCTGGCCCTACCAACCTGCAGTGCAGCTAAGATCCTGGGGCTTTCCCGACCATGGACTACAACTCCCAGCATGCACCGAGCCACACCCCCGCCAAATCTCGCGTGAAATGACTCGGCCTCTGGAGACTTTATCGGGAAAGCTGTGGGTCGGCAGCCTGTGGTCCCTCCCTGTTTGGTGTTTGGGGCCTTCTGTGTCGCCACGGGCACAGCGCCGCTCACACCATGGCTTGGGTCCCGAATGCGCCACAGCCTCTCGAGAGACGTGGGTCCTCGGAGCCTCTTTAGTGCCGGAGGTCGGGCCGCAGGCGGCTCCGCGGCGGCGGAAAAACAGGTAACCAGATGAGCCGGACCGGACCCTCCTTGGGGCTCGGTCCTCCACCGGTAAGGAAGGGCGTGCCCCCGTCCCCTCCACCTAGGCCCTGACCCGGGCCCTCGTGGTGCCTCTCTCCTCTCCCCTTACTCAGGCTCAGATCTTTGCCGGACCGCTCCGTGCATCTCTCGCCCCGCCTTCTGGGGTCCCCCCACCGTGGGGTTTCTCTGTGATGATGCCCCTGCAGACCCGGCACCGGGCTTCGCCTCTACTTTACCAGGCCGGCCTTGTCCTGAACCCCCCATTTCTCGCCCTTACCTCCCAAGCCTCCTACTTGCCTTGCCCCGGGGAACTTTCGGCTTGTGCCAGGCCCTGGCCCTAATCGCCTTAATCTTTCTTAGCCTCGCCGGGTGGAAGAGGCGGTTCAGCCAGGCGTTTCACATCCTGGTGGCATTGCCCTGTATCTTATGAAGGAGAAGTCAGAGCTCTGCGTGGAGGGGGGAGGGGACGGGCACTGGGAAGTGGGAGGGGAGGTGTCGGGTCGGAATGCTGCCTGGACCTCGAGGATGGCCGACTTTGGTTTCAGCGATGCTCTTTAATGAGGAACTAACGATTTTGCCTTCTGAGCTTCATCAGGATAGAGGGAGGAGTGTAGCAAGCTGAAAAGCAAGTAACTTGGCTTTCTCGGAGCTTTGTTTGAACTCCCCTGTAAAACGGAGATGAAACTACCTGCCTTACAGATGGGCCACTTGTCTGTAACCTTGGACAAATCACTTCTGCTTTTTAGTTTCCTTTTCTTTAAATTGGGGGTAAACAATGCCTGCTTTGCAAGGGTTGCTGCAAGGGTTAAAACACAAGATAAGTGTTGTATAAAACCCTTATGAATATCAGTCAGTACTAGCAGCAAGGAATGAATTTACCCACTATGGTTCCCTAATCCCTTGCTGTGGGTCAGGTTATTTGGACCCTGAGCCCTAACTTATTTAAAAACGAAATAAGTATAGTATCTCTCGCAAGGTTGTTACAGGAAATACATGAAAGTACAGGAAGGTGTTTGGCAGACTCTGAAGGGCTGTGCCAATGCTGGTTGTTTGTTGTTCTCAGAACCTCTGGAATGGATGGACTCTTCCCAAGCAGCTTTGCTAACTTGCAGCAGCTGAGCAGTGTTCCTCATTAATATCTGTCTGTCAGCATAATCGTCACATCATTTCACTCTGGTAAGGTGACCTTTTCACTGTGTATGGTGTCTTTGTCATATCACAGGTGTTAAGATCAGTGACAGGTACAGTGAGACCTTTGACTTTATCCTTTTTTTTCTCCCTCGGCATGTTTGTCCCTCTTTTGTGTGTGTTTCAACCTTGTAACCAAGCCATAAAACTCTGTGTGCTTGTCAGAAGAACAGCATTGGAGCTATTCTTTGGTGTTCACTGTAAGAAAATGCCCTTTGTCGTTTTTATTAGGTGGCAGGGACTCAGCTCTGAATTCTGTATAGAAAAAGCACCTGGATCCCAGTCTTTCAATGGCTTCGAGACAACCAGAAGTGCCTGGTAAACTTAATTCTTTTTGGTAAAGTTATGTTTTGCCCTTAACATTTTGAGCTAGACAGAAACTGCTTTTTCTGAACCACATATTAATAGTAACTCTCTGCCACCAGGAGAGTATTTAGACTTAATAGATTGGCATCATTTAAATATTATCTTATTAACCACCCAGCCAGGGTGTGAACCCAAAAATCTAACTTGAAAGAAAACAGTTATTTCACTTAGGGGTATGACAGATTTGTCACTTTCCTATGTATCAAATAAAAATTTAGAATAAGCTGCGTAGTTCTTAAACCGGAATGATTAAACTCACCCCCTTTTTTTGTGAGGAGATAGGAGGGTGGGAGGAATGAAAGTTTGGGCAAAAAGGCACCAGCCTGATTTCAAGACACATTGAACTTAGTCATGAAAATGCTCACTGCAACATTTAGTGAGTCCTGGGTCTATACAGGGTTATAATTTCTGGGTTAGTGAAGTCATTGATTCCTCCTTGGACTGTTTTAGTGGGAAGGGCTAGTGATTTTTAAAATCTGAATCACTCAATTTTTGATTCTCAGTAAAGTATAGATGATAGTGCCTGTCTCTCAGGTTTGCTGTGAAGATCAAACATAAAATACATGAAAATGTGAGTTAAAGATGAATATACATTTACTGCCCAGAAAATTTTTTGGTCTCTATTTGTGGGAATTTATCTCCTAGTAAATATTAACCGACTTTATTATTATTCTTAGGAAGTCTATTGGGATGGCTCTTGGGATGAGTCTTTAAGATGTTTCTGAAATTGCTCCCAAATTAAGTGGAGTCATAGGAGTCTCCCTTGTGTTTCCCGATAAGGATCCATCTCTAGTCTCTAACTTCATCAACTTGTGTTTTAGTTTGTCTTTCATTGTCGTTGTGATGACTGTAAACTCCCTGTAAGCATCCTGGCCGCAGGGTTGCATGCATTAGGTTAATGCTTGTAGTGTGGGGAGCATGGAGTGTTTCGTGGTGGGTGTGAGAGCTGGCTGAGATCTGTGTTCCAGCCCCCACCTCACACTTGCTAGTGGGGTGTTGCTTAAGATCTATGCCTCAGTTTCCTGAGCTGGAAAAGGGGAAGAATAACTGCTTAATGAGGATTAGGAAAGATGAGGGATGTAAGTTCCTGGCAAGGAAGGGTACTTGGTAATTATTATTTACTTGTGTGTTTGTTTTAATTGAGATAATTCACATACCATACAATTCAGCCATTTAAAATGAACAGTATAGTGATTTTTAGTATATTCACAAGGTTGTGCAACCATCACCACTGTCTGATTCCAGAACATCTTCCTCACCCACAAAAGAAAACCTTGTCCCTTTAGTAGTCACTCCTGTGGCTCCTCCCTTCCCCCAGGTCCTGGCAACTACTAATCCTCTTACTGTTTCTATGGATTTGTTAGTAATTGTTATTAATCATAATAATAATGGTAACTGCTTGGCCCTCTTGTTGTTTACATGGAATGTCTTTGCTGGGTTTGGACTTATTGCCAAACAGGTTGATGTCTTGGAGAGTGTGATTGTGTAATTATAGCAATAGGATAATGTCACACTGAAGGCAGGATCTGGACGTTAGTTCTGCTCTGAAAGGGTCAGCAAACAAAATGAACTTTGCTCCCTGATCTGGCAGAGCTGAGTGTGCCCTTGAGGTGGGGAGCCTGCGTCACTGGGGCATTCCGCCAGTCCGTTCCGGTGGACAGGAATGGCAGGATCAGCTGGCAGTGCTTTGTGAGAACCGTTGTCAGTAGTTTCTGTGATGGAAATTGGCTGTGCCATTTAAGTCATATAGAACATTTGAAACTGTTCTAGATGCTGCTGGACAGCATATTATTTGACATATTTCTTGTCATGGTGCTCTTGTTATCTTAGGTGAGGTAGTAAAGACAGGACTTGCCACCTCTGGGCCTTCATTTCCTCATGTATAAACTGGGAACAAGACTTCACGGTTTCTTTTTTTTTTTTTTTTTTGGCCATGAGGCTTGTGGGATTTTAGTTCCCCCAACCAGGGATTGAACCCTGGCCCTCAGCAGTGAAAGCGTGGAGTCCTAACCACTAGACTTCCAGGGAATTCCCAAGACTGCATATCCTCAGTTTTGCCTGAGTTGAGAGTCTTGGGATTGCCACGGGCTTCTGTGGCCTAAACAATACAAGCTTTGAGGGCTTCCCTGGTGGCGCAGTGGTTGAGAGTCCACCTGCCGATACAGGGGACATGGGTTCGTGCCCCGATCCGGGAAGATCCCACATGCCACGAAGCGGCTGGGCCCATGAGCCATGGCCGCTGAGCCTGCACGTCCCGAGCCGCCTGTGCTCCGCAACAGGAGAGGCCACAACAGTGAGAGGCCCGCGTACCGCAAAAAAAAAAAAGAATACAAGCTTGGAAATCAGATTGCTTTGGGTTTTGATTCCTTACTGCACTTTGAAGTTATGTGACCTTGCTCAGGTAAATTGAAATTGAACTTTGGTTTCCTAATCCATAAGAATGGATTAGGGCTGCTGTGTGGGTTAAGTGGAGAATCCAGTGTCAGGCAGAGAGGAAGGAATTTGTAGTTACCTTACCTTGACTGGATTAGCTCTTCCAGAATGAGCTTTTCTTGCTCTGTCCCAGAATAAGAGTGTTTCAGAGCTTTCCTGCCTACAGATTAATTTAAAGCTACTGGTATGTTCAGCTGATGAGCCCATCCTGACAGGTGTGTCTGTTCTTAGCTCTTGAGCCTAGTGGGCCTCTAGGCAAGATGTCCCTGCCCATCGGGATGTACCGCCGGGCATTCAGCTATGATGATGCCCTCGAGGACCCTACGCCCATGACTCCTCCTCCATCGGACATGGGCAGCATCCCCTGGAAGCCAGTGATTCCAGAGCGCAAGTATCAGCACCTCGCCAAGGTATCTGACCCCACTGACTGCCGTTGGCAGGCCCAACCCCTTGGTTCTCCTTCCTCTGCTCCAGAAGCCGTCAGCGGCTCCTGACACCCATAGAATTGGGCAGCCACCAATCCCTATATATGTTATGTTTTCTGTAGAGTTGGTAGGCCTTTTTCCTTTTTAATTCAAAACTAGAACGGCTGTGTCTTCTACCTGAAATACAACCTCCCCATCCCCTCTCCTCCCCATCCTCCCCACCCTCGTTTCCACAGTATTAAATCCAAGCTCCTTAGTCCTGGTCTGGCTCTGCATGGTCCAGGTCCTGTCTGCGCTCCCTCCCCTCCGAATCCACCCCCCACCCCCTGTGATCCAACCATGCAAGTTACCTAAGATTTCTTGTACTTAATAGGGTATTTGATGCCTCTAAGTCTTTGCTTCTCGCTGCTCCGATTGCCTGGAATGTTCACAGTCCCCATCCTATCCTCGTACTTCATCTGCCTGACAAATGGTATCCTTTAAGTCTTAGCTCAACCATCTCTTCTGTGATTCTCCTCTGTCCTCCCAGTAAGACTATCACCCCTTTTGAGGTCTCCAGTGTACTGTGGACCCCTGTTACAATCCCTGTGTTACTTCATTGCCCTCCATTAGCTTCCTGGAGGCAGGGGCCGTGTCCGATTCATACTCCATCTACAGTATCTAGCAGAGGACTTGGCATAAAGTGATTGCAAAAGATGCTCATTGAGTGATTAAAAATTGGCTCTTTCCTGAACATATGCTGTGCTTTTCCTCATGCTGTTCCTCCTGCCTCAGATGCCCTTCCCCACTGCCATCCTATGTGAGAGCTGCCTCCTTTGTAAGGCCCTCCTGACATGCACACACATGCACACACATACCTCGTTACACACTGATCTGCTCTCACAGCCCTTTTGTGCAGTTGGGCTTCATGGGTTCTGACATGCTTGTTGCAGGCTTGTTTCTGAAGCCTGTGCTTCCTGACGGCAGGGACTGTGTCTCTCTCGCCTCTGACTTTCCAACCACCAAGAATGCCAGAAAGGTGGTCCTGTTGCCTGAATAAGCTAGGCCCACCCAGTTCAGATGAATCCTTTTAAGCTGCACCTATAGTTTCGCTGCACTTTGAGCTGTGTGACAGCTAGGTCCTGACAGCAAGTACCAGTAAGCAGCTGTCTAAGCAGACCTGGGTGTGAGCCACCTAACAGTCTGTGCACCAGCTGTGAGCTTGGGCTTCACCCCTGAGCCACAGTGTCTCTGTGTGAGAGATGAAAATACTTTGTCATGGAGGTGCCATGGGGATTAAATAAAAGAGGACTGGAGGGACTTCCCTGGTGGCGCAATGGTTAAGAATCTGCCTGCCATTGCAGCGGACACGGGTTCAAGCCCTGGTTTGGGAAGATCCCACATGCCATGGAGCAACTGAGCCTGTGCGCCACAACTACGGAGCCTGCGCTCTAGAGCCCGAGAGCCACAACTACTGAGCCCACGCACCTAGAGCCCGTGCTCCGCCACAAGAGAAGCCACCGCTATGGGAAGCCCATGCACCACAATGAAGAGTAGCTCCCGCTCGCCGCAGCTAGAGAAAACCCGCGCGCAGCAACGAAGACCCAACGCAGCCAAAAATAAATAAATAAAATAGATAAATTTATTTAAAAAAAAAAAAAGAGGACTGAAAGGCCTGGCACATATTAGGTGTGGAGCTGATGTTGTGACTCCTGGCTCCAGGCTTAGCTTCCCTTGGCAGAGCTGTATGTGATCCTTCCTTTCTAAAGAGTGTAGTGTCCCCCCGCCCCCACATACCATTAAGCTCTCAGAACAGGGCGCTCCTTGCTATGAAAGTGCCCCCTACAGCTCTGGGGGAAGTTCCCTATATCAGTTATCTACTGAAATCTGACCCAGTCAGTTGTTGAGGTGGAAACATTTCGTGTAAAAAGTATTGGCAGTACTAGGGGGAAAGGGCCCCAGCAGCCTGCCTGTGTTGCCAAAGCAGCAGACTCAAGGGACCGGAGCAGAAAAGAAGCAAGGCTCCTGATAGCTCTTGGGAGGGCAGCCCACCACCCTCTTCATTTATGAAGGCTGCTGCTTGCTTCTCTAGGCAAAGAATGGGCTTCCAGTTTTCTGCTGTGTCCCAGCTGGAACAGCTGACAGTTTGGAACAACTGGCCTTTCTAAGGAGAGCTCAACTTGACTCATTACATGCATTCTTTTGTTTGTCCTAACCATCCATGCCCTAGGCATCCGTGCCCCAATCGTCAGCCATCTTCCAAGTGAGAAAGCAGAGGTTCAAGTTTTGCTCGAGTAAGGTCACAGCTGAAGAGTTTAAATCCTGTTTTGTAGATACAACATTTCAATACTTCCTTCTACTCCCCTCCTTTCTGACCATCTTTCTTCTCAATTCCTTTGGAGAAGTAGAGAACAAAGAGTATACCCAGTCCTCTGCTTCCAGTTCGTCCTGAGCACGGTGTCAGGTGTTTAGATTAAGGAAGGCAGCGTGCTCCAGCCCTCATGTTAAAGCTGAGGAGCTACGTAGACTTTCTGGTTTGTTTTAAAAGACTGTTATTGAACCCTTAGAGCAGTGGTCCTCGAAGTGTGGTCTCAGGGACCAACAGCATCAGCATCACTTGGTAATTTGTTAGAAACAAAATTCTTGAGCCCTACCTACTGAATCAGCTCTGGGTTGGGGCCCAGCAGTCTGTTTAACCAGCCCTCCAGGGGATTCTGGTGCTTGGCAAAATTTGAGAACCACTTAGCGAATGCAGTGATTAATTAAGCAAAAGCAGGCATGGTGCTTGGTACACGGTCAATGCTTAGTAATAGTTGTTTCCTCTGTATCCTTAGGGGCATAGTGTGTTTTGGACAGACATAATCTAGAAAGATAATAGAGCTCAGAGCTTCAAATTCTGGCTCTCCCACTTTTATAAATACAGGCTATTCGTATAATGTTATATCTTTTGTCACTATGGATAATACATATCTAATTGGGTGTGGACAACCAAGCCCCCCTTCACATATTTTCTCCTGTATCTGATTACTCCCAGAGGAGTAAGTTGAGGCGTGTGACTCCCTTGTCTGGCTCAGGTGCCTCCTTGCCCCTCTTGAACAGGTGGAGGAAGGAGAGGCCAGCGTCTCATCCCGTGCCCTGCCATCGGCCATTGATGGTGCGGACAAGGTTCCCGTGGTGAAGGCTAAAGCTACCCATGTCATCATGAGTTCTCTGATCACAAGTAAGCACTCTGCGCTCTCAGAACTGGGGGCGGGGAAGAGTTTAGGCTTCCTACAACTAGCTGGGGGGGTTCTGCAGACACACTTGCCTTAACCTGTCCTAACCCAGCCCGGCAGAGGTCAGTCTGGCTGCTGAGTCATCACTAATGTTGAAGCTACATTTAGGTGGAAGACTTCCCCAACGTTAAGCATTTCAGTTGATTTAGGTACACTCCTGCTGCTTCGTTGCTACAGCCTTATTTTCCCATATCCATCAGCGTGACCTTGGGCAAGTTACTTAACTATTGAGGCTGTTTCCTCCTCTGTGAGGTGGGGAATCTGGCCTGCAGGTGGAGGGGAGGATTAGATGGCACCAGTGCTCAGTGGCCGCGAGCGGCTGCTGATACTGTCTCAAGCTCTGCTGGAGAAGGAGACACACTGAGACATCCCCCACCACCCCTGCGCTTATTTTTTTAAATTAAATGGCTCAAAGTTGTTCCTCTTCCTGAATCTTGAGACAAGATTGGTGCCTCAAGTGTCTTTGGTCTTAAGAATGTGTGATTTGTGGTCCTGATAAGACTGGAAACAAAAGAGGTTGAATTCTTTAAAAAAAATCTTACAAGTTAACTAAACTTGTTGGTTCCGGAGGGCCCTTCTAGTTGCTTCTAGTGGGAAGTTAACAATTATTAGATATACAGCTCTGCTTGTCAGCAGCAGCCTCTGCCAGGGGCAGGGCACATAGAGGTTCTCTAGTTGGCTCAGTTTTGATGTCGGAAGCCCTTGTTTATCTGCTCTGGAGGGCATCAGTTAGTCTTGGGCAATTCCTGAAGAACTCACCCAGGAACCAAAAGTCCAAACTCTTACTTGGACTTTTTCTTATTCACACATAAATGCACTGTTTGAATCAGCAACTAATGTTTGTATTTTGCAAGCTTGAGAAGGTGTCCTGGCAGTGTTAGGAAGCTTAGTCATTGTTCTTTTAGAACAGTGTAACTTCTTTATTGAAAATAGAGTTTACTAACAGTATAGAACATTATAGCGCCCCAGTATATATTACTATCACTCAGATACTTATTTGGCTTAGTCATTTCCACATATATGCATATTTTTATATAATTGCAAATATAATAGACAAACCATTCCATCAATATTTTTTCAATTAATATTACAATGAACTTTTCATGTTGCTGTAGTCATAAATTTAAAAAAAAGAGCTGCATTTAAAATCCTGCTATTTTAAATACCAGGTATTGTATTCATTAAATCCTTTCCTGCTTTTAAAATTTTCAAGTGACTAACTGGCAAGACTGGAAAACACATTTATACATTTTGTGTGTGTGTGTGTGTGTGTGTGTGTGTGTGTGTGTGTGTGTATGTTTCCTTTGCTTCTATTTCTGTTGGAAATAAACTAGTCCCTTAGAAGGGGAATGACTAAGTCATAAAGGACATCTGGCATCTGGACTTTTGGTCCTCAGCTGCCACATTCTTGTACATGAGGGTGTATTACATAGTGTGTGTACAGATTAAGCAAAAATTCCACTGTCAGTCATTCCCAGGTGTAACTGACATTGATGACAAGATAATCGGGTCAGACTGCCCTGATAGTGAGTTGAGTCCGCCTGCTGTGCCAGGCACTGTGGTGGGTAGTTTCACACACAGGAAACATTGGATCAGTAGACCTTGGTTAGTTCAAGGCACATTCTCTGGTTTGGATCCAGTTGCTACTTTGGTGCCATCTGTCCTAAATGTGGCCCATTTCTCTTTGGTGAAGATCGTAAAGAGGGTGGTGAGTATCTCTGAGGAAACTTTATATTTGGAGAACTTGCACTGTTTCTGAATGTCAGCTGCCTTCTCCATGTTGTATTTCTGAATACAAAGAAAATGTCCTAGGGTATAAATGAGAGTGTTTCCCTGGAGGTTATCAGGCTGTCCCTTTAGGAGTAACCTGCTCTTTAGCTTGCTGTAAGGGAAGGCTTCTTTCTGCTTAGGCTTCACGTGAGGTTCAGAATTCCTGCCATGATGCCTGTCTGGGAGAACTCTCCTCGGATGGCCAGTGTGTATGCTCTTGCTTCCGGCGAGAACAGTGGATATCTGTGTTCATCTCCCTCAGTTTGTGGTGGGAGAGGGGGATGGGCATGACTGTCATCTCCTCTCTTCCCAGAACAGACCCAGGAGAGCATTCAGCGTTTTGAGCAACAGGCAGGGCTGAGAGATGCTGGCTACACACCCCACAAGGGCCTCACCACCGAGGAGACCAAGTACCTTCGAGTGGCAGAAGCACTCCACGTAAGCATGTCTCTTAGGAACTTTTAAAAAACAAAACCCTCGGGCTTCCCTGGTGGCGCAGTGGTTGAGGGTCCGCCTGCCGATGCAGGGGACACGGGTTCGTGCCCCGGTCCGGGAAGATCCCACATGCCGCGGAGCGGCTGGGCCAGTGAGCCATGGCCGCTGAGCCTGTGCATCCGGAGCCTGTGCTCCGCAACGGGAGAGGCCACAACAGTGAGAGGCCCGCGTACCGCAAAAAAAACAAAAACAAAAACCGAAAAAACAAAACCCTCATCATTCACACCTTGAGGTGTGGCTGTGGTTTTGAAGTTACCAGCTCAGCTAGTTGGGGGTATGGAGAGGTGGAAAGAGGCTTGAGCGAGGAATTTGGAGCAGGTTTAGTCCCCCTTGTGGTCGCACTTTCTAGCTGAAAGCTCCTGGGCTCTTAGCCTGGTAGTTTCTGCTTATCCATCTATAAAACTTACTGTTTCCCTTACTTCTGGTTCGGAGGGTCAGATGAGATTCTGAGCTTACACAGGTGATATGTGTGAGCACGTTATGAGCAACAAAGCCAACGTGGGTCACTGTGTACCAGGGTGATTGACTCTGAGGGCGAGAAATAGGAGTCAGGCAACCTCAACAGAGGTAACACTGGCTAGAAAGGAATGTTATGCTCTATGTTTAGTTTTTTAAAAATTAAAATAAATATAGAATTGGGATGTTTTTGCTTTCATTTTAAAAATTGGAACAAATGGAGAATTTTCAGTAAGGTTAATAATGACCAAATAATTGTATGAATAAAATAAAATAGTTTCAAATGATTTTCTTTCAGGGAATATCACTTTATACTTAATAGTGCTTTTAAGATTTATCAAGCACTCATACTCACTTCATCTTCTTATTAATCCTCTGACATAGATACTATTATCCATGTTTTATAAATGAAGAAACTGAGGTCCAGGGTTATGTATTTAACCAGTCATAGTACCTGAAATCAAGTTTCCTGATGCCCTATTTCCTGTTGGTTTTTCTCCATATTCCAGAGTTGCCTGAGAATCTGGCTCCCGAGGGGCTCACAAGGAGGATCATGATAAACAATACATGGAGGAGGAATAGTTGGGGGTTAGTGGCCTGTGGGCAGGGATATGAGACATTGTGGATGGCTGCGTTTTGTAATGAGCATCCTGGATGATGTTTGCACACTAAACTTAAAACCACTGCTGTGGCGGGTCAGGGTTGGCTTGATGTCCAGCTTAAGCTCTGACAAGACAGATCCTTCCGGAGAGGGGCACTGTCAGCCTTTGGCACTGAGAACTTTCCAGGGTAGGTGTCAGTCTGAATTCCATTTACACAGTTCACCCCATATAATGGTAGAACTGAATCTGGCCCACCTTCTGCATCTTGGCCATAGGAGTAGAACATGAGGATGGCTGAAATGCCAGCTCACGTAACTTCATATGTTGAGTGTTGAGAAAATTCATCACGGTCATTTGTTTGAAGTATAGCCTGGGCTGAGCACTGGTGTACTAGACACGGAGCACGGAGACTATATGGAAGCCTTGACCTAGGAGCAGTGAGAAGTAGGCTTATCTCCCCTGCTAGACTGCTGGTCTGTCTGTTAGATGTCTGTTTACAACGCTGAGGGCAGCCGGAGTGACTGGTTATGGGAAGGAAGGGCTGCACAGAGGGAGCATTTAGCTGGAGGGGTTAGCGGCCGAGTCCTGGTGCTGAGAGGCTGGGGATGGTGGGGTGTGCGCAGTAGCGGCAAAGAGGGCAGTTGAGTAAGGCCCGCCACTGGGGTTCTGGCTCGTCCACTTATTGGTTGGTCAGTGTGGAGAGTCAAAAGCTCTGGTGTGGAATTAGTACAGAGATGTTCGAGATAATGCTGTAGAATGAATACATTTTTTAAAAGATGGAACTCTATCTAGTATGGCAGAATCAAAGGAATATCTTCCTATAATCCAAAACTATTCCACCTCTTAATGTTTCCTTTTGCCTGAAGTTAGTGTGAACCAGGTTATTTATACCCAAACTTAGCTGTTTTGTATTTGCTGTGATTTTTAAAAAGCCTCTCTTCTTACCCATCTGAGCAGAAACTAAAGCTCCAGAGCGGAGAGATAACAAGAGAGGAGAAGCAGCCGGCCTCCACCCAGTCCACCCCAAGCAGCAGCCCCCACTCGTCCCCTAAGCAGAAGCCCAGGTGAGCCCTTCCTGCGACCCCCACCCCCCAGCAGCCATGGGCTAAAGCAAAGCTAGTGCCACGTCCAACACTGTGAGGTCAGCCTGTGGCTTCTGAGCCAGGAGGGGGAGCTGACAGTCCCTAGTCTTGGCGTGGGACACTTCTAGAGGTGTAGGAAGAGGATGTGTTACCATTTCATTCTTTCTCTTCCAGAGGCTGGTTCACTTCTGGTTCTTCCACAGCCTTACCTGGCCCCAATCTTAGCACTATGGATTCTGGAAGCGGGGAAAAAGACAGAAGCTCGGCAGATAAATGGAGTGTCTTTGGACCAAGATCCCTCCAGAAGTCTGATTCGGGTAAGGCTGCCCCTTCACGAAAGAGAGCAGTGTGGCGGGCATTTTACCACGTATGTTGGTAGCTGCTTACTAATTTTGAAATCGTTTGCTCTGTGGTTTACTTCTGTAGGAGGTTTTGCCATCCAGGCCTACAAAGGAGCCCAGAAGCCTTCTCCAATGGAACTGATTCGCACACAAGCCACCCGAATGGCCGAGGATCCAGCAGTGTTCAAGCCACCCAAAATGGACATCCCAGTGATAGAAGGGAAGAAACAGCTGCCGCGGGCCCACAATCTAAAACCGCGGGACTTGAATGTTCTCACACCCACTGGCTTCTAGAGCTCTTTCTGTTCCAGGGACTCTGGATAGAGGTGTCTTGAGCCCAGCTCCCCTTTACCTTGGCTCTGACATAGGAAAAGTTTTGTCTTCTCTTTTTAAAAAACTCTCAAACTGAGGCTAGAGCTGGAGACATAATTGGATTTTGAGAAACATTAGTGCAAAGCTTGTCCTTGTGTGGAAGAAGCCATTTTGTACTGCTTTAATTTAAAGTTAGACTAAACCTCAGCAGTGATGTATGGGGACCTCATTACCTATTTTTGTATCATTTACCCTACACAAGAACTTTGATTATTACTTAATAGGTAAATAATATTTGTGTTGTTCCAAAACCAAGGCTTCTTGATTCCTTTACCACTGTCCATGTGCGCATGGACAGATCATGGCGTAGAGGCATTCACTGACTAGTTTAGACGACTTTGGCTCTTGGCTGTGCTGGCACTGTGTGCTCCAGCCTTGTCAGTTATGGGGACCCAGGATGTGTTTGAGATCTGGGTGTAGTTAAGAGCCAGCCTTGGCAGGGATCCCCTCTGTTTTCTGCTGAAACCAGAATCTCTTTGCTTTTTTGTAGACCTCATGGATCACTTTGTCCTGCAGCCAGTTCTTACTGTAGGGATGCTTCTCTTTTGTGTGTCACAGAACAAACACTAGCCTTACATATCCTTTGTTGCACTTTAAAGTGAGATTAATTTAACTCCCATTTGGTTGAAAACTTCCGAAGGGAGAAAATCCAGTCTACTGGTTTGGTATAGATAAATGGATGTTAAACTTTCTTAAAGGAGGTGGCAACTGCAGTTCGAGTATAGTCTTGCAGTTCATACAAAACTAGTGTCACCCTATTTTGAGTTTCTTGTTCAGGCCAGGGCCTGAAAAATTTTTTTCTGGGTGGTGGAAGAATTAAAAAATTTTCTGTATGCAATCATTTTCCCCCCAAATGAGCCTCATACCTTTATAAACACGTACCTCACTGAGGAAAGGGACGAGGGGAACCATTCATTTCTCCTCACTGTGTACATGTTCAATCACTGTCCTGAACACTGTCTCAAATTCCTG
>NW_006789975.1:152059-182948 GCF_000442215.2 Lipotes vexillifer | reverse complement strand
TTCCTGCTGTCTTTTGCTTTGGACAGTATGGTATCTACACAAGGAGCTGAGCTGACCTTCCCACAGAGATGCCCTGGAGTCTAAAATGATCAGAACAGTTAATTTATTTGTGTCTTCTGTTATGCTTGTATCTCTTAACTTGTTTTGACAATAAAAATCCTTACTACTTTCTCAAATGTGGATGGAACTTTTTTTGGTTCTGTTAAGAGTAGTTATTCCATTCTGCCTGCTCGCAGTCATGAAACCGAAGCGTGATAAACTTGGTATTTTGAAAAACCATTGCTTTTTTATTGTATGCTTTTAACATCAAATTTTTTGTAACACACTCAATCCTTTTGTTTTTACCCCTTTCATTGCATTAGATCTTGACAGACTGGCCACAAAGTCAACTTCATAGGCAATAGCACAGGTCCAATATAGGATGTTTGTTTTCCATTAGGGAGAAACAAATATGTCTCTTTCGAAACAGGTTGTCAGTACCTTGAATGACATAACATTGATGTCTAGAATTTGTTCACACGGATTCTTTTTTCACATCTTGAAATGTTAAACATATAGTGCATATAGTATTACCTGTTTCAAAAAAGTATAAATAATTTATTAAAAAATATATACACCTTATATATTTAAGCCATATCTGAGAATAGGCTAGGATAGGATTATAAAAAAAAAAGATATTTACTAAACAGAAAGTTATTATAGCCTACAGATAAATAAGATAGGTTTGGTCCTATAAGATTTTAAACTACTTTTTATACTTTAAGAACTTCCAAGTAGTTTGAGATGGAGTTCAGGAGGTATTCTTGGCGTTCAGTGCTTAGAAGGACCTCAGGGTCTGCTCCAGGCCTGTGGAGAGGTGTCTGCGTCAGGGTTCAGGTCTGCGGCATAGAAAAGCAGGAGCTTCAACAGGTGCACCTTGTCTTGGAGCTGCGGGACGAGCGGCTCCCCCAGGATTTGGACCAGGCGGCTGCGGAAGGCCTCGATCTGTTTCTCCACATCCACCACTGTGATGTCATCTCCTTGCTGGGGCTTGGGCTTAATCCTTTTGATTATTAAGTCTTTTCGATCGATCACTGAACTCCGTAAGTGCTCTGCAAGAGGGAAAAGGTCAGCGGAACTGTTCTGAACTGCTTTTTATTCCTTTATGACTTGGGAAGATGAAGTTCAATTTTGGTAGGTAGGGTCTAGGCAAAGACTTGATGAGTTACTAGGATACAAGTCAAAGGGCATGTGAGTACCTGTGGTACCTCCATTTCCAGTCCTTTGTTCTTGGTTCTCTCTGGACCTCAAGTTTTACGTATTAAAAAATGTATTTCAAAGTCATTTTAATTTTTTTCAGAGTAGTGCATGCTTTGTTTAAGAAAATCAAATTCTACTCAAAGGCTTTTGTCCCCTGTGACCGTTCTCCCCCAGTAGCAGAGTGAAATAGAGCACATTTCCCTGCTTAAAACCCTCCAGATACTTGCCTTTGCTTTCAGAGGCCAAACTCCACATTGTTCTGTGGCCCAGCCTGCCTGCCAGTCTCCTCTAGTCCCGCTCTCCTTCTTACTACCCGGATCTTACCTCCAGTTCTTGAAACAAGCTCTTCCTGCATCATGGCATTTGCACTTGTTCTCTCTATCTGGACTGCTTTCCCCCTAGACCTTTGCATGCTTACCTCCTTCTCATCCTTTTCTCATCCTTTGGGACTCAGCTAAGAGGCCCTCCCTGACTAGAGTGAGCTGCTTCCCTCGTTTCCCCAGTGTTCCTCTTCATCACAACACCTGATTTATTTATTGGGTTGCACTCACCAAAACTATAATTGTTTTTGTTGGCTTGTTCACTGTCAGGCACTGTCACTGCAGCTAGAATGTCAGTCCATGAGGGCTGGGCCCAAGTCTCTGCCTCTGACGTCACGCACTGGGAAAGGGGTGTACATCCTCATCTCTTCCATGTTCTTGCTCGTCACCAGAGAATAACTAGGCAACCCCAATTGTGGGGCATTCTACAAAATAACTGCCCTGGACTCTTCAAAAATGTACATATTACGAGAGACAAGTAAAGGCTGGGAGCTGTGTTAGATGACAGGAGACTGAAGAGCATAACAACCAAGTACAATGTGTGCTGTTTGACTGAATCTTGGCCCAAAGCAAAACTGAACACCTATAAAGGATATTACCGGCACATATTAGATAATATTCAATCAAGGATAAAATGAGTGGGATGATGAATAGTTGCTATGTAGGGGAATATTCATATTCTTAAGCTGAAGTATTTAAGCATGAAGGATTATGACAGTGCAACTTACTCTTAACTGGTTCAGCAAAAAAAAAGAAAAAGAAAAAAGCATATAGATGGATCAATAGATAAATCAAATGTGGCAAAATGTTAACAGCTTATGAATCAAGGTAAAGTTTATATGGTTGTGCACGGTACTACGCTTTAAACTTTTCTGTAAGTCCAAAAATAAAATACTGGGGGAAAGTACAAAGGTCTAAAGGTATCTCATCCCAAATCCATAACTCAGTCCCAACAAGGTTCTGGAAGTGTGTGGAATTGAGGGAAAGGAGCTCAAGGTTACATATAAGGCAAATGAAGTGAGAAGAGCCCTGCAGCCCTTCTGACTCCCAGGTGCGCCAGAGGCCACAACAGTATCATTTTCTCTATCTCATTTATAAAATGGGGGTAATGGCATCTTCATTAACAGGGTTATTAGAAGGACTGAACTACAGTGTCCAGAAATTTGGGAAACAGAATAAACTGAAAAGAAAGTACAATAAATACACTGCAGAGTATCCAAAAAGTCTGGAAACAGGAGGTGAAGCTGCCTTGAGATGTCATTACAGGGCCCTTTCAACATCCAATCAACAAGCATTTACAGTGAGCACCTACTCTGTCTGTGGAACTGGGCTAGACTTCAGGGATGCAGTGGGATCACAGCCTTGGGCCCAGCCCTCATGGACTGACATTCTAGCTGCAGTGACAGTGCCTGACAGTGAACAAGCCAACAAAAACAATTATAGTTTTGGTGAGTGCAACCCAATAAATAAATCAGGTGTTGTGATGAAGAGGAACACTGGGGAAACGAGGGAAGCAGCTCACTCTAGTCAGGAGGGCCTCTTAGCTGAGTCCCAAAGGATGAGAAGGAGGTAAGCATGCAAAGGTCTAGGGGGAAGGCAGTCCAGATAGAGAGAACAAGTGCAAATGCCATGATGCAGGAAGAGCTTGTTTCAAGAACTGGAGGTAAGATCCGGGTAGTAAGAAGGAGAGCGGGACTAGAGACTGGCAGTTGGGCCCAGCCCTCATGGACTGACATTCTAGCTGCAGTGACAGTGCCTGACAGTGAACAAGCCAACAAAAACAATTATAGTTTTGGTGAGTGCAACCCAATAAATAAATCAGGTGTTGTGATGAAGAGGAACACTGGGGAAACGAGGGAAGCAGCTCACTCTAGTCAGGAGGGCCTCTTAGCTGAGTCCCAAAGGATGAGAAGGAGGTAAGCATGCAAAGGTCTAGGGGGAAAGCAGTCCAGATAGAGAGAACAAGTGCAAATGCCATGATGCAGGAAGAGCTTGTTTCAAGAACTGGAGGTAAGATCCGGGTAGTAAGAAGGAGAGCGGGACTAGAGGAGACTGGCAGGCAGGCTGGGCCACAGAACAATGTGGAGTTTGGCCTCTGAAAGCAAAGGCAAGTATCTGGAGGGTTTTAAGCAGGGAAATGTGCTCTATTTCACTCTGCTACTGGGGGAGAACGGTCACAGGGGACAAAAGCCTTTGAGTAGAATTTGATTTTCTTAAACAAAGCATGCACTACTCTGAAAAAAATTTAAATGACTTTGAAAAGATAGAGCTGGCTGAATAGAGTGGGATAGGGAGCACGTGGGTTAGGAGCAAGAAGAATTTAGAATTTATTAATACAGGAAATTCAAAGAAGCAAAGGTTGGCAGTGCCCACCTAACCACCATCCAAGGGGAGGAAGTCTTGGCCAGTGGACTTGAACCATTCTGGTCCAGTTGGCAAGGTCCTGGATTTTATGCTTCAGTAGAGGAGGGTTCTTACATCGGAGGTTCTTGTGATTATTGTGTGAGGTGATTTATGTAAAGCGTTTATTTGGCACAAGGCCTGGCTCAAGATATTCTGGCTGGTCGTATTATTAGTTCCTGGATCAACACTAGGATCAGCTACTATTATTTTATCATCATCATCGTCACTACAGGAATCTCCAATCTAACAGTCACACTGAGCTCTTTATCTTCTCTGCAGATCTTCCATTTATCCCCACGTCAGCACTGGCAGAACCCTGGGCGTCATCCTTCAGCCTTGGTCACCCATGCCCTGTCACACTGATCTTCAAAGTACTTCTGATTCGTCACTGCCTTCTCCACTGCACCACCCACACCCCTGTCACCATTATCCCTCCCCTGACCTCTCTGGTCCTTGGCCAAACTATTTATCACATATCAGGCAGAGTGACCTTACTTAAAACCACTTTGATGGGTTCCCTTCACTCTGGAATCAAGGTGAAATTCCTTAACACGAACTCCCTAACAGGAGGGCCCTTCACGCCTGCTCCTGTCTAGTACCGTGGTCTCGTTTCGTGCTATTCCCCCCTTGCTCACTGTATCCTAGTCCTACCAGTTTGCTCTATGTTCCTTGGACTCATTAAGCAACTTCTTGTCTCAAGGCCCTTGGACATGCTGTTTCTTCTTTCTGGGAAACTTTTCCCTCCCTATTCGCTTGGCTAACACTGGTATTTCATATCTCAGCCCAAGTATCACTTCTTCAGGGAGGCCTTCCTGGGTTCCTCCATAAACAGTGTAAGTCCTGTTTTGTGCACTTGTACTTTCCTTCACAGCATTTATTTTCATTGCAATTATATGTTACTTGTGTGGTGGTTTGTTTAGGGTCAATCTCTTTACTAGACAGTTAAGCTCTAGGAGGGCAGGGGCCATGTTGGTCTCATTCACTGAAGTTTTCCCAATGAGCCAGGCAAAGAGGAGGCATCCAGTAAATATTTGTTGCCTGGATGAATGTATGAACTTAACTGATCTTGCCTGAGTCTGCTTTTCTCCCCTCTGTGGACAGGGCTCCTTGCAGGAAGGCTGTATGTGAGACTCTCCTTGGAGGGAACAGGTGTCTGACTTCCATATTGCCCTAAGTGGTCCAGCAGAGCGGAATTCAGGAAAAGCATGCATTTCATTCATTTAAATACTATATGTTTAAATTCCTAGAATTCATAGTTTCAAAATATGAGGTTCTAATTATTCATAAGCATCAGGAAAACTCACGGCATTATGGCAATTCATAATTTTGCCAAGGCTGACTTGAGTTGCATGGTTGTGAAACTGGGGTGTGGGGGATTGATTCTTTCAGCCAGAGAATGTGAGCTCAGCCAACAGTCCAGCATTCACCTCTCAGTGGGGCTACTCTGCCTTCTACAGAAACATTTACAAGAGGTGGGGCTTCAAGATATACTTCTCCCCAGGATCAAGGGTAGATACTAAAGTATTTTAACCATGTATAGAGAGTTTAGAAAGTGGGGGGTCGGAAATTCCTTAGAATCTCACCTTCTAATCTCACCCAGTGATTTCATAGAAAATTAATTCCTTCCAGTGTGCTTTCACCATATACAGACTTTGGCAACAGACCTGGCTCTGCATTTACTTTCCTCTCAGCCTTTGTTTTCCCATCTGTGAAAGGCGGGTGGTACTCACCTTCACAGGGTTACTGGGTTAGATAAGCCAGTGCATGCGCATTTACCTATGCTCCCTTCCTCTCTTCCTCCATGCTAAGAGGTTCCCATAAACATAGGGCGAGCTTAGGCTCCCCAACCTCTTCCCTTCTTCCCCTGCCCTTGGAGCTGGACAACTCCGACCTCAAAACGCACTCAACAATGTCCTCAGCCCACTTGAAGAGGACAGAGATGACTAAGGAGCCCTCACAGTAAAATGCCTACTGACAAGGACACTGACCATTTCAGGGAAACATTCAGCTGTGTTCTTTGTAGTTCTTTGTAGGACTCTGTTTTCAAACTACTGGTTCTAAATATTTTTTTCTCCTTCTTAACTTCTGGTCTCCAAAGAAGCTGGAAACGACGTTAAGGATAAAATATCATTGGAACACACCCCATTTATTCTTGGTCAATATACACTGGTCTGAGGCCTTCCTCTCCTTTATTCAAGGCAGCATAATATTCTGTAATAAAAGTAGATCCCATGTCCATCTTAAATTACTATTGCCCATGACCCAGGTGTATTCCCTGGGACGCAAAACAGAAATGAACAAGAAGTGTTAAAGGTGAACTTTAAGCAAAACTGAGCTGCTTTAATATTAAACTTTCAGCTAGATCTCCAAAAGAAACAATTACATAAACCTCCATGAGGCATGGAATTTGCCTTTGGGGCTTTGTTCTGAGAAGGACACGTACCTTTCTTTGAGCGTGTTAAAAAATGCACAAACCACACAATTACATGTCGTGGCCTTGACAATGCTCTCTCTTATGTTTTAGTTACAGGCGCCTGAAACAGCGAAGACCCTTGTAGCCTACTCCTGGCCAGATGACAGGCAGCTAACACTGACTGAGCTCTTTCTACTTTTATCTCACGCCCATTAGCAATCAGTCTTGGCAAGTTATGTATTACCATCCCCGTTCTATAGAAGGAAGAAACTGAGGTCTAGAGACATAAAGTTAGCTGCCCAATGCAGAGTAGGTGATGGAGTTGGGATTTAAACCCAGATCTTCTGTCTTAAATCCAGGGCTTTTAAAAATGTTTCTGTAACAGCTTCCTCAATTCCAGGCCCAAGAGGGTATAAGGACCATCTTATCTTCCCAAGTGCCATTACTGAGCTAAAATCAACCTCAATATGATCATGGCAGGTAAATTATGTGTGTGTGTGTGTGTGTGTGTGTGTGTGTGTGTGTGTATGCATTTTCCCCCCTTACTGATGGAGAATAAGTTGGACATTGTGCCCCTCAATACTTGAGAATGGATTTCCTAAGACCAAGGGTATTTACTTTCATAAGCCAGGATAATTATAAAAAAATATGAAACTTAATATTAACACAATACTATTATATAATCTACTTAAAATTTACCAATTGTCCCAATAATGCACATTATAACTTCTTTTTTCCTGGTTCAGGATCCCATCCAGGATCATGTTTTACGTTTAATATTCATGTGCTTTAGTTTGTTTTTAATCTGGAACAGTTCTTCAGTCTTTCTTTGTTTTTCAGACATTGTGACTTTTGAAAGTACAGGCCAGCTATTTTGTAAAAGCCCTTCAATCTGGGTTTGTCTGATGCTTCCTTCTGATTAGATTCAGGTCATGAATTTTTGGCAAGAACACTACATAAGTGATGAGGTGTCCTTCTCAGGGTATCACATCAAGAGGCATGTCAGTTTTCTCCCCTGAAAACTTACTATCTTTCCTTATGTAATTAATAATTACATTAGTTTCCCCAGGGACCACATTAATCCTTGGCTAATCAAATCATTCTCATCTGAAGCAGCTATTCCATCATTATCCTTGTCAATATTTGCCCCCGAGTGTTAATTAGTCTAACTTTTCCAGATCCTCACGGATCACTGGCTTTGCTTGTGACTAGAGCAGAGCCACCTTCACAGACTTAAGAGTGTCTTACAACTTTTGCAAGATGTACATTTTTACTTTGCCACTGATTTGCTCTGTATTTGCATCATATTGACGGATATTTACAATGTCCGAGTCAGTGAGCAATCAACCCAACAAAGACGCTGCAGTGATAGGCCAGGGAAAGATGCCAGGGCCAAATCAGGTCATTACTAAATCCTTCTCATGTTAGGATGACTTTTGTTTACCTGCACAGCCTAATAACTGTGAGGACCACTGTAGTATCTGCCATAACAAAAATACTATGTGAATTCTTCTGTTTCACAGCAGTGATTCCGGCTATGTCCTTCCTTGTTCCTCACAGTTACACCAAGGAACAATGGTTTACTGAAGCTAACAAATTAGAGTCCCTTATGTAACTTTAATTCATAAAAATGTCCACTGTGAGACTCCCACACCGTCTGGTTTGTGACTCCTTACCTCTTAAAACATGTTGGTAACTGGATAACAGAAACTGTAGATGCTCAACCAGTTCATCCCATGTCTGCCACTGGGTTTTATCCGACTGCAGAGATAGTAAAAGCAATTGGTAATAAATGCCTTCCTCAGTTAGAGGTTTTGTACAGTTTTCAAGTCACTTTTACGTAATGTAAAAAAGTGTAAAACACTTTTACACTTTTACATAATTTACTTAATCAAGGATTAAGGAAAAGGTGTTCTAGGCTTGGAACTGAAATAGGGAAAAATGTACCTGACACTTGAGCAGTGATGTGGAATTGTTCAGAAAATAGAGGGCCTGGGCCAGAGACAAGGGCAGGCGGGTGGGTGTCTCACAGCTGTGGAGGAATATGATTTCCAGCACTTTGCAGCGCAGAAGGTGGCTCTCCATGGTTGTAAAGAACATCTCTCTGTGTGGAGAAGAGATAGAGAGAGTTTACCATCACAATTATTGTTTCATGGAACATATACCACAATTCTCCCTGAATGCTCTAACCTTTGCCCTAATCCAGAGAAGGCTAAGAAGGAATACAGTGAAGGCCTACAAAATCACAAAGCTTGTGGACAGGGCAGAAATGGATTTGTTCATAAATTCGCAACTGTCAGAAGGAGGGAAAGTCTTTGATATTTGAAAAAGACTAGTTTAGGACACGTTAAGAAGAATTATATCATACTGTAACCAAGAGAATTAATCATGAGATTACGTATTTCTGAATGGCCATAATGTGCCAGGTACTGTTTGGCAGAAACAAGGAATAATAAGAGAAATAAAAGAAGATATTACTCTAAAAAAGCTGATAGTTGAACAGGAGCAAGAAGTATGCAACAGGAACCTACATAAAGCACAGGGCAAGTGTACACGTATGTGAGGTGCCTGTGGCGCTCTAGAGACACAGAGAAGAGAGTACATTTGGTCAAGGGGCTGGAAGCAGCCTTCGTATGGAGGAGGTGGCACTGCTGACGGTGGTCTAGGAGTAAAGAAGGCCCGAGGCAGGAGGCATTTCAGTGCAGGGATAAACATGGGTAAAAACAAAGAAGCAAAAGTAATAGCTGGGGCACTGCAGCCTTCTTAAATTTCAAGTCTAGGACTTAAGAGTCCCAGAGGTACTCTGGCCCTTGACTTTGTCACTCTGTGCAGGGCAGGGCTTGGCCAGCGAGGGTGGGTTGGAGCACACTCAGAGGCTTCTGAGCAGGATAGCTGTAAAATGGGGGCTGTGCTTCAGAAAGGTGAATCAAACTCATTGTTCTAAAAGCAAAGTCAGCTTCCCCCCAAAAAAGTTATGAATCTCAGATGCACAGGGTGAATCTCTGGACTGCCTGAAGGTTTTTGCCTGAAGGTTTGTTTGGTGGTTCTTGCCAGGTCTGCTTGTCATAGCCGTTCTGAGGAATAGACGGCTCATGAGCAGATAAGGAGATGGCAGCAACAGAGCTAGCTCCAGATCTCAGAGTTCTTTCTTCTACAACTGCCCCTTTGCAGTTTTGCAACATCTGGAAAAACAGGGTGCTCTTTGTGCCACTGTCACATAAAAATGATAAATAACAAAGTATCTATTCATTTTTATTTTCTTTTTTCCCCTTTCCCTTTGCTGTTCCACCAGGCACAGGTATTATCTGTGTAAAAGCAAGGGTAAAAAAGCAGAATAAATACTTTAAAACCTTTGCTTCTTACCATTCAAAAGTTTTAAAAAGGCTGTAATATTGGTGAAAATCCATTTTATCTTTTTTTTAAAAAAAATTATTTATTTATTTATTTATTTATTTATGGTTGTGTTGGATCTTCGTTGCTGCGCGCGAGCTTTCTCTAGTTGCGGTGAGCATAGGCTACTCTTCTTTGCAGTGCGCAGGCTTTTCATTGCAGTGACTTCTCTTGCTGCAGAGCATGGGCTCCAGGCACATGGGCTTCAGTAGTTTTAGCATGTGGGCTTCAGTAGTTGTGGCACGCAGGCTCAGTAGTTGTGGCTCACGGGCTCTAGAGCGCAGCCTCAGTAGTTGTGGCACATGGGCCTAGTTGCTCTGCGGCATGTGAGATCTTCCCGGACCGGGGCTCGAACCCGTGTCCCCTGCATTGGCAGGTGGATTCTTAACCACTGCACCACCAGGGAAGCCCCATTTTATCTCTTTAATGTGTTTTTTTTTTAAGTACGATTCTATACCTTCTCTGACAAATTTTCTTTTTTAATACAAAGGACTCCAAATTATTACATTTATAAGATATTCCCCCAATTCTTTTAAAGTTTAATTTCTACTCTGTATTTGGCCTATTACTTTCACAAGACAGTTTTCCTATTTAATAACTTTTATTTCAAACTGTATTTTTTCTTCCAATTTTTATTCCAGGGCCTGCATTTGTCCTGGTTTTATAACCCAAGATGGCAAACCCAGAAATATCCAAGGGACAAGAAAGTAATTTTAATGTATTGGACATAGTAGGAAATGGAGGTACAATTATCTATAGCAATTCAAATTCAAAATTTAAAAACAAGATACAGAGGAAGGCTAACATCCAGATCCAGCCTTAACAAGTACAGCTGGTATTGGATTTACTCTCCTGTTATCAATAATTATAAACCTGTATAAAATATATGAAATAACTATTTTCAGGCATTGGACAAGCTACTACAAATGACTATTATTCTTGAGAGAAGGGAAACAAAGGTGGTGAACCCCATGTTTACCCCAGATTTCTTGCTGGGGGCACTTTCTAACTAAGGCAGAGGAAAGCGTGGGTCCCAAACAGAAAGCAGTGGGCTTGTTGGGCACAGCAAACAGAGACTGGAGTTCAGTAGAGCTGAGGTGGCTGGAATTTGTGTCAAAGAAGAGGGAGCTCAAGAAATATGTGTAAGGGGCCCCCTTGGCACACGGACAGGGAGAAGATCCAAAAGCCTGGGAGAGAACAGCTAGTGAGGAGCTATGAGCTGACTGGGAATTCGGGAGAGTACCCAGTGCTGCAAGACATGGGGTTTCAATGAGCCAGAGGAGAGATCTCATTGAACATGTTGGGCATTCAGGTGCAGCCCCAGAAAGACTAAGCTACAAGACTAGTATCCTAAGAAGGGTTGATTTAGAACACCCTTACAAATCCTAGAAACAAGCCTTAAAAGGAGAAAGCTAATCTGCCAGTAAATCACTGTCTGCAAGAATGAAACTCAATACTCTTTAAAGGAAGTCAGCAAATTTCAGACTCTCAACAATGTGGCATTCATAATGTTCAGCACACAATAAAAAATTATTAGACGGGGGAAAAAGCAGGAAAATGTGATTCATAACCAGGAGCAAAATGTCCATAGAAACAGGCTAAGAGCTGATACAGATGTTGGAATTAGTAGACAAGGACTTTAGAACAGCTATTATAAATATGTTTAAAATTAACCAACCAACCAACCAACCAGCCGACCAACTAACCAAGATATATATAATCAGTGATTAGATGGGGACACTTAGCAAAGAGAAATGGACACTATAACAATGAACCAAATGGAGACTCTAGAGCTGAAAAACACAATACCTGAAAAAAAAAATCACTGGATAGGCTTAACAACAATTGGGCACCACAAAAGAAAAGATCAGGGAGCATGAAGACGATCCAACGTGAAAAAGAGGAAAAAAAAGACAAATCAAAACAAAATAAAACAAAACAACAACAGTAGAAAACACCAGATCCTCAGTGTTCTGTGGAACAGTGTCATACAGCTTAATGTATATGTACTTGAATTCCCAGAAGATGAAAGTTTGGGGCAAAAAATAATGGCCAAGATATTTCAAAAATTGATCAAAAATATCAACTCACAGATTCCAGAATCTCAATAAACCCCAAGCAGGATAAACATAAAGGAAACCACACCTAGTTATAATAATCAAATTGCTGAAAACAAAAAAAAGCAGCCAGAGAAAAAAGACATGGCATATAAGGGAACAAAAGTAAGAAATTCTAATGACTTCTCATCAGCAAGCCAGAAGAAAATGGAACATCTTTAAAATAAATTAAAAATACCTATCAATCTAGAACTCATATGAAGTAAAAACACCATTCATATATGAAGGTAAAATAAAAACATTTCCAGATAAACAAAAGCTGAGAGAATTCATTACGGTAGACCTGCACTACAAAAAATGTTAAAAGAAGTTAAGTTCTTTAGGTGGAAGAGAAATGATACCAAATGGAACTTGGATCTTCAACAAAGAAAGAAGAGCACCCAAAATGGTAGCTATGTGGATCTGATGTGTGTTTTATTTCAGCACCACTAAGCAATTAACTCAATTCTGACACTACCATAGTGTAAATACCACAGGTTAAGGGCTCAATCCTACAAGACTGCCCTCCCACTCTCTCTTCAGGTGCTAATTGGAAAGTCCAGGTTGTTGACCTGTGTGCTTCTGAACCACTTAGCTATAGATCGAAGGTTCCCAGAAACCCATCTTAGGTTTGATTAATTTGTTACAGTGGCTCACAGAACTCAGAGAAACACTTTACTTACTAGATTACCAGTTTATTATAAAAGGATATAACTCAAGAACAGCCAAATGGGAGAGATGCATAAGGTATGGGGAAAGGGTGAGGCCCTTCCATGCTCTCTGGGTACATCACTCTACAGGCATCTCCACCTGTTTACCAACGTGGAAGGTCTCTGAACCCAGGCCTTTTGGGTTTTCAAGGAAGCTGCATTAGATAGGCATGACTGATTAAATCATTGGCCATAGGTAATTGAACTCAACCTCCAGCCCCTGCCCATTCCCAGGAGGTGGGGGTGGGGTGGGGGGAGGGCTGGGAGTGGAGTGTTGGAGTCCCAGCTCTCTAATTACATGGTTCCCCTGGCAACCAGCTCCTATCCTTAGGTCACCAAATGCTTTCTGAAAGACCAGTCACTAACATAACAAAGATAACTTGATCACTCTTATCACTTATAAAACTCCAAAAGAGCTCTGTGCCAGGAACAAGATGAAGATCAAATATATATATTTCTTATTATAGGTCATAATATCACAGTTAGGTAGTATAAAGACTTTCCCTCCCATATCTCTGAATTTCTTTTAAAAACAACTAAATGTTTAAAGCAAAAATATGATCCCATCCTGGAGTAAAATGTATGACAACAATAGCACAGAGGATGGGAGTGGGGTAAATGGAAATACACAGTTATAAGGTTCTTACATTACATGTTATGATATAATATTAATTCAAGGCAGACTCTAGTAAGTTAAGAATGCATATTGTAATTCCAAGAGCAACCATTAAAAAAAGTAAAACATTTGCTGAAAAAGCATGTGATAAAATTCAATACCTGCTCATGATAAAAACTGAGAAAACTAGGAATAGAAGGGAACTTCTTCAACTTATTAATGAATATCTATAAAAAAACCTATACCTGGCATCATAATTAATGGTGAACTCATTTTTTTTTTTTTTTTTTGTGGTACGCGGGCCTCTCACTGTTGTGGCCTCTCCCATTGCGGAGCACAGGCTCTGGACGCGCAGGCTCAGCGGCCATGGCTCACGGGCCCAGCCGCTCCGCGGCATGTGGGATCTTCCCGGACCGGGGCACGAACCTGTGTCCCCTGCATTGGCAGGTGGACTCTCAACCACTGCGCCACCAGGGAAGCCCTGAACTCATATTTTAATTAATCAATAATTAATGAACTGAATGCTTTCCCCTAGATCATGAACAAAGGTGTCTGCTTTCATCACTGCTATTCAACATAGTACTGGAAGTTCTAGCCAGTGCAGTAAGGCAATAAAAGGCATACTGATTGGAAAAACAGAAATAAAACTTTCCCTATTTGCAGATGACATGATGGTCTACACAGACAACTCTAAGGAATCTTTGGCACAAAAGCATTTTCCTTAAAAGAAAAAGCTGATAAGCTGGACCTCATTAAAATTTAAAACTTGCTTTTTGAAAGACCTTGTTAGAGGATGGAAAGACAAACTACAGAATGGGAGAAAATATTTGCAAACTACAGATCTGAAAAAGGATTGTATCTAGAATATATAAAGACTCTTAAAAGTCAACAGTAGGAGAGCAGAGTCAAGATGGAGATGTGGGAAGACGTGGAGTTAGCGTCTCCCTGCAACTAGGGCGCCTGCCGGCCGCTGGTGGGGGACTCTGATGCCCAAGGAGATGGGAGGAGCCCCAAAGTGAACCAGTAGTATGTAAGGGGACTGACGGGGGAGGAGAAGTGGAAGCCAGACAGGATCGGCACCCCTGAGGCCAGGGAGATCAGGAGAGGCAGGCGGGAGGGACTCAGAGCGGGAGAGGAGGGAGGGCGATTCCCTGGCCCACCTGGGTCAGGAAGCCTGCTGAGCTCCCAGGCCGGTACCCCGCCTCCAAAGCCCCATCCAGGCTGCATGGGTCCTGGGGGCATAGGAGGGATGCAGGGAGATCAGGAGAGGCAGTTGGGAGAAGCCATCTGGGAGGAGTGGGCGATGAGTGGAGGGTGATTGCCCCTCTCACTCGGTATGGGGAGCCTGCTGAGCTCCCAGGCCTGTCCCCTGCCCTCCAAAGCCCCCTCCAGGCTGTGTAGGTCCTTGAGAGCACAGGAGGGAGGAGGGGAGATCAGGAGAGGCAGGGGGGAGGGGCCCTCCCAGACTGGAGGAGCAGGAGAGGAGAGGAGGGCGTTTGTCCCACCCACTTGAGCCCAGGAAGCCTGCTTGGCTTCCAGGTGAAGTCCCCTGCCCTCTCAGACCAGGAGTCGGGGGCACGCCTGGGCCCCTTCTGTTCCTTGAGCCTAAGCCCCGTCCCACACAGCCCCCAGGGCCTGTTCCAGCCCTGTGGGTCCTGAGCATTGGTCCCACCCACCACCCAAACCTCGCCCTTGCTTAGGCCCTGCCCTCTGCAGCCAAAGCCTCCTCCCCCACCCCTTTTTTTTCCCTCCTCATTTTTACTACTGTGGTACTGTTGTACCTTCCGGTTGTTGATTCATCTATATTTTTATTTTTATATTCTTCCTAACATATCTGTTAGTTTCCTAGTCTAATTTTATTTTTTACTTTGTTATTGTATTTTATTTTTTTGCCACCCCAGGCAGCTTGTGGGATTTTGGTTCATGAGGCTGCCAGGCTAAGGATGAAGCTCCTGCGGTGGGAGTTCTGAGTCCGAACCACTGGACTAACAGAGAACCTCAGACCCCAGGGAATTTTCATTGGAATGAGGTCTCACGGAGTTCCTCATCTTAGCACCAAGACCCAGCTCTACCCAGTAGCCTACAAACCCCAGCCTCAGGCCAAACAACCAGTAGCACAAGAACACAGTCCCACTCATAAAAAAAAAAAAAAAATGAGACGGCAAAATAATATGTCACAGATGAAGGAGCAAGGTAAAAACCTACAAGACCAAAAATATGAAGAGGAAATAGGCAACCTACCTGAAAAAGAATTCAGAGTAATGATAGTAATGATGATTCAGAATCTCGGAAACAGAATGGAGGCACAGACTGAGAAAATACAAGAAATGTTTAACAAAGATCTAGAAGAAATAAATAACAAACAGAGATGAACAACACAATAACTGAAATAAAAAATACAGTAGAAGGAATCATTAACAGAATAACTGAGGCAGAACGAGTAAGTGAGCTGGAAGACAAAATGGTGGAAATAACTGTTGAGGAGCAGAATAAAGAAAAAAGAATGAAAAGAATTGAAGACAATCTCAGAGATCTCTGGGACAACACTAAACACACCAACATTCGAATTATAGGGGTCCCAGAAGAAGAAGAGAAAAAGAAAGGGTCTGAGAAAATATTTGAAGAGATTATAGTTGAAAACTTCCGTAACATGGGAAGAGTCACTTAAGTCCAGGAAGCAAAGAAAGTCCCATACAGGATAAACCCTAGGAAAAACACACCAAGACACATATTATTCAAACTAACAAAAATTAAATTCAAAGAAAAATATTAAAAGCAGCAAGGGAAAAACAAAAAATAACATATAAAGGAATCCCCATAAGGTTATCAGCTGATTTTTCAGCAGAAACTCTGCAAGCCAGAAGGGAGTGGCAGGATATACTTAAAGTGATGAAAGAGAAAAACCTACAACCTAGATTACTCTACCCAGCAAGGATCTCATTCAGATTCAATGGAGAAGTCAAAAGCTTTTCAGACTAGGAAAAGCTAAGAGAATTCAGCACCACAAAACCAGCTTTACAACAAACGCTAAAGAAACTTCTCTAAGTGGAAAACACAAGAGGAGAAAAAGACCCACATAAACAAACCCAAAACAATTAAGAACATAGTAATAGGAACATACATATCGATAATAACCTTGATTATTAAATGGATTAAATGCCCCAACCAAAAGCCACAGACTGGCTGAATGGATACAAAAACAAGACCCATATATATGCTGTCTACAAGAGACCCACTTCACATCTAGGGACATATACAGACTGAAAGTGAAGGGATAGAAAAAGATATTCCATGCATATGGAAATCAGAAGAAAGCTGGAGTAGCAATACTCGTATCAGATAAAATAGACTTTAAAAATAAAGACTGTTACAACAGATAAGGAGGGACACTACATAATGATCAAAGGATCAATCCACGAAGAAGATATAACAATTATAAATATATATGCACCCAGCATAGGAGCACCTCAATACATAAGGCAAATGCTAACAACCATGAAAGGAGAAATCGACAGTAACACAATAATAGTAGGGGACTTTAACACCCCAGTTACACCAATGGACAGATCATCCAAACAGAAAATAAATAAGGAAACACAAACTTTAAATGACACAATAGACCACACAGATCTGATATTTATAGAACATTCCACCCAAATGTGGCAGAATACACTTTCTTCTCAAGTGCACATGGAACATTCTTCAGGATAGATCACATCTTTGGTCACAAATCAAGCCTTGGAAAATTTAAGAAAATTGAAATCATATCAAGCATCTTTTCTGACCACATGCTATGAGACTGGAAATCAATCATAGGAAAAAAACTGTAAAAAACACAAATACATGGAGGCTAAGCAGTGCACTACTGAATAACCAAGGGATCACTGAAGAAATCAAAGAAGAAATAAAAAAATACATAGGAACAAATGACAATGAAAACATGACAACCCAAAACCTATGGGACACAGCAAAAGCAGTTCTAAGAGGGAAGTTTATAGCAATACAATCTCACTACAAGAAACAAGAAAAATCTCAAATAAACAATCTAACTCTACACTTAAAACAGCTAGAGAAAGAAGAACAAAGAAAACCCAAAGTCAGTAGAAGGAAAGAAATCATAAAGATGAGAGCAGAAATAAATGAAACAGAAATGAAGAAAACAATAGCAAAGATCAATAAAACTAAAAGCTGGTTCTTTGAGAAAAACAAAATTGATAAACCCTTAGTCAGGCTCATCAAGAAAAAAAGGGAGAGGACGCAAATCAATAAAATTAGAAATGAAAAAGGAGAAGTTACAACAGACACCGCAGAAATACAAAGCATCGTAAGAGACTACTACAAGCAACTATATGCCAATAAAATGGACAACCATGAAGAAACGGACAAATTCTTGGAAAGGTACAATTTTCCAAGACTGAACCAGGGAGAATTAGAAAATATAAACAGAACTATCACAAGTAATGAAATTGAAACTGTAATTTAAAATCTTCCGGGGTCTTCCCTGGTGGCGCAGAGGTTGAGAGTCCGCCTGCTGACGCAGGGGACACGGGTTTGTGCTCCGGTCCGGGAAGATCCCACGTGCCGCGGAGCGGCTGTGCCCGTGAGCCACGGCCGCTGAGCCTGCGCGTCCGGAGCCTGTTGCTCTGCAACGGGAGAGGCCACAACAGTGAGAGGCCCCCGTACTGCAAAAAAAAAAAATCTTCCAACAAACAAAAGTCCAGGACCAGATGGCTTCACAGGCGAATTCTATCAAACATTTAGAGAAGAGCTAACACCAATCCTTCTCAAACTCTTCCAAAAAAATCCTGAACAAAATATTAGTAAACAGAATCCAACAGCACATTAAAAGGATCATACACCATGATCAAGTGGGATTTATCCCAGGGAGGCAAGGATTCGTCAATATACGCAAACCAATCAATATGGTACACCACATTAACAAATTAAGGAATAAAAACCATATGATCATCTCAATAGATGCAGAAAAAGCTTTTGACAAAATTCAACATCCATTTATGATAAAAACTCTCCAGAAAATGGGCACAGAGGGAACCTACCTCAACATAATAAAGGCCATATATGACAAACCCACAGCAAGCATCATACTCAGTGGTGAAAAACTGAAAGCATTTCCACTAAGATCAGGAACAAGACAAGGATGTCCACTCTCACCACTCTTATTCAACATAGTTTTGGAAGTCCTAGCCACAGCAATCAGAGAAGAAAAGAAATAAAAGGAATCCAAATTGGAAAAGAAGAAGTAAAACTGTCACTGTTTGCCAATGACATGATACTATACATAGAAAATCCTAAAGATGCCACCAGAAAAGTACTAGAACTAATCAATGAATTTGGTAAGGTTTCAGGATACAAAATTAATGCACAGAAACCTCTGGCATTCCTATACACCACCAACAAAAAATCAGAAACAGAAACTAAGAAAACACTCCTATTTACCATTGCAACAAAAAGAATAAAATACCTAGGAATAAACCTGCCTAAGGAGGTGAAAGACTTGCACTCAGAAAACTATAAAACACTGACGAAAGAAATCAAAGATGGCATAAACAGATGGAGAAATATATCATGTTCTTGGATTGGAAACATGAATATTGTGAAAATGACTATACTACCTAAAGCAATCTACAGATTCAATGCAATCCCTATCAAACTACCAACGGCATTCTTCACAGAACTAGAACAAAAAATTTTACAATTTGTATGGAAACCCAAAAGACTCTGAATAGCCAAGGAATCTTGAGAAAGAAAAATGGAGTTGGAGGAATCAGGCTCCCCAACTTCAAACTATACTACAAAGCTACAGTAATCAAGACAGTATGGTACTGGCACAAAAACAGAAATATAGATCAATGGTACAGGATAGAATGCCCAGAGATAAACCCATGCATATATGGGCACCTAATTACTACAAAGGAGGCAAGAACATAACAATGGAGAAAAGACAACCTCTTCAATAAGTGATGCTGGGAAAACTGGACAGCTACGTGTAAAAGAATGAAATTAGAATACTACCTAACACCATACACAAAAATAAACTCCATATGGATTAAACACTTAAACATAAGGCCAGACACTATAAAACTCTCAGAGGAAAACATAGGAAAAACACTCTTTAACATAAACCACAGCAAGATCTTTTTTGACCCATATCCTAGAGTAACAGAAATAAAAACAAAAATAAACAAATGGGACTTAAACTTAAGAGCTTTTGCACAGCAAAGGAAACCAAAGGAAACAAAAAGACAACCCTCAGAATGGGAGAAAATAATATTTGCAAATAAAACAACAGACAAAGGATTAATCTCCAAAATATACAAACAGCTCATGGAGCTCAATATGAAAAAAAACAAACAATCCAGTTAAAAAATGGGTGGAAGACCTAAATAGACATTTCATACAGATGGTCAAGAGGCACAAGAAAAGATGCTCAACATCACTAATTATTAGAGAAATGCAAATCAAAACTACAATGAGGGGCTTCCCTGGTGGCGTAGTGGTTGAGACTCCGCCTGCCGATGCAGGGGACACGGGTTCATGCCCCAGTCTGGGAAGATCCCACGTGTCGTGGAGTGGCTGGGCCTGTGAGCCATGGCTGCTGAGCCTGCATGTCCGGAGCCTGTGCTCCGCAACGGGAGGGGCCACAACAGTGAGAGGCCCTCGTACCGCAAAAAAAAAAAAAAAACAAAAAAAACAAAAAACTACAGTGAGTTATCACCTCACGCTGGTCAGAATGGCCATTATCAAAAAATCTAGAAACAATAAATGCTGGAAAGGGTGTGGTGAAAAGGGAATCCCCCTGCACTGTTGGTGGGAATGTAAATTGATACAACCACTATGGAAAACAGTATGCAGGTTCCTTAAAAAACTAAAAAGAGAACTACCATATGACCCAGCAATCCCACTACTGGGCGTAAACCCTGAGAAAACCATAATTCAAAAAGAGACATGTACCAATGTTCATTGCAGCACTATTTACAATAGCCAGGACATGGAACCAACCTGAATGTCCATCGACAGATGAATGGGTAAGGAAGATGTGGCACATATGCACAATGGAATATTACTCAGCCATAAAAAGAAACAAAATTGAGTTATTTGTAGTGAGGTGGATGGGCCTGGAGTCTCTCATGCAGAGTGAAGTAAGTCAGAAAGAGAAAAACAGATACCATATGCTAACACATATATATGGAATCTAAAAAAAAAAAAGGTACTGATGAACCTAGTTGCAGGAATAAAGAGATAGACATAGAAAATGGACTTGAGGACATGGGGTGGGAGGAAGAAGTGAGAGTAGCATTGACATACATACACTACCAAATGTAAAATAGTTGGCTGGTGGGAAGCAGCAGCATAGCACAGGGAGATCGTCTCGGTGCTTTACGATGACCTAGAGGGGGGACGGGAGGGAGGCTCAAGAGGTAAGGGATATGGGGACATGTGTATGCATATGGCTATTTGCTTCATTGTGCAACAGAAACTAACACAGTATTGTGAAGTAATTATATTCCAATAAAGATCTATTAAAAAAAAACAAACTCAGTAAAAAAGCAAACAATCTATTTAGAACATGAGAAAAAAATATTTTAGTGAAGATGTTATACAGATGGTATTAAGCACATGAAAAGATGTTCAACTTCATTAGCCATCAGAGAAATGAAGATGAAAATCACAATGAGAATCCACCACACACCTATCAGAATGGCTAAAATAAAAAACAGTAACACCACCAAATGCTGACCAGGATGCAGAGAAACTGGATCACTCATATACTGCTGGGGAGAATGTAAAACCATACAGCCACTCAAGGAAACATTTTGGCAGTTTCTTAAAAAAATTAAATAAGTAACTACTATATAATACAAAAATTGCACTCCTTGGCACTTATTCCATAGAAATGAAGACTTACATTTATTCAAAAATTTGTACATGAATGTTTATAGAAGTTTTATTCATAATAGCTCCAAACTGGTAACAAGACAGATATCCTTCAGGAGGTAAATGGTTAAAAAAAAAAATCAAAGGTACACCCACACTATGGAATACTATTCAGCAATAAAAAATAATCAACTATTGATAGATACAACAACCTGAATGGATCTCCAGAGATTTATGCTAAGTGAAAAAGCCAATCCCCAAAGGTTACATACTGTATGATTCCACTTATACAATATCTTGAAATGACAAAACTATAAAAATGAAAAATAGACTAGTAGTTGCCAAGAGTTAAGAAGGGGTGGCGGTGGGAGGGTATAGTTCTAAAAGGGCAAAATGAATAATCCTTATGACTATGGAAATGTTCTCTATCTTGGCTTCTATAATTCTTTGTTTTTATTTTTTAAAATTGAAAAAATTTTTATTTTATTTATTTTTATTTTTGGCTGCATTGGTTTGCTGCACATGGGCTTTCTCTATTTTCTGTGAGTGGGGGCTACTCTTTGTTGCAGTGCACGGGCTTCTTATTGCAGTGGCCTCTCTTGTTGCGGAGCATGGGCTCTAGGCATGCAGGCTTCAGCAGTTGCGGCACGCAGGCTCAGTAGCTGTGGCTCACGGACTCTAGAGTGCAGGCTCAGTAGTTGAGGCTCACGGGCTTAGTTTCCCTGCAGCATGTGGGATCTTCCCGGACCGGGGCTCAAACCTGTGTCCCCTGCATTGGCAGGTGGATTCTTAACCACTGCGCCACCAGGGAAGTCCATTCTTGACATCCTGGTTGTGATACATGCACTAAAGTTTTGCAATATGTTACCATTGGGCAAAATTGTGTAAAGAGTACATGTGATCTCTCTGTATTATTCCTTACAACTACATAAGAATCTACAACTATGTCAAAATAAATTTTTAATTTAAAAAAGTTAAAAAGCCTTAGGAAAGATAAAGTGGAATAATAGAAAATAGTTAATCCAAAAGACGCCAGAAAAGGAGGTAAAAATGAACAAAGAACAAAAAGGACAAATAGGAAACAAACAGTAAGATGACAGATATAAAACCAATAATTAAATTAAATGTAAATGTAATAAATAACTCCAGTTTAAAGGCAGGGATTTTCAGCTGCCTAAAAAAGCAAATCTGACTATATGCTGTTTACAATAAATATACCTTTTTTTCTAAACTTTTTTTTAATACTCAGAGAAGAGTTGCAAGAATAGTACAAATAATTCCCAAATACCCTTAGTATTTTTCACTCAGGTTCCCCAAGTGTTAGACATTTACCATATCTTCTTTATCCTTCTTACTAACTCTTTCTTTCTATTTTTTTTCTCTAAACTATTTGATAGTAAGTTGCAGACATGATGCCCATTTATCCCTAAATACTTGCAGTGTATAATTCCTAAAAACAAGGACATTCTCTAAGATAACCACGTACAATGATAAAAAAAATTGGAAAATTAATCTTAATGCAATACTATTATATTAAGCGTAGACTTTAATCAGATTTTTTTATTGTCTTAATGATGCTATTAATAGCAAAAGAAAATCCCAGATTATGCATTGCATTCAGCTGCATGTTTTTTAATGTCCTTTGATCTGGAATAGTTCCTCAATCTTGCTTTGTCTTTCATGACATTGACATTTTGGAAAAGTGCAGGTCAGTTTTTTTCATAGAATGTTTCTCATTTGGGATTTCCCTGATATTTTCCCATGATTTGACTGAGGTTATGCATTTTTTGGCAAGAGAACTGCAAAAATGTTGTGTGTATCATATCAAAGGGCATATGATGTCAATTTGTCCCATTGCTGGTGTTAATTTTCATCAGTTGACTATGGTAGTATCTCCACAGTAAAGTTATTATTTTTCACTTCATAATTAATATCTTGTGAGAATATACTTTGAGATTATGCAAATATCTTGGAGTACACAAACTTTCACAATTTTAGTACACCCTCATACCTGAATTTACTCTTATTATGATGGTTGCCAAATGGCATTTTTTTCCCTAATTCATCATTTCTTCTTATATTTATTAGCTGGCTTTCTAATATAAGGAAGAGAGTCTGTTTTCTTCCTTCCTATCAGTATTAGAATCATGGATTCTTATTTTACACAACAGTTTATAATGTTCTACTGTCAATATTTATTTGGTACTCAAATTATCCCAGATTTAGTCAGTGGAAGCCCTTTAAGCTTCTTTTGACATGTTCTGAACATTCCTTGAACATTTCCTCACTTTCTGGAACAAGATGTTCTAGGCTCATTTTATACTTTTCTTTACCTCAGCTCTGGAATTAGTCATTTCCTTAAAGAACTCTGGTTCCTTTTAGTATAAACTAGTATTTAGAAACAAAGATCTGAGTACTAGGTGTGCTCATTGCTACTAGGGTGTAATTGTTTCTATGCTCTCTCAGTGGGTAAAGGTAGGAATGAATTCATACATACACACTATATATATATATATATATATATATATATATATAGAGAGAAATAAATATACACACACACACTATATATATATATATATATATATATATATATATATATATATATAACACACTCACACATCTACACTTATTCCTATATCTATCTATATTTATTAGAAACCACAAGTTCATGTTGATACCTCCAATTCCAATCCAGCACCACAGGGTTCCTTCTATCCTTTCCCCTTTTCATATGTGTAACTCTCTTCTCTGACAGTGAGAAACTTGGCTCTCATTATCCACAATACATTTATTTGTTTAATCCTAGAATACACATAAGATAGTTTTTGAATTGTTAACTCATACTTTCTGTGAAAAAGAAAGTTACTAACTAGAGTTTAATATTTACTTACACTTCATTTTGTCTTTAGCCTGAGGGCGTTTAGTCCAGATACTGTGTTTTACCTTACTTGGACAGACTAGTGGTTTCCAGGGGTTGGAGAAGATGAATAGTTACCCGTAAAAGGGTAGTACAAGGGATCTTTGTGGTGATGGAACAGTTCCATGTATCTTGATTGTGCTGGTGGTTATATGAAGCTACAAATGTGATAAAATTACATAGAACTACCCTCAAATGAGTACAATCTAGGTGAAATGGATGAAATCTGATATGTTCTGTGGATTATACCAATGTCAATTTCCTTTTTGTGATACTGTTATAGTTATGCAAGATATAATCACTAGGGGAAAGATTGTGAAGGGTATACAGGACCCCTCTGTACTAGTTTTTGCAACTTCCTGTGAATCTATAATTATTTAAAAATAAGAAGTAAAAAAAAAGTTGCTTGGGCTTGTCCTCCCTCCCATCCCGCACCCCATGGCCCCAATTATTATTCATTTAAAACACAGGTTAATTTGTGTCTGTTTGTATTGCATGTTAGGCTCCCATCCAACTTCCTTGCTGATTTATTTTTCTTTTTTTGAGTATATAAAACATTAATGTGGTTCTAAAAGTCTAAAAGTTATAACTATACAAAGAAGTATACTCAGGGAAGTACTACACTACTAATATTACCATTAAGGTCATTCCAACTCCAGCTCAGCACCTTATCTCCTTTCCAGCCCATTGCCATCTATCTACCCCTGTATGTAAGCAATTTGACTAGACTGCAGTTTATCTTAACTTGGTTTCTTTTTTTGTAAATTATTATAATCATGTATATTTAAAAATTTCTCCTTCTTAGAAAAAGATATGTATATTTATTATGCATACTCTTGTATTTTGCTTTGTTTACTTAACAATATATTTTGGAAAACAGATCATAAATATTTTGCTCCTATTTTTAAATTTTACTTTTTTACAGCTACATCTTCACTGTGTAGATGTACCATAGATATTCAACCACTGCCCTATGTATGGGCATTTGGGTTATTTCTAGTATTTTGCAATTACAAACATGCTGTTGTGAATATCCTTGTGCATATGTATTTTTATACTGTTAAAAGTGGGCTTTTAACAGGGGGCTTCAGGGGGTTTCCCTGGTGGCACAGTGGTTGAGTGTCTGCCTGCCGACGAAGGGGACACGGGTTTGTGCCCCAGTCCGGGAAGATCCCACGTGCCGCGTAGTGGCTGGGCCCGTGCGCCATGGCCGCTGAGCCTGTGTGTCCGGAGCCTGTGCCCCACAACGGGAGAGGCCACAACAGTGAGAGGCCCGCGTACCGCAAAAAGAAAAAAAAAAAAAGTGTAACTTCAGGGTAAATTCCTAGACATGAGATTGCTGGGTCAAGAAGTACATGTACCTTTAATTTTGTTAGATATTGTAAAATTCCCCTCCATAAGGCTTGTAACCATTCTGCAGTCCCACCAGCAATGTATGAGTACCTACCTGCTTTCTCAAAATCTCACTAATGCAGTCTTTTATAGTACTTTAAAATTTTTACTATTTAGATAGGTTAGAAATGGTACCTCAGTGTAGTTTTAATTTAAATTTCTTTAAATATGAATGAGGTTGAACATTATAAGAAAATAAAATAAAATCACAGATCACCATCTCTAGTAAACATAGATGCAAAAGCCCTTAACAAAATATTAGCAAATTCAATTTGTCAATAAAAAAGGATAACATATCACAGTCAAGTAGGGTTTTTTATTCTAGGAATGCAAAGTTGTTTTAATATTAGGAAATTAATCAGTGTAATTCATCACACCAATGGAAGAAAGGAGAAAAATTTTGACTATCTCAATAGAGGAAAAAAATTTCACAAATTTTAATACCTATTCTTCACAAAAACACTCAATATATTAGAAATAGAAGGAAGTCTCCTCAATCTGACAAGGGGTACCTATGAAACACCTACAGCTAATACTACTTCTAAATGGTCAAAGACTGAATGTTTGCCCCCTAAGATCAGGCAATAAGGCAAGGATGTCTATTCCTATCACTTCTCCAACATTCTATTGGAGGTATTAGCCCATGCAATAGGGTAAGATAAACAAGCAAAAGGCATACAGATTGGAAAGGAAGAGGTTAAACTGTTTTTATTTGCAGACAAAATATTGTGTATGTAGAAAATTCTAAGGAAACTACAGAAATATTCCTACTAGAATAAATGAATTCAGCAAGGTTGCAGGATTTCTATATGCTATCAATGAGGCACTGGAAAATGATAGGTCACATGGGTTATGCCTTTGTCAAAACTCATGGAAGGATATTTATGTAAATTAGTTTGTATCATTTAATTGCATGTAAATTATACCTAAACTTTTAAAAGTTAAAACAACCAAGAAAAAGTATATAAAGTATCTTCTAGTATAATTTGGGGTGGTTGCCAATATGACCTTTCTGAGAAAGTTTTGAAGTAGGGCCAGGTTTTATTTAAAATTTTTTTGTCTATGTTAAGCCCAAATTTGTTTACAGTTACCCATTCCTTAGATTTCCCATCTCTCACCAGAATCTGGGCATAAATGAATGAATGGTATGGGAGTTGGACCCAAATGAAATATTCTTAACAAAGTGATAGAGCAAGCATGGCATTTATGAATGCTTCCTTTTGGCTGACCACTGTAATGTATTGCCTTCTTTGAACTGACCTTGGATTTAAGAAGCCCTGGGGGGCCTTCCTGGTGGCGCAGTGGTTGAGAGTCCACCTGCTGATGCAGGGGACACGGGTTCGTGTCCCGGTCCGGGAAGATCCCACATGCCGCGGAGCGGCTAGGCCCGTGAGCCATGGCCGCTGAGCTTGCGCGTCTGGAGCCTGTGCTCCGCCACGGGAGAGGTCACAACAGTGAGAGGCCCGCGTATCACAAAAAAAAAAAAAAAAAAAAAGGGCTTCCCTGGTGGCGCAGTGGTTGAGAGTCCGCCTGATGATGCAGGGGACACGGGTTTGTTCCCCGGTCCAGGAGGATCCCACATGCCGCGGAGCGGCTGGGCCCATGAGCCATGGCCGCTGGGCCTGCGTGTCCGGAGCCTGTGCTCCGCGGCAGGAGAGGCCACAACAGTGAGAGGCCCGTGTACCGCAAAAAAAAAAAAAAAAAAAAAAAAAGTCCTGGGTTTAAATCTGGATTCTGAATATGATTAACTGTGTAAACTTGGGTTATTTAACTACTTAGAGTATTTTTCTCATTTGTTAAACAGGAATAACATTATAAAGTTTTATGAAAACATGAGATAATTAACATGACAATGACTGGTACATTGTAGGGACCCAATAAGTGTTTGTCTTAATCTTAGCAGGATATTTTAATTAAATCTTTATTACAATTCTATTTGGTACGACATTTTCTTCCAATAGAGGAACCAGAACTGTACAAGAATAGTCTTGGCTGCCAACTGGGAGCTTAGGGGATGGGGATGGGAAGCAGACATGGACCTGATGGAGATAATTTCCCCTAAGGGCCACCACTGTACAATGGCTTTCTCATAGTTATTTTCTGTACCAGCAACTGTTCATGAATTCATATTCATTCCGGTTTTTCTTCCTTCAGATTTCTAAAATTACTGGTTCAAAGGAGGAATCACTGGCCCTAGCCAAGAGCTCTATTTCCTTGTCTCTTCCTGATGAAATGCTTTACTAATTAGTGCTTAGAAAAACTGAATTCCTTATTCTTAGTATCTGGGCTCATTCTACAGGTGCAACCCTATTCATTCTTGGGTCACCTCTTTTTCCCCTAATATTGGATATGCCTATTTCATTCATCCATCAAGACTTTAGTGAATAGTTATACCAGGCTCTGTGGCTGAGGGTCAGAGAAGATGGTCATGCCTCACAGCTGAACCTTGAGAGATGAGTAAAGTTATTAGACAGATGGATAAAGTGGGAAAATTTAGGCTCCATTCAAGGTACCCTGCCTCTTCCCAAGAAATTATGCCTTAGTTGCAAATAATAACAACTGGTTGAGAACCTCTTTCTTTCAAAAGGTTAAAGAGACAGGAACTATCCCTCTACCTCTTTTTTCCTAATTTAACTACCATTTGGAATTTTCTTTTGAAATTATGTTCCCAGACCAAAACAAAAAACAAACGAACAACAAAAAAACTAAGACTCACCTCTGACTCCTCTCAGGAATGTCCAGCACAAACCCAAACATCATTTCAGCAATTTTATTGGAGCTGCATGTGGGGGTCCTATCCACCTCTACGGCTATGGACAGCATCCTCTGCAGCTGGCATACAATCCTGAGTCCAGAACACAGAACACAAATGAGCGGGAGGGTCTGGCAAAGAGCTACCCTACTGGCTGGGATGAGGTCCCCACCAGTGTACTAAAGGATCTTATAAAGCACACACTAGGGTCAGGGAGAACTACTCAAGCATCAGCATGCTTTTATTAGCAATTTCCCCTACCTGAATCCCTTTTGTCAGATAATACTATCTGAACCTCTCAGAACCTGGGGTTGAGCTGTAAAAGCAAGCTGCTTTTAAATTCAAAAAGAGAAACATACAATCTTAAGGATCTAGAGAACTTTAAGGATCACCTAACCTATAACTTCTCTATTTCACAGATGAAGAAACAGGTCCAGAATGCCTAACAATTATTTGAATTTCTTTGATAGGAGAAAATACATATTTACCATATAGTCTTCTCCTGTTACTAGTTCCTTTACAATAATCTTTTACTAAGTTCAGTCTCAGAGTTTCAGCTGGTGAAACGTGACCCTCTATCTCATCAGACCTAACTGTGGGAGACAGCCAGGCTGATGTGGCAGAAGGAATCTGGGCAACCCCCCAGAAGGTGAGCCTGGCCTTGAAACTAGCCTCTTCTAACATGCACTATTATTTGTGAGGGAAGGAAGGGCTCTGTTTTCAGAAAATCTGCAGCCAGTGACACAATAGGTGGAACAGGGACTCTGGCATCAGATTCTGGCTCAGCAATGACAAGCTGATCAATTTTTGACAAATTACTAAACTACTCTCAGTCTAAGTTCTCTCATCTCAAAAAAGGAGAAATAATACCACCTATTTCATAAAGTTGTGCTGTTTAAGATATCTGGCAGACAGGCACTCATTAATGGTAAACAGCAGTGCCTACTGTTGTTGTTAAGATCATGATCACTTTTAGGGGCACCCTATTTTATTCTACTAATATCTACTTACAATAAATTTATTACTATTATTATTATTATATTAGCTTTCATTTAAGGAACAGTGCTGCTTCTCTCTTGGGCCTATATACTGAGTTCTGGGATAACCCTACTTCCCTACTTTAGGACCTTCCCCAATCTGCTCAAGCAAATATTTCATTGTTCCAAAACCTTCTCCCTGTAGATACAAGATTGTCTCCTAAATTAGTTAAAACCCATAGTACTTATATGAAAATCAGGTCAGTGCAACTAGATTATTTTATAGTGTTGTGAATTTAGGCACAAATGCTGTATTTGAAATATCAAGTGTGACTGTCATTTTTAACATAATTGACATGGAATAGCAGATTACTTGTGCAAGGGCAGCACCAGCCCTCAAATCCTGGCATTTCTAAAAAAATGCCAAGACCACTTTCAATCCCATTAAAAAAATGCCAGGAATCTCTTTTCAGTGAGGTCTGAGGTAATAGGACCTGCCCTGGTCTGAGCCATTGCTGATATAACCTGTTGGAACCTGCAGGTTGAACTGCTCTTCTTCTTCCAGGATTGGAGGAGAGACCCAGGTCCTTGAGGACAAGAGGCTGCTGGAACACCCACTACGCATGACTCCTCTTCTGTCAGTGGACAGATGCAGTGGTGAGTAGCTGTAACCCTGTATTGTCTCCTGGAATCTAGGAAAGGGAGGGCACTGTCCTCTGGCTTTTGTTCCATTTCGGCTTTGTGAATTTGTATTCACTTAGTGAAGTCCTATTCATCTAGGGGGAAAGCATCTGCTTTTGTTTTACCTTTGGAATTAGGAATTTAGCCTTTAGTCAAACTAAGATAGTTTTTAGTAAAACCCAGCCTATGTTATAAGAGCTTGTTAATTTTGGGGAAACACCTCTTAGGGGGTGGTGCTGTTCTCTAAAACAGTAAATCCCAATAGCCCCAGGAAAGATAACTTCTGCCTGCTCCTTACAGCTGATTGGTGTTCTTTGTCAGGTTAGGTTGGGGAGAAGGGTGGCTACTGCTGGCCTTCAAGATTCCTGCTCCTGGAGAGGTTTGATTCTCCTTTGGGGACTGAGTTAATCTGTCTTCAGTTACTGCTCTGACCAACCACTTGATGACATCCCTGCAATGGAAAAAAGATAAGAAAGAAAAAGTTTAAACTTCTGTCTTACTATATGGTGCTCAGAACTGCAACTTTAACATGGGCTCCTAGACCTCTAGATTTCCCTAAAGGCAACACAGAGGGTCCTTAGGCTACTTTCAATATTTAAAAAGTCTAATGGAAACCCTGCATTTAATTGCAGTAAGGTTACAAAAGATAAGTAAAACATCAACATTTTTCTTTAAGTTAGAATTATGGAAAGGTATCTCCAAGGACAAAGAGCACTATCTGTGACTTCCTGACCAGGAACATTCCTTGACAAAGTGGAAAGTTGGACTGGATGACTTTGTTGGCTTTCTATTATTAGATGTCAGTTATTAATGCTAATAACCAAGGTTTAGAGTATGTGCAGTGGAGTCAAACCTTACACAGGGTGTAGGCTCACAAAGTTAGTAAGGCAAAAACATCTCATATAGTCAAAATTACTTTTGATGATCACTTAGGTAACCCAGGTAAAAATGATGGATTGAATATACATATCTAATTTTGTTCCCTCCTAAAATGCCACTAATACTACAGTAAATAATTTTTTAAAAAATCCACAAAGAGGGCTTCCCTGGTGGCACAGTGGTTGAGAGTCCGCCTGCCGATGCAGGG
>NW_006789975.1:135828-151586 GCF_000442215.2 Lipotes vexillifer | reverse complement strand
GTCACAACAAGGAAAGGACCCTCAAATGGAAAAAAAAAAAAAAAAAAAAAAAAAAAAAAAAATCCACAAAGAAGGGAAGAAAAGGAGGGCAGATAATAACAGTAAAAAATCTGGAAGCTGGAAGGAAAATGAAGTATATTCACAAAACAATATTCTACAGTAGTGGAAATGAATATGCTACAGTGGATAGGTATGGACAAATCTTAGTACTCTATAATAGTAAGTGAAATATAAAAGTACCAATTGATTACATACAACATGATACTCTTTTATATACAGCTAAAAGGAACTAAAATAAAAATATATACTTTACAGGAACACATATAGATGCAATAAAACTATATAAAAAGGAAAGGAACATGATGAACATTCAGGATGCCAATTACTTTGGGTGCAAGAAGGTGCAAAAAGTGGGTGATGGGGGATGGATGTAGGTAATTGTCAAGGTCCTAGCCTTTGATTTAAGGGGCTGGGTAAGAGATGCTGATTACAAAATTCAAAGTAACCAATTAACTAAGTAAATAAGGCAAATGTCATGTTTAGATGATGTTTAATCTAAGTCTATGACTTTGGCAATGGGGTAAATTTTAACTGACTTGGCAGAATAGAGAAAGCTGAATCCTAAGCCAGCAGTAGAGAAGAGCAATCCTATTTAATCCTACTCACGAAAAAATGGAAAAAAAAAATCTTCAATAAGTGCTGCAAATGGCAGTATGAGGTTTCCATGAAGTTAGGGTAAAAGCGGTTAAATTAAAATAAATACGATGGCTTGTAATTTGTTTAAGAAACTTTTAGATCTTCTCCCCCAATGCTGAAGACTACAGGTTAACTTTGTGGAGAGGTAAAACAGAGGGTCTCTGGACTGGGATACCAGGCACAGCTGGGAGGCAAAGGCATCGTAAGAAAAACAGGGGCTCTAAGTGAACCTATGCATGCTTAGTGCAGAGATCCTTGCCACCTTCCCAGAACTGTCTTCCCAAAACCTGGCATCTTGGTCTTTATCCTTCATGTAGGAAATGTGAAGTCTTTTCTGGAAAACTCATCCAGCCCAAGAGGAAAGACCTAAACACATTGACGAGGTATTTTCTAAGAAATGGACAGCCACTTCCACCTATAGGGAAACTCAGAAATGACAAGTCCTCACCTGTACTCAGAGCTTCCAAGAGCTTTTGAGTCACCCTTAAACACGGATAGATTACAAAAGTTTACCAGACATCTATGGACATATTCTAACATGAGAGATAAACACCAAAAAGCCAAACCAACACTCCTTTCTCCTCAAAAAAGCAACTTGGAGAAAACAGACATTATACAGGGAATTAACAAAAACAAAAGCTATCATTAGTATAATCAAAGATATGAAAAGATACAGATCCATGAAAGAAAAAGACAAGAACAGAATACTATTTATTATTTTTAAAAAGGAACATTTAAAGAAAAAGAGCTCTTGGAAGTTAAAAACATAACAGGAATGAAAATTCTATTTTCCAAGAATGAAGGATATGAAATGGCCCATTGAATGCCCAGCATACTAGATGAACATAGATCTAAAACAAGTATATTGGGCAAAAAGAGGATTCTATAAACAGCCAGAGAAAAAAATCAAGGCATACACAAAGAATCAGTAATCAAAGTAGCTTATGGCTTCTTCACAGCCATTCTGGAAGCTAGAAGACAATGGAAGATTTCCTTTAATATTCTGTAGAAAAGATATTTCTAACCTAAATATCTATACTCACTTATTAATCAACGTGTGGGAAGATAAAGATATTTTCAGACATACAAGATCTCAAAAATTTTACTTCCCACATACCTTTCTAAGAACCTACTGGAGACTGATCTAACAAAAACATGGGCGTAAACCAAGAAAGAGAAGATATGAAACAGAGATCCAACACTGGAAACAGGTGAAGGGAATTTTCACATTTATGATAAAGACTGGAAAAGAGGACAACCAATCCAGATTAAAGGAGGTCAAAACGTTCCACCACAGATCTTCAAGAAGAAGAACTTCATAAGACTAACCCAGTGTGAATAAACATCTTGATGGGATATTTAAACCAAATGGCAGAGAATCTAGGGTTGACTTCTGATATGCACAAACAATACGGGGAAACTAAAAATGAGGCAGTTATTAACTCTAAGGAAAACAAAAAAGGTATGAGTGAAAGAAAAAGTAATCACAGTTTAGTACTTGGCTCAACTCTGACTAGCACACCTAATTATAGTGATGGAAACATTGGATACTGATCTAAACAAAATTATGATATAACTCTATTAATGGCATGGGGGCTGGGAAGTGTGTGTGTGTGTTTGTGTGTGTGTGTGTGTGTGTGTGTGAGAGAGAGAGAGAGAGAGAGAGGAGGTAGAGAGGAAAAAGAGCTAACTCCTCATCTTTCATGTGGGGAGTTAATAGATAATAGCCAACAATGAAAAATCAACAATTAGCAACACAAGCAGTTTATTTAGCCATAAAGAGGTAAAAATCCAAAGAATCACTTAAATAAAAGAGTTGAAAGTAGTTACCCCTTGGGAAAGGAAAATGTGGGTGAGGGGATCTGGGGACTAGTGTATTTCTTAAATCATGTAGAACTAGATTATTCTTTGTATGCACAGTTAAAAAAAGAAAAGAAAATCCCTTAAGGGGTCATATGGAGACTGACTTACCATCACTTTCTTTTTAAAAACTTATCTTTGAGGTCTAACGTATAAAATAAATTGCACACTGGTTTTTGTTTGATGAATTTTTTTTAAGAAGGAAATGGAAATTTTTATTTGAGCTATAAGCTGAGGATTATAACCCGGGAACAGCCTCTCAGAAAGCTCTGACAACTGTCCCATCCGTTAGAGGTCAAAGCACAGTTATATACTGTTTGATGAGTTTTGATAAATACATGCACACATACGTGTAACCACAACCTCAATCTAATAGCCATCTCTTATTGAATCAAATACAGCTGGTTTCCCCTCCAGCTGGAACTGATTTTTTTCATTGATAAAGCACAAAATAGAGTATGTGGCTTGCATTTAGAGGTTACCAATGCCTATCTTTAAACCCAAGAGTATAGTGTTGGGTATAGTGAGAGGCTCACACAATGAAAGTGAGTGACTTGTCACTGGATTGAGTTGGGTTCATGTCTCCCATCTCCCAATCCAATGCCTAAGCTCACAAAGCAGAATGGTCAGGAGAGTTGCTCTCACTATTTAAATTGTTATTTTCCAATTTTAAACCCAACTATGCTATCCTGTGCTCTCTGTAGTTTCTCTACTTACTGATTTTCTACCCCCTATAATATTAACATTTAAACTTTACATAAAATGGCACATCTAGGGAAATGGATATAAGCATGCAAACTAAGGGAGAAAAAGCTGACTGTTACTTAGAACATAATGAAACGTCCCCCTTTTCTAATTAAAGGAGTTATAATAGTCAATATCCCACACTGGCCTGTGAAAACTATTCTTAACAAATATGCCAGAACATATGAGAATGTAAATGTGAGTGAAAAAAAATCTCAATGATGCTCTGAAAAAAGGAATGCTGGTGAGAACCGTTTCCAAAAGAAGCAAAGCTTGTAGTTCCAGGATGAAAATTCTAGCCTGAGATCCCTACCCTACAAACCACATTTCCCCCCATTGGTATAAAGATATGGTAGCTCCCCACTCTGAAGCTTCCAGAAGCTTTGGACCTGATCCTACAAAAAAAGAACACGTGCTTGCTACCTTACTGTACCTTATTGTCAGCCACGTGACCTATTATAATAATAGACTTTTCAGAAAGTGACAAATGAGATTTATCTTGAGTTACTCAGGGGGATGGAAATAAATTTAGGTTTATAAAAGCTGTGAAAAGTTTTACACAAGTCAAGTTTTCCCCCTGGATCTCACAAGGCCGTCTGAACAGTACTGAAATAGACTAAAGGAAGTCTGATGGTCCTCGGAAAAAAACCACACAAGTTATGGCATCTGACACACAGTTGGTACAGAGAGGTTTTCTTCTAGGACTGTTTATAGTTTTAATAACTATCCCTGTTATACTATCTAGCTACTAGAAAATCTCCTCCACCTGATGTTCTCCGGACTTGAGTAGCTGCCCACTTACAGCCCCTCCCTCTTGTCATCCCAGGGCTCAGATGGCTGGTTACCTGACATTGTGGGGTTGCTTGTCACAGGATAGCACAGTGCTTGCAATAGATTGCTGCAGGTGCTGTCGCTGCTTCCTCAGGATCTGTTGGAAATCATCTTCCAGGGTTTGTACTACATAACGTAGGAAAAGGACTCGCCCAGGCAGATTTTGTCCCTGGGAGAGAAAAAATGAGGAGTAAGTATTTCCTCTCAATCTCCTGGATGACACTGAGCACTGGGCTCTCATAAATACTAAGTCAAGGGAAGGCCCATGAGTCAACGAGTGTGTATCTAAAAGAGAGGTTTCTGGGAGACAGCAAGCAGTCTAGGTCATTATAAAAGAGGGCAAATAGGGCAATCCTAGAGCTTGAAAAGTCAGTCTCTTTCTTTCACTGAACCTAACTATCAGTCTCAGGATAAACCCTAAACTGTGGATATCCGAACAGAGACAGAAAAATGACTCTGCCAAGCTACTAGATCAAGCAACCATGATGTCTATCTCACTGCTATACTTCTAGTAAGATGAGCTGATGTATATCCTTACTGTGAAAGCAAGTCTGAGCTGGGTTTTCTGTTACAGGTGAAATGATCCTAACTGTTGAAGCCTAACTGATGCAGGTAAAGAGCATGGGCTTGGGCTTCCCTGGTGGCGCAGTGCTTGAGAGTCCGCCTGCCGATGCAGGAGACGCGGGTTCGTACCCCGTTTCGGGAAGATCCCACATGCCGCGGAGCGGCTGGGCCCGTGAGCCATGGCCACTGAGCCTGCGCGTCCGGAGCCTGTGCTCCGCAAATGGGAGAGGCCACAACAGTGAGAGGCCCGCATAATGCAAGGAAAAAAAAAAAAAAAAAAAAAGAGCATGGGCTTTGGTGGTGCACAGACCTTATTTATTTGTTTGTTTGAAACTCAGCTCCATCCCGTATTTAACTTACCCCTCTGAGTCTCAGTGTCCTTGTGATTTATGTGGTGATAACTCTTAACCTTACCAAAGCCAGCTTAAGTGTCTGTCACACAGCAGGCAGGCATGCACAATTCGTTGGTTTCCCTTTACTGACAAGGAAGGACTGACTTCAGGCCTTGTGCTATTTGTTTTCTAAATGCCTTATAGTTTCTTTGTCCCTCATTTCCTGCATTATTGTCTTTGATTTTTTCGTAGTGAAATGTTTACATTCCTTTCGTGTACATTCTATAGCTATTGTCTTTGTGGTTACCATGGGGATTACATTTAACATTCTAAAATTATAATACTTTGAATTTATACCAGCTTAACTTCAATAACACACAAAAACTCTGCTCCTTTACAGCTCTGTTCCCACCCCTTTTAGTTGTTGAAGTCACAATACTGTATCTTCATATATTGTGTGCCCCAAAATAAACTAATAATTCTTTTAGATTAATACTTTAAAAATGTATTATTTACTTAATACATTATAGAAAACCAATGTGGAGTTACAAACCATTGTTACCATAATAGCTTTTATAACTGCCCATGTATTTATATTTATTTCTTCATACGGCTTCAAGTTACTGTTTAGTTTTCATTTTACCCTGCAGGACTCCCTTTAGCATTTCTTGATGAGCAGGGATAGTAGTAAATGAACTCCCTCAGCTTTTGTTTATCTGGGAATGTCTTTATTTCTCCCTTTTTTTTTTTTAACAACTTTATTGGAGTATAATTGCTTTACAATGGTGTGTTAGTTTCTGCTGTATAACAAAGTGAATCAGCTATACATATACTTATATCCTCGTATCCCCTCCCTTTTGTGTCTCCCTCCCACCCTCCCTATCCCACCCCTCTAGGTGGACATAAAGCACTGAGCTGATCTCCCTGTGCTATGCAGTTGCTTCCCACTAGCTAGCTATTTTACATTTGGTAGTGTATATATGTCCATGCCACTCTCTCACTTCGTCCCAGCTTACCCTTCTCCCTCCCCATGTCCTCAAGTCCATTCTCTACATCTGCGTCTTTATTCCTGTCCTGCCCCTAGGTTCTTCAGAACCATTTTTTTTTTTTTAGATTCCATATATATGTGTTAGCATATGATATTTGTTTTTCTCTTTCTGACTTACTTCACTCTATATGACAGTCTCTAGGTCCATCCACCTAACTACAAATAACTCAATTTCGTTTCTTTCTATGGGTAATATTCCATTGTATATATGTGCCACATCTTTTTTAACCATTCATCTGTCGATGGACACTTAGGTTGCTTCCATGTCCTGGCTACTGTAAATAGACCTGCAATTAACATTGTGGTACATGACTCTTTTTGAATTACGGTTTTTTTCAGGGTATATGCCCAGTAGTTTCTCCCTCCTTTTTGAAGGACAGTTTTGCTGGATACAGGGATCTTGGTTGACTTTTATTCTTTAGCACTTTGAATATATCGCCCCACTAACTTCTGGCCTCCAGTTTCTAACGAGAAATCTCTGATAATCTTATTGAGGATCTTGTATTGATGTGTCACTTCTCTCCTGCTGCTCACCCTCATTTTTAAAGGAAAGTTTTGCCAGATATAGTATTCTTGGTTGACAGTTCTTTTCTTTTAGAACTTTGAATACATCATCCCATTGCCTTCTGACCTGCAAGGTCTCGCTGAGAATCTGCTGAGAGTCTTATACAAACTCACTTGTATGTGATAATTCATTTTCTTGCTGCTTTCAAGAAAAAGTCTTTCAAAGAAAAAGTCTTTGACTTTTGACAGTTTGATTATAATGTGTCTTGGTGTGGGGTCTCTCTGGTTTATTCTCACTGGAGCTTTCTTGAATTTCTATGCCCATTTCTTTCCTCAGACTTGGAAAGTTTTTGGTTATTATTTCTTCAAATAAGCTCTTTGCCCCTTTCTCTCTTCCATTTCTGGGACTTCCCTAATGTGTATATGGTCCATTTAATGGTGTCCCATAGTCCCTTAGGTGTTCATCAATTTTCTTTATTCTGTTTTCTTTTTGCTCCTCTGTCTCAGTGATTTCAAATGACCTTTCTTCATGTTCACTGATTTTTTTTCTCCTGCCTGACCAAGACTGTTGTTGAACTCATCTAGTGAAGTTTTCAATTCAGTAACTGTATTTTTCAGCTCCAGAATGTTTGATTATTTTCTACAGTTCTTTAAAATTTAATATTCTCATTTTGTTCATGCATTATTTTCTTGCTTCATTTTGTTGTCTGTGTTCTCTTTTAGCTCCTTGAGCATCTTTAAGATAGTTTAAAAATTTTTTTCGTCAGTATGTTGAGAGATTTGTGTTTCTTTAGGGTCAGTTTCTGGAGCTTTATTTCATTCTTTTGATTGGGCCGCATTTCCCTGCCTCTTTGTATGCCTTGTAATCTTCTTTTGAGATTTAAACATTTGAAAAAAACACCTTTCCCAGTCTTTATCCATTGAGTTCATGCATGGCAAGACCTTCACCAATCAGCTTGGCTAAAGGTCCTGAGACCTCTCAGACCTTTACTGGAGATGTGTTTTCTCTGAGCTTGTGTGTGTGCTTTTATCTGCCTTAATTTCCCAAGTGGCTTGCCCCTACTTCTTGAAAGCCCACAGTCTCTTGCTCCCCCAGTACCTGTTTGTGGAACTGCATACTCTCTGCAGCTCTAAAATGCTGCAGTGCTCACATTTCTTTTCAGCCAGAAAACTAAGCCACTGTTCTCAACAGTGCTCTGAGTCAGGTAAGACAGAAACTATCCTCCTAACAAGCCAGAACACTGGACTCAACGTCCACTCTTCTGTTTCCATCCCAAGGGAGGAGCCAGGGTATGGGAGATTTCCTCCTAGTTGCACTGTGCTATGCTAGGTAGAGGGAGGCGCATGGACACACAAAACACCACAGACTTTCCTACTCCTTTCAATGGAGTACCTTCTTGGTTATGCATTGGCCTGAGTACTACAACTTCTCAACTGGTCCCTAGAGTTTTCACAAAGGTATTCTGGTCCATATATTGTTGTTAACTTGGTATCTCCATTGGGGAACAAGGGCATGGAGCTTCCTTGTCTACCATCTTGGTGGTGTTTCCCAGATCATGCTTCCTTAAAGCCCTGTATTTTTTTGCTCCAATCTGGAGTGATTGCCCTCTAGGTCTACTATTTTCAGTAATCTCAGTACTTCTCTTCCTTACTCTTCTGGATTAGATCTAGTGATACTGGATCCTGTGTCTCCCCCTTTTCTGATTATTCCCCTATTCTTTGTATGCATATCTTCAAGTAACCTATGAAATGGGGTGTGTGGATATTTTTTCAAGTTTGTACATTTCTGGAAATGTCTTTATTCTACCCTCACAGTTGACTAATAGTTTGGCTGAGTATAGAGTTCTAAGTTGACAGTAATTTGTTCCATCCAAGTGCTTTTGGGTTAGCAGACAGAAAGCTGGCAATTAAGTTTAGGGATCCCTAAAGGTCAGAATGCAGACATTTTTTCTGGAGCACCAACTCTACACTAGCTGCCTTCATTTATGACAGATGGTTCATTCGATTTCTTTTAGATTTTTTGTCTGATTTTTTTGTCTGAAAGGTAGGTAACCTGGCAACTGAGCTTTCTGTACTCAAAAATAGAGATTATCAGTTCCATCTACAAGCTTTCAACAGACTTACAGCTCATATCCTATTCCAACCTTCTTATATATTGTGTTTCTGAGTCCAAAAATTCTCTGCTCTAAAGGGCAGATTTCCTCCATCTTTGGCTACAGCCCTTCCTCATGTATTCTAGCCTGTAGCTTTCTCAGCCTAGCTTCATCAATCATCACTCTTATATTCCCTTTAGCTCTTCCAATCTTCATTCAAATCTATTGTCTTTCCCCTTATTTTCAGTGCCATAGGTTTATACCTTTCTCTATTCATTTACTGTTATTTTAAATGGAATCTGAAAAAGGAGAAGGATAAGTGAATGTATTCAATCTTGAATTGGAAGACAGCACATACCATTTCAATAGGAATGTTTTGGTCGGGATTGGGGGGAGTAAAAGAAAGGAATAATGGCAAAGACGTTACTACCAGATTTACAGTCACTTTCATTTCTAGTTAAAGCTTCCTCTGCGGGACTTCCCTGGTGGCGCAGTGGTTGAAAGTCTGCCTGCCGATGCAGGGGACACGGGTTCGTGCCCCAGTCTGGGAAGATTCCACATGCCGTGGAGCGGCTGGGCCCGTGAGCCATGGCCACTGAGCCTGCGCATCCGGAGCCTGTGCTCCGCAACGGGAGAGGCCACAACAGTGAGAGGCCCGCATACCGCAAAAACAAACAAACAAAAAACCTCCTCTGCAAAAGATTTATGCTTGCAATTGCTATGTTACCTCTTCCTCCATGACATAAGTGAGCAGCTTCCAGTCCCACTCCACTGTCTTGGCATTAGCTGGATGTAGCCTGAAAGTAAAGTGACATCAATTAGAATTCTGGAGAGTTTAGTGGAAGAAGGGATGGGATCTCGAAGATGACAGAAGCAAGAAGCCTCCTCTTGTCCTCAGTGCTCTTGCCCACCCTTTGATACAATACCATGTCATCTGAGGGTGGCGGAGGTTCATTTTCTTTGGCTACCCAGTATCCACCTGTCTTTTGGGAAGCATTAGTACCCCAATTTTGCCTTGAAGAAATCAACTCTTTATTATTCTTAGCCCACTGGCTTTACCCACTAGGACCCTGGCATGAAGTCTGCGAAGCATGTCAATCTTGATATTCTATTCCTCAGTTCACAGTGATTGGCTCAAAGATGGACTCAGGTCTTATGTTATGCCAATTAAAACCTATAAGACTCAATTTCAGAACTCTGTTTGATTATAAAGGAAGTGGACCCTCTCTTGTACTAAGAATGTTGTAAAAGCTAGAGGCTGAGAAGGCTACCATGTGAAGCCTAGAAACAGCAACGTAGAGCTGAAAAATGGATCCTGGTAACCATTTTTGAACTGAATTAAGTCACATCTTATTCCTAGGTTTCTAGTAACACGAGTCATTAAATTCTCTTTTACCAGGTGTTAAAGCCAGTTTGGACTGAGTTTCCTGTCACTTGCAATACAAATAATACTAATATACTAAGTCACCCTCTCTAATGGTTAGATGAATAAATCTTAGGCAAGAGAAAGTTGTGCCCTGAGTCCAGGTTCCCCAGAAGATTTGCCAAAAGCTAAGGTTCATACTGTTGAATTTTCATGAGAAGCATGTAGGCCTCCTTTAGAACATCCACAGTCTCAGAGCCACTGAGCAGGATTTTCTGGATGATGTGAGCCACAATTTCTCTGGGTGGGTAATGCTGGGGTGACACAAAGTCCATCAAAAACTGCACAGTCCCCAGGGGAAAGTTTTCTTCAATGGTGTTTGCTACCATCCTTAGTCTTCGATGAGGGATAGGTTCTAATTTTTGACCCTTGTTCTGCAGAGATAAAAAGAAATAAATTAGGATGGGTTTCTATAGACATAAAAGCTAGAGGTTCTGGAACAAGTTGAAGACAGGGAAGTTTTCCATGCATTTGAAATATTCATAATTTAAAAAATTGAGACTGGAAAGTCTTATCTAAAAAATTTCTAATGACATGGGAAAATGCTTATATTAAGTTAACAAATAAGAATACAAAGTTCTACATGTAACATGATTTCATCTGTGTTAAAATATAGCATTAGAAAGGAAAGTACAAAAGATTTAAGAGCTAGCCTAAGTTGATTTTGGAATAAGGGTGATGAGATATTTAGGGGTAGCTATGATACTATATCAGATACTGAAACAAAGAGATGAATAAAGATGCTTTAAATATCTTTTATTGTTAGAAGAAGAATTCCATTTTGTTGATTTTTTTTGAGTCAACAGTAAATATTAAGTTGCTTCACCGCCCCCCCCCCCGCCAACCCCCAAACAGTATGTATAGAAAGAATGAAAGAGAATGTATGAAAAGTGGTTTTCTATTATCTGGATGGTGAAATGATGGATGATTTTTCCTCTATATGTTCTTTTGTATTTTTCAATTTTTCTGTAATAGACACATCATCAGAAGAAAAACAAACATTAAAAAGTCTGATATAATAACAACAATAATTATAATAATAAGTTTTAACATTCAACTTATCCTCACTTAATTCTCTCAACAACTGTAAGAAATACATGTTATTATTATTCCTATTTTATAGATAAGGAAACTGAGATTTAGAGTGAGAATTTGTCATGCAATAGATGGCAGAAGCTGGTTTCATACAGCGGTATAACTCCATAGCTACCATCTAAACTCAAACTCTCTATAAACAACAAAATCAACAATAATAAATATATTATTGTTAAAATCCCCAATTATTAAAAAATGTAAAGTGTCTACACATAAAAAGGCAACCAGGAAGGAAATACACCCAATTATTAACATTAATAAATGCTGACTGATAGCATCATGGGTAATTATTTCCTAAGCAAGCATTATTTTTAAAATCTGAGAATAAGTATTAATTTTAAAACACAAGCCAAACAAAGTTTGATAGTTTATGTATAACAGAAAAAGAGTGATGGCTGGAATTGCCCTTCTTGGGAGAGGGCAGTTAGCTTTCTTATGTCTCAGGATACCTGAGGGTAACCCCTGATCTCACTGATAACTCAGAGGAGTTAAGGCTAATGGCTGGTTAGCGGCAGCATGGACACTGGCTAAGAAGTTCTTGGAAGAATTTACTGTATAGCACAGGGAATTATATTCAATATCCTGTAAAAACCTATAATGGAATGTAACCTGAAAAAAATAACAATCACTTTGCTGTATACCTGAAACATAATATTGTAAATCAACTATATTTTAATAATATAGTTATATATTATTAAATATATATTTAATATAATAAATATATTTATTGGCTATAAATGGCTATAATAAGTATTATTATAGCCATCCTAGTCGATACAAAGTGGTATCCCATTGTGATTCTGATTTGCAGTTCCCTAATGACTAACGATACAGAAAATCTTTTGAGAAATGTCTATTCAAATCCTTTGCCCATTACTAATATAATACTGTAAATCAACTATACTTCAATAAAAAAAATAATGTACTGACCAAAACCCCCAATGAATCAGAATAGAATAGAAAATAAAGTGCATCACACTAAAAAAAAGTTCTGGGGGGAGAATGACTTAGTGAAGAAGTACTTATAAAAAGCCCAAAAGTAATCAAAAGAGACAGAAAAGATTTACAGATGTATTCTAGATGGCTGAGATTCTTTGAGAAGGTAAGAAATAAAGATGAAGAAGAAAAAGCCACTCTGTGTAGCCTAATTGCCACCTTGTAATCTGAGCTATGTGTACACATAAGGTGGACTTGTATCTACTGATGGCTTCTTTGGTTGTGTAGCACCTACAAAGCACTACAGCCTTGGCTAGGTAAAAAACTTTCTCAAGTCCTCCAGGTGCTCAATAATGGAATGATGTATCGCCAATCAGAGGCAAACTCATAGGAAAAAAGAGAACAAGCTAGTGTTGGGGAAAGTCATTCAGAAGGAGGAGACATAAAGCCTACTAGAAGGTAGAACAATTAAAACGAGAGAAAAAAATTCACTCTCTAAGGGCAAATCAATGTGAATGCCTGACACCCACTAAGCTGGATTACGGATTGCTCCAACAGGAGAAGCACCTTTTGAATTCTTGAACAACTTCAAGCCAGTCTTCTTAATGTTGGGAATGTGGTTAGGTATAATGAAAAAAAGCTTCATGTTATGGGACTTAGCCACAGTTTTTTTTCTTACACATCTAGTTTAGTTCTTACAGATCAATGAAGACTAACGGGAAGTAGCATTCCCGTTAAAGTCTTAAAATTGAGCTGGAGAGGGTGTGGAGAAAAGGGAACCCTCCTACACTGTTGGTAGGAATGTAAACTGGTGCTGCCACTATGGAAAACAGTATGGAGGTTCCTCAAAAAACTAAAAACAGAGCTACCATATGTCCAGCAATCCCACTCCTGGGCATATATCTGGAAAAAGACGAAAACTCTAATTTAAAAAGATACAGGCACTCCAATGCTCATAGTAGCACTATGTACAATAGCCAAGACATGGAAACAACCCAAGCGCCCATCAACAGATGATTGGTTTAAGAAGATGTGGTACACACACACACACACACACACACACACACACACACACAGTGGAATATTACTCGGCCATAAAAAAGAATGAAATAATGCCATTTGCAGCAACATGGATGGACCTAGAGAATATCATACTAAGTGAAGTAAGTCAGACAGAGAAAGACAGATATTATATAATATCACTTATATGTGGAATCCAAAAAAATAATACCAATGACTCTATCTACAAAACAGAAACAGACTTGCAGATATAGAAAACAAACTTATGGGTACCAGAGGGGAAAGGGAGGTGGGGAAGGACAAGTTAGAAGTATGGGATTAACAGACACAAACTGCTATACATAAAATAGATCAGCAACAAAGATCTATTGTCTAGCACAGGGAACAATATTCAGTATCTTGTAATGATGTGTAATGGAAAATAATCTGAACAAATATATAACTGAATCACTTTGCTGTATACCTGAAACTAAAACAATATTGTAAATCAACTTCAATAAAAAAAATCTTAAAATTGAATTTCCTCCCCCCAAGTTAGAGAGTAACAATTCTGAAGGTATCAAAGTGTCATGAGTATTATTATCTCTGTAATATGGAAGCTGTAATGAGGGCATCAGGAATTGAGGAAGGAAAGGCAGAGGAATTGAGAAGTATTTGATGAAGGCCTATGATGAGCCAGACACTCCAACAGGCACTTTACATATTATCTCCTTTAATGATACTGTGAAGTATGTTCTTATCTCCATTTTATAGATAGGTAAAGTGACTTCTTCAGTGCCAGATTTTAAGTGTGGGGCTGAATTTGAACCCAGATCTGATTCTACACTGAATGGTTCCACAGTGGGAGAAAGATAAAAATGTCTTAACTCAGCTGGGCCTGTCCTCTCATGCATGGACTCCTTGTAGCATACTAATGTCATGCTAGGCCTATACAAAGGACACCTGATCCCCAGGGGAAGACATGTTAGCTCACCTCTCTTGTGTCTTTATCTGGTATTAGTGTCTGGAAGAAGAGGTGATGCACCGGAGGTCGTAAGAAGTACTTCAGTCTATGCAGGCATGGTCTGTTGTACAACCCACCTTGTGGTGTTTGTGCTTGCACCTGGGCAGATCCGGGGTTGACAGGCTCTGACAGTGATATCTCTTTTCTGGCTGGAGTTTCTGTGACAGAGAGCCAAGGAACTTTCTCTACGGAAGTTTCAGACTGTGGGCTGGGAGAGCAGCTTGGAGAGGATGGAGCTGAGACATCCATAGGGGTGTCATGGTTCTGTACATCATTTTGCGGAGAGTCAGGCCTGAGTTTTGGTAAATGAGGCAAGTCTCTAAGTGTGTGTGGTATGTCTTCTGGCAAGCATGACATGTCTCCAGGTGAATGTAGCACATCTCCTGATAAGTGTGGGACTTCTCCAGGTGAATGTGGTACACTTCCTGGTGACGGTGGCGTGTCTCTTGGTGACTGTGCTACATTGGCTGGTGACTGTGACACATCTGCTGGTGACTGTAGGACATCTGCTGGTGACTGTGGCACATCTCTTGGTGACTGGGGCACGTCTCCTGATGATTGTGGCATGTCTCCTGATGATTGTAGCATATCTCCTGGTGACTGTGGCATGTCTTGCAGGTGTGCCACATCTTGTGGATATGTTATGTTTTGAGGTGGGCCTGGTACATCTTGAGGTAGGCCCAGTGAGTCTTGAGGTGGGCTTTGTGAGTGTTGAAGTTGCCATGATGAGTCTTGAGGTGGACTTGGCATATTCTGCTGAGCACATGGCACATTCTGAGGGCATGGCACATCTTGAGGAGGGCATGGCCCTTCTTGAGGTGGGTGAGGCAAAGTTTGTAGTTGGCACTGCATGGTTTGTGATGGGCATGACAAGGCTCGCGGTGGGCATGAGGAGGCTCGTGGTGGACATGGTGAGGCTCGCAGTGGGCATGGCAAGGCTTGTGGAGGGCAAGGCACATCTTGCTGTGGGCATGGCAAGGGTGCCCTTTGATTGCTACGGCTACCATTATTGCTTGTTGCGGGGAGGCAGTGAATATCTGAAGATAGCTGTAGGCTTGCCAAGAAGCCGAGGTCATCTTTGAATATGGTTGAGCTACAATTCGGCTCTCCTGGATAAACAGAGTCCCCACTGATGGACATAGGGGGCTGGGGACCTTCAAATGCAGTTTCTTCCAAAAGGTCCAAATCCACAGGATCACTGTTAATGATTCTCCATGCTGCAGGCCGAGAGCTTCTGTCTACCCGCCCTTCCATCACCTCTTTGCTGGAGAGGCTGGCACATGCTTGAAGACTGGCTGGCTCTTTCTGGGAAGGAGCAACAGGTTCTAGAGTCAAGTCAAGAGTGGCAATAGGTCTATTTTCTTCCTCAGATCCTGTTAGGTCAATCACACAGAGTCCATTGCGATCCTTTGCCCTTGGTCTGGTTTCTCTAGTTAAGTCAATGAAGTCCTGTTGAAGGATTGTGAGAAGATAAGAGGTCAAGTAGGGGTCTTAGCTTTATCTAAGAGGACTTAAAGCTTAGCTTTTAAGGATAAACCTATTTTACTTTTTCACTTCACTGACAATTTATATATCTTTTTTTTTTTTTTTTTTTTTTTTTTTTTTTTTT
>NW_006789975.1:122738-135791 GCF_000442215.2 Lipotes vexillifer | reverse complement strand
TTTTTTGCAGTACGCGGGCCCCTCACTGTTGTGGCCTCTCCCGTTGCAGAGCACAGGCTCCGGACACGCAGGCTCAGCAGCCATGGCTCATGGGACCAGCCGCTCCGCGGCATGTGGGATCTTCCCGGACTGGGGCACGAACCCGTGTCCCCTGCATCAGCAGGCGGACTCTCAACCACTGCACCACCAGGGAAGCCCCTATATATCTTATATAACATAAGTGTTAGTTTATTTCTTTTGGCCAAAATTTTCCTCTGTCAAAGCTGCCAATTTCTACACCTTCTTAAATTATCCAAATGCCACAAGCACATAACAGAGGACACAGGGGGAAATGTTTTATGATCCAAGGTGGACAGGGGAGTAGTAGAGAAGATTTCAACCTTAAGTCAAAGTAAAAAGCAAACTTTGTTTGGAAAAGCAAATACACAGGATAACCTACAACAGAAGCTAAAGAAGGGAAACTAATATGAGAATCTACTTTGTGCTAAGAATGTGTTGAGTGCTTTCACACATCTTTAATTTTCACAATGACCCTGTCAGGAAGGCATTATCATCTCCATTATACAGATGGGGAAACTAGAGTTCAGAGGGGTTAGGTTATTTACCTATGGATTATACAGTTATGTAGCAGAGACAGACATTCAAACCCAGGCCTGTTTCCTTCTTTCCCTGTTAGGGCCTAGGAATGTACAACTTCATTCAATGTATAGTCAGCCTATAGTCAGATATGGAGAATAATACAGTAAGGGTTATAAAACTAACCATTCTAAGTGTGAGCCTAAATTAATTACAAAAAACCTCCTATATTCACCCCCATTCCTTGGCAAAATGATTAGGCAGTTCACAAAGCCTGATGATGCCAGCCAGAGGTACCGTAAACAACCTCTGTGTCATGAGCCAGGAACAATATTGCTCTGCCTTCCAGGTGTCTCCTCACTTGGTTGGGTACCATTGCCACTGCTATGTCGGGTACTAATTGCTGGGCTAGCAATGCTCTTGCTGCTACTACAGCTACCGTGCTATTTCTTTTAATAGATGTGATGGTCACCACTGTCAACGGCACCAAAGCAGGACACAGGATTCTGGGTGGGTCAAGTGAGAAGCTGGCATGCATCTCATCTTGGAATAGGGATTGCTTGGTGAAACTTAATGCCTCATTCCTAAGAAGCAGCCATGTAGTATCACTGCCTCTCTACTGCTAGCTGAACTCAACATAAATAGCTGCAAAGGTCTGAATTCAACTCCTATTCCATCACCAACTCCTAAAATGCAACATTACCATGTCTCTCTCACTTAAAACCCACCATATGAGCTGCAGGATAAAGGGCAAATGCTTTAGTAAAGACTCATAAAGCCCTTCATAATTCAGCCTCTTCTTGATTACTCTCCTCCTCGTGTGCGCAAATCACACAGAACTACTTCAGATCCCCAAATGTGCCATGCTTTCTCAAGTATTTCTATCTTTATGTTTGCTTATGTTCTTTCTTTTGTCTGGAGTGATTATTATCCCTTTGATTGTTTGGAAGTTTCTTGTCTTTCAAGACTCAGCACAGATATCACTGTGTGTGAAAATTCTTCCAGATCACTTCTTGTCCCAAGTTAAATTATTAGTTTTCTCCCTTATATCCCCAATTCATCTGTACAAACCAAAAAGGTTTATCCCAAAGAATTTGATGTTTTTAAATGATACTGAAAATGGAAATAATTTTTTGTCATTTTCCGATTATTCACTGCTAGTATATAGAAATGCTGTTGATTTATGTATGTATATTATCCCTGTATCCTCTGACCTTGCTAAATTCACTTACTAGTTCAAGTAACTTTTTTTGTAGATTCCTTAGTGATTTTAAAGAAATCATGTCTTTAAATAGAGAAGTTTTACTTCTTCCTTTTCAATCTGCATGGCTTTTATTTCTTTTTCTTAACTATTGCAATGGCTAAGGCATCTAGTATAATTCTCAGCAGAAGTGCTGAAAGCAGACATCTGAGACTTTCATCATTAAGTATAACGTTAGCTGTGTTGTCTTCATAGATGCCCCATATCATGTTGAGAAAGTTCCCTTCTTCTCCTTGTTTTCTCAGAGTTTAAAAAAATTTATTTATTTATTTAGGCCACACTGGGTCTTAGTTGCAACACAAAGGATCTTTGTTGTGGCATGTTTAGTTGTGGCATGCGGGCTTCTTAGTTGCAGCATGCATGTGGGATCTAGTTCCCTGACCAGGGATCGAACCTGGGCCCCTTGCATTGGGAGCATGGAGTTTTACCCACTGGACAACCAGGGAAGTCCCGTTTTCTGAGAGTTTTAATTGGAATTCGTTGTTAAATTTAGTCAAATGGTTTTTCTGCACCTGTTGAGATATTTTATGATTTTCCTTTGTACTATTAATATCAAAAATTATATTAATTGATTTTCTAATGTTAAATTAATCCTACGGAAAACTCCACTGGTTATGATGTATTATTTTTTTCTATAGTTTGTTTTAATATATCAATATTTTGTTAAGAATTTTTGCATATTTATGAGGGATATTAGTTTGTAGTTTTCTATTCTTGTAATTTCTTTTACTGGTTTTGCTATCAGAATAAAATTGGCCTCATAAAATGATTGGGAGCTATTCCCACCCCCTCTATTTAGGATGTGTTGGATTGGTACCATATCTTTCTTCAATGTTTATAGAAATCACCAGTGAAGCTATCTGGGCCTGAAATTTGCTTTGTAGTTAAAATTTAGTAGACATAAGGCTATTTATATTTTCTACTTCTTGCGTTAGTTCTGTGACTTATAGATTTTGTTATTAAAATTATTAGCATAAAGTTGTTCACAACAGTCCTTTATTATCTTTTTAATTCTATACTCTGTATAGATTTATTCCCAATTTTCTTTTTTTATTCCCAGTATTGGTAATTTGTATCCTTTGCATTTTCCCCCCTGATCAGCCTAGCTAGAAGTTTATCAATTTGACTGATCTTTCCAAAGGACCAGCTTTTTCATCCATTCCCTTTATTTCTATTGTTATCATTATTAGTTCCTTCCTTCTATTTACTGTGGATTTAATTTGCCCTTCTTTTTCTAGCTTCTTAATGTGGAAGCTGATACCTTGATTTTCAAAATCTTTCTTTTCTAACATTAGCATTTAATGCTAAAAATTTCCCTGTAAGTACTGCTTTAGCTTCATCCTACAATTTTTTTTTTTTTTGCGGTACGCGGGTCTCTCACTGTTGTGGCCTCTCCCGTTGCAGAGCACAGGTTCTGGACGTGCAGGCTCAGCAGCCATGGCTCACAGGCCCAGTCGCTCTGCAGTATGTGGGATCTTCCTGGACCAGGGCATGAACCCGTGTCCCCTGCATCAGTAGGCGGACTCTCAACCACTGTGCCACCAGGGAAGCCCCATCCCACAATTTTTAATACACAGTCACTTTATTATCATGTAGTTCAAGCTTACCTTCACCATAGTCAGAAATGCAGGTCAGAAATGTAAGATTTCAATCTTTTGAAATACACTGAGACTTATTTTGTGTCCTAACACATGGCCTACTTGCTGAATGTTCCTTGTTCACTTGAAAAAAATGTGCATTCTGCAGTTGTTGGATATAAATGCCAATTAGGTCATGGTTGCTGACAGTAGCTTTTGGATCTTTGATTTTCTTCACCTTTGAGGGGATGCAGTTGTGCTATCAAGTACTGACAGAAGTGTATTAAAGTGTCCAGGGGAGAGACCTTCAAGATGGCGGAGGAGTAAGATGTGGAGCTCATCTTCCTCCCCATAAATACATCAGAAATACATCTACATGTGGAACAACTCATACAGAACACCTACTGAATGCTGGCAGAAGACCTCAGACCTCCCAAGAGGCAAGAAACTCCCCACATACCTGGGTAGGGCAAAAGAAAAAAGAAAAAACAGAGACAAAAGAATAGGGACGGGACCTGCACCTCTGGGAGTGAGCTGTGAAGGAGGAAAAGTTTCCACACACTAGGAAGCCCCCTCACTGGTAGAGATGGGGGGTGGGCGGGGGGGGGAAGCTTCTGAGCCACAGAGGGGAGCGCAGAAACAAGGGTGCAGAGGGCAAAGTGGAGAGATTTCCGCACGGAGGATCACTGCCGACCAGCACTCACCAGCCTGAGAGCCTTGTCTGCTCACCTGCCAGGACGGGTGGGGACTGGGAGCAGAGACTCTGGCATAGGAGGTCAGATCCCAGGGAGAGGACTGGGGATGGCTGCGTGAACACAGGCTGAAGGGGGCTAGTGTGCCACAGCTAGCAGGGAGGGAGTCTGGGAAAAAGTCTGGAACTGCCTAAGAGACAAGAGACCATTGTTTCAGGTTGCACGAGGAGAGGGGATTCAGAGCACCACCTAAACAAGTTCCAGAGATGGGCGTGAGCCGCGGCTATCAGGGTGGACACCAGAGATGGTTATGAAATGCTAAAGTGGCTACTGCAGCGACCAAGAAGCCTGTGTGCAAGCACAGGTCATTATCCACACCTCCCCTGCAGGGAGCCTGTGCAACCCGCCACTGCCAGGGTCCTGTGATCCAGGGACAACCTCCCCAGGAGAAAACACGGCAAGCCTCAGGCTGTTGCAACATCATGCCAGCCTCTGCCGCCGCAGGCTTGCCCCACATTCAGTACCCTTCCCTCCCCCGGGCCTGAGTGAGCCAGAGGCCCCTAATCAGCTGCTCCTTTATCCTGTCTGGGCGGGAACAGATGCCCTCAGGCGACCTATACGCAGAGGTGGGGCCAATTCCAAAGCTGAACCCCAGCAGCTGTTCGAACAAAGAAGAGAAAGGGAAATTTCTCCCAGCAGCCTCAGGAGCAGAGTATTAAATGTCCACAATCAACATGATGTACCCTGCATCTCTGGACTACCTGAACAGACAATGGATCACCCAAAATTGAGGTGGTGGACTTTGGAAGCAACTGTAGACTCAGGGTTTGCTTTCTGCATCTAATTTGTTTCTGGTTTTATGTTTATCTTAGTTTAGTATTTAGAGTTTATTATCATTGGTAGATTTGTTTATTGGTTTGGTTGCTCTCTTCCTTTATATATATATATATATATATTTTTTTCCTTTTTCTCTTTTCATGAGTGTGTATGTGTATGCTCCTTTGTGTGATTTGCTTTTACCATTTGTCCTAGGGTTCTGTCTGTCGGTTTTCTTTTTTTTTTTCTTAGTATAGTTTTTAGTGCTTGTTATCATTGGTGGATTTGTTTTTTGGTTTGGTTGCTCTCTTCTTTCTTTCTTTTATTACTTTTTAATATTTTTACTTTTAATAATTATTTTTTATTTCAATAACTTTATTTTATTTTATCTCTCTATCTCTTTCTTTCTCCTTTTTTTCTGAGCCATGTGGCTGACAGAGTCTTGGTGCCCCAGCTGGGTGTCAGGTCTGTGCCTCTGAGGTGGGAGAGCCGAGTTCAGGACATTGGTCCACCAGAGACCTCCTGGCTTCACGTAATATCAAATGGCAAAAGCTCTCCCAGAGATCTCCATCTAAACACTAAGACCCTGCTCCACTCAATGACCAGAAGGCTACAGTGCTGGACACCCTATGACAAACAACTAGCAAGACAGGAACAGAACCCCACCCATTAGGAGAGAGGCTGTCTAAAATCATAACAAGGTCACAGACACCCCAAAACACACCACCGGACATGGTCCTGCTCACCAGAAAGACAAGATCCAGCCTCATGCACCAGAACACAGGCACGAGTCCCTGCCACCAGGAAGCTTAAACAACCCACTGAACCAACCTTAGCCACTGAGGGCAGTAACCAAAAACAACAGGAACTATGAACCTGTAGCCTGCGAAAAGGAGACCCCAAACACAGTAAGTTAAGCAAAATGAGAAGACAGAGAAACACAGCAGATGAAGGAGCAGGGTAAAAACCCACCAGACCACAATAAATGAAATTAAAAATTCTCTAGAAGGAATCAATAGCAGAATAACTGAGGCAGAAAAACGGATAAGTGACCTGGAAGATAAAATAGTGGAAATAACTACTGCAGAGCAGAATAAAGAAAAAAGAATGAAAAGAATTGAGGACAGTCTCAGAGACCTCTGGGACAACATTAAATGCACCAACATTCGAATTATAGGAGTTCCAGAAGAAGAAGAGAAAAAGAAAGGGACTGAGAAAATATTTGAAGAGATTATAGTTGAAAACTTCCCTAATATGGGAAAGGAAATCGTTAATCAAGTCCAGGAAGCACAGAGAGTCCCATACAGGATAAATTCAAGGAGAAATACGCCAAGACACATATTAATCAAACTGTCAAAAACTAAATACAAAGAAAGCATATTAAAAGCAGCAAGGGAAAAACAACAAATAACACACAAGGGAATCCCCATAAGGTTAACAGCTGATCTCTCAGCAGAAACTCTACAAGCCAGAAGGGAGTGGCAGGACATATTTAAAGTGATGAAAGGGAAAAACCTACAACCAAGATTACTCTACCCAGCAAGGATCTCATTCAGATTTGACGGAGAAATTAAAACCTTTACAGACAAGCAAAAGCTAAGAGAATTCAGCACCACCAGACCAGATCTACAATGAATGCTAAAGGAACTTCTCTAGGCAGGAAACACAAGAGAAGGAAAAGACCTTACAATAACAAACCCAAAACAATTAAGACAATGGTCATAGGAATATACATATCGATAATTACCTTAAATGTAAATGGATTAAATGCTCCAACCAAAAGACAGACTGGCTGAATGGATACAAAAACAAGAACCATATATATGCTGTCTATAAGAGACCCACTTCAGACCTAGGGACACATACAGACTGAAAGTGAGGTCCTGAAAAAAGATATTCCATGCAAATGGAAATCAAAAAAGCTGGAGTAGCAATTCTCGTATCAGACATAATAGACATTAAAATAAAGACTATTACAAGAGACAAAGAAGGACACTACATAATGATCAAGGGATCAATCCAAGAAGAAGATATAACAATTGTCAATATTTATGCACCCAACATAGGAGCACCTCAATACATAAGGCTAACGTTAACAGCCATAAGAGGGGAAATCAACAGTAACATAATTATAGTAGGGGACTTTTAACACCCCACTTTCAACAATGGACAGATCATCCAAAATGAAAATAAATAAGGAAACACAGCTTTAAATGATACATTAAACAAGATGGACTTAATTGATATTTATAGGACATTCCATCCAAAAACAAGAGAATACACTTTCTTCTCAAGTGCTCATGGAACATTCTTCCAGATAGATCATATATTGGTTCACAAATCAAGCCTTGGTAAAGTTAAGAAAACTGAAATCATATCACGTTTCTTTTCCGACCACAATGCTATGATATTAGATATCAATTACAGGAAAAAATCTGTAAAAAATGCAAACCCATGGAGGCTAAACAATACACTACTAAATAACCAAAAGATCACTGAAGAAATCAAAGAGGGAATCAAAAAATACCTAGAAACAAATGACAATGAAAACACGATGACCCAAAACCAAGGGGATGCAGCAAAAGCAGTTTTAAGAGGGAAGTTTATAGCAATACAATCCTACCTCAACAAACAAGAAACATCTCAAATAAACAACCTAACCTTACACCTAAAGCAAGTAGAGAAAGAAGAACAAAAAAACCCCCAAAGTTAGCAGAAGGAAAGAAATCATAAAGATTAGATCATAAATAAATGAAAAGGGAATGAAGGAAACAATAGCAGAGATCAATAAAACTAAAAACTGGTTCTTTGAGAAGATAAACAAAATCAATAAACCATTATAGCAAGACTCATAAAGAAAAAAAGGGAGGGCTTCCCTGGTGGCGCAGTGGTTGGGAGTCCGCCTGCCGATGCAGGGGACGCAGGTTTATGCCCTGGTCCGGGAGGATCCCTCATGCCGTGGAGCGGCTGGGCCCATGGGCGTCCTGTGCTCCGCAACGGGACAGGCCACAGCAGTAAGAGGCCCGCATACCTCAAAATAAAAATAAAAAAAAAAGAAGAAAAGGGAGAAGACTCAAATAAATAGAATTAGAAATGAAAAAGGTGAAGTAACAACTGACACTGCAGAAATACAAAAGATCATGAGAGATTACTACAAGCAACTATATGCCAATAAAATGGACAACCTGGAAGAAATGGACAAATTCTTAGAAAAGCACAACCTTCTGAGACTGAACCAGGAAGAATTAGAAAATATAAACAGACCAATCACAAGCACTGAAATTGAGACTGTGATTAAAAATCTTCCCACAAACAAAAGCCCAGGACCAGACAGCTTCAAAGGCGAATTCTATCAAACATTTAGAGAAGAGCTAACACCTATCCTTCTCAAACTCTTCCAAAATATAGCAGAGGGAGGAACACTCCCAAACTCATTCTATGAGGCCACCATCACCCTGATACCAAAACCAGACAAAGATGTCACAAAGAAAGAAAAGTACCAGCCAATATCACTGGTGAACATAGATGCAAAAATCCTCAACCTAATACTAGCAAACAGAATCCAACAGCACATTAAGAGGATCATACACCATGAACAACTGGGGTTCATCCCAATAATGCAAGGATTCTTCAATATTCGCAAATTAATCAGTGTGATAAACCATATTAACAAATTGAAGGAGAAAATATTGATGTTGATATTTATGATCATCATATGATCATCTCAATTGATGCAGAAAAAGCTTTCGACAAAATTCAACACCCATTTATGATAAAAACTCTCCAGAAAGTAGGCATAGAGGGAAACTACCTCAATATAATAAAGGCCATATATCACAAACTCACAGCCAATATCGTTCTCAATGGTGAAAAACTGAAACCATTTCCTCTAAGATCAGGAACAAGACAAGGTTGCCCACTCTAACCACTATTATTCAACATAGTTTTGGAAGTTTTAGCCACAGCAATCAGAGAAGAAAAGAAATAAAAGGCATCCAAATCAGAAAAGAAGAAGTAAAACTGTCACTGTTTGCAGAGGACATGATTCTATACATAGAGAATCCTAAAGATGCTACCAGAAAACTACTAGAGCTAATCAATGAATTTGGTAAAGCAGCAGGATACAAAATTAATGCACAGAAACCTCTTGCATTCCTATACACTAACCACAAAAATCTGTAAGAGAAACTAAGCAAACACTCCCATTTACCATTGCAACAAAAAGAATAAAATACCTAGGAATAAACCTAAGGAGACAAAAGACCTGTATGCAGAAAAGTAAAAGACACTGAGGAAAGAAATTAAAGATGATACAAACAGATGGAGAGATATACCATGTTCTTGGATTGGAAGGATCAATATTGTGAAAATGACTATACTACTCAAAGCAATCTACAGATTCAATGCAATCCCTATCAAACTACCAATGGCATTTTTCACAGAACTAGAACAAAAAATTTCACAATTTGTATAGAAACACAAAATATCCCGAATAGCCAAAGCAATCATGAGAAAAACGGAGCTGGAGGAATCAGGTTCCTGGACTTCAGAATATAGTACAAAGCTACAGTAATCAAGACAGTATGGTACTGGCACAAAAACAGAAATATAGATCAATGGAACAGGATAGAAATCCCAGAAATAAACCCACACACATATGGTCACCTTATTTTTAATAAAGGAGGCAAGAATATACAGTGGAGAAAAGACAGCCTCTTCAATAAGTGGTGTTGGGAAAACTGAAGAGCTACATGTAAAAGAATGAAATTAGAACATTCCCTAACACCATACACAAATAAACTCAAAAAATGGATTAAAGACCTAAATGTAAGGCTAGACACTATAAAACTCTTAGAGGAAAACATATGCAGAACACTCTATGACATAAATCACAGCAAGATCCTTTTTGACCCACCTCCTAGGGAAATGGAAATAAAAACAAAAATAAACCAATGGGACCTAATGAAACTTAAAAGCTTTTGCACAGCAAAGGAAACCATAAAGAAGACAAAAAGACCACCCTCAGAATGGGAGAAAATATTTGCAAATGAAGCAACTGACAAAGGATTAATCTCCAAAATTTACAAGCAGCTCATGCAGCTCAATGTCCAGAAAACAAACAACCGAATCCAAAAATGCGTAGAAGACATAAATAGACATTTCTCCAAAGAAGATATACAGATTGCCAACAAACCCATGAAAGGATGCTCAACAAACCCATTAAAGGATGCATTTCTCAATCATTAGAGAAATGCAAATGAAAACTATAATGAGGTATCACCTCACACCAGTCAGAATCAAAAAATCTACAAACAGTAAATGCTGGAGAGTGTGTGGAGAAAAGGGAACCCTCTTGCACTGTTGGTGGGAATGTAAATTGATATAGCCACTATGGAGAGCAGTATGGAGGTGCCTTAAAAAACTAAAAATAGAACTACCATGCGACCCAGTAATCCCACTACTGGGTCATTTTCTCAGATGAGAAAACCATAATTCAAAGAGTCATGTAGCAAAATGTTCATTCCAGCTCTATTTACAATAGCCAGGACATGGAAGCAACCTCAGTGTTCATCAACAGATGAATGGATAAAGAACATGTGGCACATATACACAATGGAATATTACTCAGCCATAAAAAGAAACGAAATTGAGTTATTTGTAGTGAGGTGGATGGACCTAGAGTCTGTCATACAGAGTGAAGTCAGAAAGAGAAAAACAAATACCATATGCTAACACATATATATGGAATCTAAAAAAAAAAACAAAATCTTTCTGAAGAACCTAGAGGCAGGACAGGAATAAAGACGCAGATGTAGAGAATGGACTTGAGGACACGGGGTGGGGGAAGGGTAAGCTGGGACGAAGTGAGAGAGTGGCATGGACTTATATATACTACCAAATGTACTACCAAATGTAAAATAGATAGCTACTGGGAAGCAGCCACATAGCACAGGGAGATCAGCTTGGTGCTTTGTGACCACCTAGAGGGGTGGCATAGGGAGGGTGATAGGGAGATTCAAGAGGGAGGAGATATGGGGACATATGTATATGTATAGCTCATTTACTTTGTTATAAAGCAGAAATTAACACACCATTGTAAAGCAATTATACTCCAATAAAGATGTTAAAAAAATAAAGTGTCCAACTATGATTGTGGCTTTGATCATTTCTCCTTTTCGTTCAGTTAGTTTTTGCTTTGTGTCTTTTGAAATTTTGTTTATTAGGTGTATATACACTTTTAATTATTATACCTTCTTAATGTATTAACCCATTTGTCATTATTAGGATTATCATTTATCCTTAGTCTCCAGCAATCCTCCTCATACTGATGTCTATTTTTCTGTTATTAATAGAGCCAATTTAAATTTCTTATGCATACTGTTTGCACGGTGTATTTCTATCCTTCTGTTCTCCATGTACTTGTATCTTTGTATTTAAAGTGCATCTCATATAAATAGTTCATAGTTGTTACTGCTTTTTCGTCTGGTCTGACAACCTCTGCCTTTTGATTCGTTTTGGGGTCATTTACACTTAATTGGTGATATATTTGCTTTTATATCTATAATCATGGCATTTATTTCCTATTTTTCCTATCTGTTCATTGTTCTTCTGTTCCTCCTTTCCCACCCCACTTTGAATTAATCACATATATTTTTTGGAATTCCATTTTAATTCCTTTGTTGGTTTTCTAGCTAGCTATATATATATATTTTTTTTTTTATAATGTATATACAGCACATGGGCCTCTCACTGTTGTGGCCTCTCCCATTGCAGAGCACAGGCTCCGGACGTGCAGGCTTAGTGGCCATGGCTCACAGGCCTAGCCACTCCACAGTATGTGGGATCTTCCCAGACCAGGGCATGAACCCATGTCCCCTGCATTGGCAGATGGACTCTCAACCACTGCGCCACCAGGGAAGCCCCTCTAGCTGTATTTTTAAATTATATTTTTAGTGGTTACTCAGGTGATCACAGTATGCAAATTCAACTAATCCAGTATACTTAGAAAATATATTAAAATACTTAAGGTAAAAATGTAGGAACCTTAAAAAATATTCCTCTTGCCTTGTGCCCCATTATTTTTGTTGTCATATATATTTTACATATATATATTATGAACTCATCAATATAGTATAACTTTTTATTTTCAGTTATTTGTCTTTTAAGGAAATTAATAGAAGAAAATATTTTCTTTTTACACACATATTTACAATTTCTAGTTCTCTTCATTCATTTTTGTAGATCCAAGTTTCCATTTGGTGTCATTCCCCTTCAGCTAAAATTTCTCATAGTGCAGGTCTGCTAGTGACAAATTCTCTTTTTCTGTTTATCTGAAAATGTCTTTGTCCTTTTTAAAAAGAAGGTTTCGGTGAGCGGGGACTACTCTTCATTGTGGTGCATGGGCTTCAGTAGTTGCAGCACGCAGGCTCAGCAGTTGCAGCATGCAGGCTCAGTAGTTGTGGCTTGCAGGCTCTAGAGCACAGGCTCAGCTGCTGTGGCACATGAGCTTAGTTGCTCCACAGCATGTGGGATGTTCCCGGACCAGGGATCGAACCCTTGTGCCCTGCATTAGCAGGCGGATTCTTAACCACTGTGCCACCAGGGAAGTCCTTGTCCTTATTTTTCAAGGACAACTTTCCCATATACAGAATCCTTGGCTAAAGGTTTCTTTTTTCCTTTATTTGGATATAAGGGAAATGTCAGTCCAATGTCTTTTAGCCTCCAGTTTCTGCTAAGAAGTCAGTTGTGTTTTGGTTTTCTTTTCTGGCCACACTGCATAGCTTGTGGGATCTTAGTTCCTCGACCAGAGAATAGACCTGTGCCCTTGGAAGTGAAACTGCAGAGTCCTAGCCACTGGACCACCAGGGGATTCCCAAGAAGTCTGTTGTTAATTGCATTGTGTGTCCTATATGTGACATATTTTTTTCTGGACAGTCAAGGAGTGGTTTTCTTTGTGTTCATCTTGCCTTGAGTCTGCTGTGCTTCGAGGATCTGTAACTTATTATTTTTTTCCCCACCAAATTTGAGAAAATTTCAGCCATTATTTCTTCAAAAAATTTTTATTATTACCCCCACCCCTCCTTTTAAGACTCCAATTACCCATATTTTGAATTATTTGATATTTCCCTAC
>NW_006789975.1:98933-122666 GCF_000442215.2 Lipotes vexillifer | reverse complement strand
TTCCCTACAGATCTCTGAGGCTCTGTTCAATTATTTCCATCTTTTCCCTCACTCTGTTCTTAAAATTGGGTGATTTCTATTGTTCTATCTCAAACATTGCTGTCACTCCTGCCCACCCTGACATCCTGTTTTCTTTTCTAATTTGCTGTTGAGCCCATCTAGTTATTTTAAAATTTTAGTTACTGTATTTTTAAACTCCTGAACTTTTTTTTTTGCTTAAAATAACATAACTTTATTGTCTCACAGTTCTGAAGTCCAGAAGTCCAAAATCAAGGTGTCAGCAGGGCCATGGTCTCTCTGATGGCTGTAGGGGAGAATCCTTCCTTGGCTCTTCTAACTTCTGGGGTTTACTAGCAATCCTTAGCATTCCTTGGCTTGTAGATGTGTGTCTTCACATTATCTTGCTTCTGGACATGTCTATTTCTATATCCAAATTTCCCCCTTTTATAAAATGAATTTCTGCTGTTTATTGTTTCCATTTTCTCTGTTGAGATTTTCTATCCATTCATTGATGCCATATTTTCTTTAATTGGATGAACATATTTATAATAAATATTTTGAAGTTTTTTGTTAACTCCAACACTTAGGCTCAGAGTCAGTTTCTATTGACTGCCTACTTTTTCCCCCCTGAGTATGGGTCACACTTCTGCTTCTTTACATGTCTAGTAATTTTTGGTTGAAAATTGAGTATTATAGGTAATACACATAATGATTTGATGGTTTTCTTACAAAAACTGTCTTTTCATTGTTATTGTTGTTCTAGTAGATAGTTAATTTGCCTGAACTCAAACTGCAAGCTTTTTCTTCCTGGCACTATGTAGGTACTGATATCTTTGTTCTTATGGTTTCCAGGTGCTGCTCTTTCAACCTGGTGATGGGCGGCAGGGTGGTTCTCTCTTGTGCCTGCCTAAATTTGACTATCAGCCAAAGATTTGTGCAGATTTTACTCTAATTTTGGGGTTTGCCCTTCCTGTGATTCTCTTGTTTCTGGGGATTAGGGATTGCTTCCCTAATTATTTGCTGCTCTTCCAACCTTGACCTCTATCCCCTGACATTTCAAAAGCATAAAATTCAGCTTTCTGTCACCTAAGTGGCAAATGATTGCAGAATGCAGTTCGTTAAAAGAGCAGCAAATTCACAGATACTGCCCCATGCAGCTATCTTTCAAGAGTATATTTCTCTCTAGTGTCTGCCTGATTTTTCCCTGGGCCATCAGGGAGTACTTTGGCAGGTAAAGTAGTTTCACAGATTGGAAGTACAATTCAACTGCCTTGCTCCACCTTGGAGAGAGTTTATTGCTTCCCTCTTTGATCACTCCGTAGCACTCTATACATACCAATATCACTTTAGTGCATATCACAGAGTACCTGCTTACCCTCTCCCCCATTAGACGTAACTTATTTTTTTATTTTTTGTGGTACGCGGGCCTCTCACTGTTGTGGCCTCTCGCGTTGCGGAGCACAGGCTCCAGACGCACAGGCTCAGCGGCCATAGCTCATGGGCCCAGTCGCTCTGCAGTATGTGGGATCTTCCCGGACCGGGGCACGAACCCGTGTCCCCTGCATCGGCAGGCGGACTCTCAACCACTGTGCCACCAGGGAAGCCCTAGACGTAACTTATTTTTGTATCCTGTATCCTTGGTACCTGCATAGTATTTTGGACTCAAATGATAAATGAATATATTTAATCTAATAACAATTTTTAATTTATCCTCTCATCTCATTGTCCTCTGATAGTCCTCCTAACTCCTAATTAAGTAATTTGCTTTTTCATCACATATTACTCTAAGTTTTCACAGACAACAAATTATCTTTCTAATTTTAATAATTATGTCACCAGACAGAAATACAGATGACTAAGGCTCTCCAATAGTTTGTATCTGCAGAATGAAACACAGCAACAAGCCCATAAAGCCCTTGTCCACTCCATTAACCCTATTTTCAAAACTAGATGCCTCACAACAACCCTGTGAGGTGAATATTATTCACATTTTATAGCTAAAAAAACTAAAACTCAGAAAGCAGAATAATTTTCTTTTGGGTTTCTGGACTTGTTTAAATCAGAAGTCTCAGATTCACCTACACATGCCAAGGTGTTGGTCCAAGGCTTATTTCCTGATTATGGTGCTGAAAATGGTATTTGCTCTTCACTGCAGGTTCAGCTCATGGTTTTGGTTTTATTTTTCTCCTTGGAGAGTTCTGTTCATTCCCGCCAGCCTAGCAAGCAGGAAAAATTAGTTTCATTCAGGATCTAGTTGTTGTTGTTTTAGCAGAGAACCCTTTCAAGTCAGTCATACTGCTGAAGGCAGAAGTTCCTGGGTTCAGGCCTCTTTACAAGATCCCACCATTAGTTGCTTATCTTTCCCACTAGGACTGAGTATAATGCCATAGTGACTGGCACAGCACCTGACAAATGGCAAAGTGCTCAAGTAACATCAACTGAATAAAAAAAATAATTTTGAGGGGGAAAGCTGATCTTCCATACCTCACATATGGAACTTCCACTCAATAAGACTGAATATAACAGAGATACTTCAGGTTTCTCTCCACCTATCACTCTTTTCCACAAGGAAAAAGGAATGGCGTCATTATTTGGTGAAACTAGAACCAAGGGCTGAACCAGGAGCCCCCCTTCTTTGTTTTAAGCCCTCGACCCTAAAGATACTATCTGCTTTTTGTCTGGGTAAGTTTACCTTGAAGTTTGTTAGGTAGGAAGGGGTCAAGGGGGTTTTAAGTTTAATTTATAGTTTTAGGAAGCCAAAATGGGGCTATAGATCCAGGAAGCTTACTCTAACTAGACACTATTAGTAACATAGGTATTAGATCAATCTCCATCTATCTGACTTGTATATCCTTTTTCTGTCTCTATGGATTTGCCCATTCTGGACATTTCATATAAATGAAATAATAAATATGTGGCCTTTCTTGCCTGGTTTCCTTAACTTAGCATTATGTTTTCAAGATTCCTCCATGTTTTTTAAAAAAATATATTTATTATTTATTTATTTTTGGCTGTGTCGGGTCTTAATTGCAGTATGGAGGATCTTTCATTGCAGTGTGACAGCTTCTCTCTAGTTGCAGCGCGTGGGCTCCAGAGCATGCGGGCTCAGGAGTTAAGGTGCATGGGCTCCAGAGCACGTGGGCTCCATAGTTGCAGCACATGAGCTCACTAGTTGTGGTGTGTGGGCTCAGTAGTTGTGGCTCACAGGCTTACTTGCCCCGTGGCATGTGGGATCTTAGTTCCCCGACCAGGGACTGAATCCATGTCCCCTGCACTGGAAGGTGTTTTTTCTTTTAATTTTTAAAATTTATTTATTTTTTTATACAGCAGGTTCTTATTAGTTATCCATTTTATACATATTAGTCTATACATGTCAATCCCAATCTCTCAATTCATCACACCACCACACCCACCCCCCGCTGCTTTCTCTCCTTGGTGTCCATACGTCTGTTCTCTACATCTGTGTCTCAATTCTGTCCTGTAAACCGGTTCATCTGTACCATTTTTCTAAGTTCCACATATATGCATTAATATACAATATTGGTTTTTCTCTTTCTGACTCACTTCATGCTGTATGACAGTCTCTAGATTCACCCACATCTCTAAAAATGACCTAATTTCGTTCCTTTTTATGGCTGAGTAATATTCCATTGTATATATGTGCCACATCTTCTTTATCCATTCGTCTGCCGATGGGCATTTAGGTTGCTTCCATGACCTGGCTATTGTAAATAGTGCTGCACTGAACATTGGTGTGCACGTGTCTTTTTGAATTACGGTTTTCTCTGGGTATATGCCCAGTAGTGGGATTGCTGGGTCATATGGAAATTCTATTTTTAATTTTTTAAGGAAACTCCATACTGTTCTCCATAGTGGCTGTATCAATTTACACTCCCACCAACAGTGCAAGAGAGTTCCCTTTTCTCCACACCCTCTCCAGCATTTATTGTTTGTAGATTTTCTGATGATGCCCACTCTAACTGGTGTGAGGTGATACCTCATTGTAGTTTTGATTTGCATTTCTCTAATAATTAGTGATGTTGAGCAGCTTTTCCTGTGCTTCTTGTCCATCTGTATGTCTTATTTGGAGAAATGTCTATTTAGGTGTTCTGCCCATTTTTGGATTGGGTTGTTTGTTTTTTTAATATTGAGCTGCATGAGCTGTTTATACATTTTGGAGATTAATCTTTGTCTGGTTTTGGTATCAGGGTGATGGTGGCCGCATAGAATGGGTTTGGGAGTGTTCCTTCCTCTGCAATTTTTTGGAAGAGTTTGAGAAGGATGGGTGTTAGCTCTTCTCTAAATGTTTGATAGAATTCACCTGTGAAGCCACCTGGTCCTGGACTTTTGTTTGTTGGAAGATTTTTAATCACAGTTTCAATTTCATTGCTTGTGATTGGTCTGTTCATATTTTCTATTCCTTTCTGGTTCAGTATTGGAAGGTTATACCTTTATAAGAATTTGTCCATTTTTTCAGGTTGTCCATTTTATTGGCATAGAGTTGCTTGTACTGGTCTCATAGGATGCTTTGTATTTCTGTGGTGTCTGTTGTAACTTCTCCTTTTTCATTTCTAATTTTATTGATGTGAGTCCTCTCCCTCTTTTTCTTGATGAGTCTGACTAATGGTTTATCAATTTTGTTTATCTTTTCAAAGAACCAGCTTTTAGTTTTATTGATCTTTGCTATTGTTTTCTTTGTTTCTACTTCATTTATTTCTGCTCTGATCTTTATTTCTTTCCTTCTGCTAAGTTTGGGTTTTGTTTGTTCTTCTTTCTCTAGTTCCTTTAGGTGTAAGGTTAGATTGTTTATTTGAGATTTTTCTTGTTTCTTGAGGTAGGCTTGTATTGCTATAAACTTCCCTCTTAGAACTGCTTTTGCTGCATCCCCTAGGTTTTGGATTGTCCTGTTTTCATTGTCATGTTTTGATTTCCTCTTTGATTTCTTCAGTGATCTCTTGGTTATTTAGTAACATATTGTTTAGCCTCCATGTGTTTGTATTTTTTACGTTTTTTCTCTGTAATTGATTTCTAATCTCACAGCATTGGGGTCAGAAAAGATGCTTGATATGCTTTCAATTTTCTTAAATTTACTGAGGCTTGATTTGTGACCCAAGATGTGATCTATCCTGGAGAATGTTCCATGTGCACTTGAGAAGAAAGTGTAATCTGCTGTTTTTGGATGGAATGTCCTATAAATATCAATTAAAGCTATCTGGTCTATTGTGTCATTTAAAGCTTGTGTTTCCTTATTAATTTTCTGTTTGGGTGATCTGTCCATTGGTGTAAGTGAGGTGTTAAAGTCCCCCACTATTATTGTGTTACTGTCAATTTCCTTTTATAGCTGTTAGCAGTTGCCTTATGTATTGAGGTGCTCCTATTTTGGGTACATATACATTTATTATTGTTATATCTTCTTGGGCTGATCCCTTGATCATTATGTAGTGTTCTTCCTTGTCTCTTGTAACATTCTTTAACATCTATTTTATCTGACATGAGTATTGCTACTCCAGCTTTCTTTTGATTTCCATTTGCATGGAATATCTTTTTCCATCCCCTCACTTTCAGTCTGTATGTATCCCTAGGTCTGAAGTGGGTCTCTTGTAGACAGCATATATATGGGTCTCGTTTTTGTATCCATTCAGCGATCCTGTGTCTTTTGGTTGGAGCATTTAATCCATTCATGTTTAAGGTAATTATCGATATGTATATTCCTATTACCATTTTCTTAATTATTTGGGGTTTATTTTTGTAGGTCCTCTTCTTCTCTTGTGTTTCCCACTTAGAGAAGTTCCTTTAGCATTCGTTGTAGAGCTGGTTTGGTGGTGCTGAATTCTCTTAGCATTTGCTTGTCTGTTAAGCTTTTGATTTCTCCATTGAATCTGAATGAGATCCTTGCTGGGTAGAGTAATCTAGGTTGTAGGTTTTTCCCTTTCATCACATTAAATATGTCCTGCCACTCCCTTCTGGTTTGCAGGTTCTGCTGAAAGATCAGCTGTTTACCTTATGGGGATTTCCTTGTATGTTATTTGTTCCTTTTCCTTTGTTGCTTTTAATATTTTTTTCTTTGTCTTTAATTTTTGTCTATTTGATTAACGTGTGTCTTGATGTGTTCCTCCTTGCGTTTATCCTGTATGGGACCCTGCATTTCCTAGACTTGAGTGAGCATTTCGTTTCCCATGTTAGGGAAGTTTTTCAGCTATTATTTCTTCAAATATTTTCTCAGGCCCTTTCTCTCTCTCTTCTCCTTGTGAGACCCCTATAATGCAAATGTTGGTGCATTTAATGTTGTCCCAGCAGTTTCTTAGACTGTTCTCATTTCTTTTCATTCTTTTTTCTTTATTCTGTTCTGCAGCAGTGTTTCCACCAATCTGTCTTCCAGCATGCTTATTCGTTCTTCTGCCTCATTTATTCTGCTATTGATTCCTTCTAGTGTATTTTTCATTTCAGTTATTACATTGTTCATCTCTGTTTGCTCTTTAAAGCTTCTAGCTCTTTATTAAACATTTCTTGTATCCTCTCGGTCTGTGCCTCCATTCTTTTTTGAGATATTGGATCATCTTTACTATGATTACTCTGAATTCTTTTTCAGGTAGGTTGCCTATCTCCACTTAACTTAGTTGTTCTTCTGGGCTTTTATCTTGTTCCTTCATCTGGAACATATTCCTCTGTGGTCTCATTTTCTCTAGCTTTCTGTGTTTGTTGTCTCCGTTTCTCAGGCTGCAGGATTGTAGTTCTTCTTGCTTCTGGTGTCTGCCCCCTGGTGGGTGGAGTTGGGTCTTGTCCCACTGGTGGGAAGGGCCATGTCAAGGGGTGTGTTTATAGGTGGTTGTGGGCTCAGGAAGACTTTAGGCAGCCTGTCTGCTGATGCATGGGGCTGTGTTTCTACCCTGTTGGTAGTTAGGCCTGAGGTCTCCCAGCACTGGAGCCTGCAGGCTGATGCATCAGGCCAGGTCTTGGTTCCAGAATGGTGACCTCTGGAGAGCTCACACCAATGAATATCCCTGGGGTCTCTACCAGCAGTGTCCTTGCCCTTGCAGTGAGCCACAGCTGACTCTCACTTTCCCAGGAGACCCTACAAGGCCCACAGGTAGCTCTGGCCCAGGGTCCTATGGTGTCACTGCTTTGCCCTGGGTCCCAGTGCATGTGAAACGTTGTGTGTGCCCTCCAAGAGTGGAGTCTCTGTTTCCCCTGGTCCTGTGGAGCTCCTGCACTCAAGCCCTGCTGGCCTTCAAAGCCAAATGTTCCTCCCAATGCCAGACCCCCAGGCTGGGGAGTCTGACATGGGGCTCAGAACTCTCACTCCTGTGGGAGAACCTCTGTGATATAATTATTTTCCACTTTTTGGTTCACCCACCTGGTAGGATATGATTGCATTGTGAAAGCACCCCTCCTACTGTCTCACTGTGGCCTCTTCTTTGTCTTTGGATGTAGAATATCTTTTTTGGCAGGTTCCAGTCTTTTTTGTTATGGTTATTCAGCAGTTTGTTGTGATTTTGGTGTTTTCGTGAGAGGAGGTGAGCTCAAGTCCTTCTATTCTGCCATCTTGTCTCTATTCCAGGGAGTTTTTATATTAACAGGTTTTGAGATCTTCAGATCTATTTCAAGAAAGTGGATTATAAATAGAGTAAAAAAATAAAGATAAATAAAGTAGAAATGGTAACCTAGATGGACAAAATGGAAGTCAAAGTCATTGATTCATTCAATCACTCTTTGAGGACAATTGTGCACTAATCATTATTCTAAATGCTTATAGTTGAAAAGAGATACAATCCATTACAACAAAGAAGTTAGTTTACTGGTGGTAGGGTCATGAGAAAGCAAATATTTGGCCCTTCTTCTTTTCCTTGTCCTTAGTCTAGTTTCACTTGCTCATAGAGTGATGCATATAGAGGCCTTGCACCCAGCCCTTGAGACCAGAGTTCCTCCAATTTTTTTTATTTTGATGAAGCCCAATTTATCTTTTTTTTTTTCTTTTTTGGATTGTGCCTTTGGTGTCATATCTAAGGACTCTATCTAACCTCAGGTCTCAGCAATTTTCACTTATGTTTTCTTCTATAAGCTTTACAGCTTTACATTTTAAATCTATGATCCATTTTGAGTTAATTTTGGTATAAGGTATGATATTTATATCAAGGTTCTTTTCCTTCTTTTTTTTTTTTGCTTTTGAATGTCAATTGTTCCAGCATCATTTGTCGAAAATACTATCCTTCCTCCATTAAATTGCTTCTGCATCTTCATAAAAAAATCAGTTTGCTGTACTTGTGTGGGTCTATCTCAGGACTCTATTCTATTCCATTGATCTATGTGTCAATACCACACTCTTGTGATAACTGTAGCTAAACTCTAAGTATTAAAATCTGATAGTTTGATTCCTCCAACTATAGTCTTCTTTTTCAAAATTGTTCTGGCTAATTTACTTCCTTTGCCTTTCCACATAAATTTTAGGACAAGCTTATCTATGTTTATAAAGAACCATGTTGAGATTTTGGTAGGAATTAAGTTAAATCTATTCATCAATTTGAGAGAAATGACATCTTTAGTATGATGAGTCTTCCAGTCCATGAACACAGTATATATTTTCACTCATTCAGGTCTTCTTTCTTTCAGAAGCAGCTTGTAGTTTTCAGCATATGGATCCTATATATATTTTGTTAAATTTATATCTAAGTATCTCACTTTTGTGGATGTGATTGTAAATGATAGTGTTTTCCATTTAGGTTTCTAAATGTTTACTGCTAGCATATAGAAATATGATTAATTTGTGTTGACCTTGTATACAGTGACCTTGCTAACTTATAACCTCACTTATTTGTCCTAGGAGGGTTTCTCTTCCTTCCTTCCTCCCCACCTCTTATGTTCTTTCTTGTAGATTCCTTAGGATTTTCCATGTAGACAATCATATTATCTGGAAAAAGTTACACTTTTATTTCTTCCTTTACAATCCGTGTGCCTTTTATTTCCTTTTCTTGCCTTATTGTGCCAGCTAAGACTTCCAGTACCATATTGAATAGGGGTGTAAAGAGCAGACATCCTTGCCTTATTCCAGAAAGCATTCAGTCTTTCATCATTAAGTATGATGTTAGTTCTAGTGTTTTGTTTTGGTTTTTGTAGATGCTCTTTATTGGGCTGGGGGAAATTCCCTTCTGTTCCTAGTGTGCTGAGAGTTTGTATGATGAATAGGCATTGAATTTTGTCAAATGTGTTTTCTGCATCAACTGATATGATCATGTGGCTTTTTTTCTTAAGACTGTTAATAGATTACATTAATTGGTTTTAAAATACTGAGCCAGCCTGGAATTCCCAGAATAAATCCCACTTAGTTGTGGTATATTATTCTTTTCATACATTGCTGGGTTTGATTTGCTAATATCTTGCTGAGAATTTTTATATCTATATTCACGAGGAATATTGGTCTATAGTTTTCTTTCTTTTTTTGTACTGTCTTTGGTTTTGATATCAAGGTAATGCTCACCTTATAAAATGAGGGGGGTAGTGTTGGTTTTTCTTCTGTTTTCTGAAAGTTGTGTAGAATTGGTGCTATTTCCTCTGTAAATGTTTGGTAGAATTTGCTAGTGACAATTTTGGGTCAGGAGATTTCTTTTCAGAAAATTTTAAATTACTAATTCAATTTCCACAACAGTTATGGGACTATTCAATTATCTATTTAGCCTTGGGTGAGTTTGTGATTTTGGAGGGGAATACGTCCATGTTAACTAAAGTTTCAAATTTATATGACTACAGTTGTTTGGAGTAGTATCTTATTATCCTTTTAATATCTGTGGGGTCTGTAGGGATATTCCTTTTTTCATTCCTGATACTGGTAGTTTGTTTCATCTCTCATTTTTAATTTATCATTCTTGCTAGAGGTTTATCAATGTTACTGATCTTTTCAAAAGAAATCTTTTAGTTTGATTTTCTCTATTGTCTTTCTGTTATTGATGTCATTGACTTTCACTCTAATATTTATTATTTCCTTCCTTCTGTTTGTTTGGATTTATTTTGTGTGTATTTCTTTGTTTAGTTTCTTGAGGTATGAGCTTACATGACTGATTTGAGGCCTTTCTTATATATAAGCACTAAGGGCAATATATTTCCCTCTAAGCACTGCTTTAGCTGTGTCCCAAAGATTTTGATATGTTGTATTTTCATTTTAAATCAGTATAATACATTAAAAAATTTCCCTTAAGATTTCTTCTTTAGCAGAAACTAACATACCATTGTAAAGCAATTATACCCCAATAAAGATGTTAAAAAAAAAAGATTTCTTCTTTGACCTATATATTATTTAGACATGTGTTAATTTTCAAGTGTTTGGATATTTTCCTGTTATCTTTGCGTTACTGATTTCTAGTTTGATTCCATTATGGTCAGAGGGCATACTTTTTATGATTTCAATTTTTAAAACATCTATAAGGTTTGTTTAATGACTCAAGATGTGGTCTATCTTGGTGAATGTCCCATGTGTGATATGTTACTGGGTGGAGTGCCAACCATCTTTTTAAAGTTTTAATCCAGGTCTTGGCCTAATGATATACTAACTAAGAATAAGGAGAAGAGTGGCTCTGCTCTCTCATGCTAAGAAAGAAACTTTTTAGTTTTCAAATAAGTAGGACCAAACTTTGGAACCTTGGGAAATTTAAAAGTTGCATTAGACCATCAGAGTCCAAAGGATTATAGAGCAGAAGACCATCCTTTTACACACCAGAGTTCGTGAAATCTCACACAACTCAAGATCAACTCATCCCCAAGATAGTTAAGTACAGTATAGGCGCATCTTACTTGGGGATTTGGTTCCAAAGTAGGCCAGTAAGACAAGAATAGTGCCTATTCAATATTTCTCTTGAAGAGAAGCCAGCATAAAGGGGTTACCACTGGCTAACACTGGGTCAATTTGAACAACAAATAAATAGTACTTAAACAAATGATGCTGCAGAAATTGGACATCCGTAGGCAAAAACATGGACCTCAACCTAAATCTCAGACCTTATATCAAAATTAACTCAAAACAGATTATAGACTTAAATATAAAATGTAAAACTATAAAACTTTTAGAAAAAAGCAAGAGAAAATCTTTGGGCTCTAGAGCCAGGCAAAGAGTTTTTAGACAGCACCAAAAACACTATTTATAAAAGAAAAAAGTGAGTAAATAAGACCTAATCAAAATTTAAAACTCTTGTTCTGTGAAAGCCTGTGTGAAGAGGATGAAAAGACATGTTATAGACTGGGAGAAAATATCTGCTAATCACAGACCCAACAAAGAAATAGTAACTAGAATATATAAAGAACTCTCACAACTCAACAGTTAAAAAAAAAAAAAAAATTCAGGTAGAAAATGGGTTAGATATGAACAGACATTTCACTGAAGATAGACAGATGGTGAATAAGCACATGGAAAGATATTCAACATCATTAGCCATTAGGGAAATTCAAATTAAAATCTCAATGAGATATCACTATATAACAGAATGACTAAAATAAAAATAGTGAAAACACCAAATCTGGGTGAGGATGCAGAGAAAGTGGATCACTCATATAATGCCAGTGGAACTGTGTGACTGTTTTTTAAAAAATGAAACAAACAACTACCATAGTACCAGCAATCACACTCCTGGACGTTTATACTAAAAAAATGAAAAATTCTTCATATAAAAACATGTACATGCATGTTCATAGCAGCTTTATTTGTAACAGCTAAAAACTGCAGTTATCCCCAATGTCCTTCAACAGATGCCTGGTTACACAGACTGGCACATACATACAGTGGAATACTATTCTACAAAAAGGAATGAACTATTGATACACATAATAACTTGGATGAATCTTCCAAGGATCATGATGAGTGAAAAAGCTAATCCCCAATAGTTACATACTACATTATTCTATTTGAATAACATTTTGAAAGGATAAATTTTAAATGAAGGTCAGATTAGTGGTTGCCAGGGTTTAGGGATGTGAGTGGGGTGATGGTGGTGGTGGGGGGAAGGTGAATGGGGTTATAGAAGGGCAATATGAGGGATCCTTGTGGTATTGGATTGGTTTAATATCTTGACTGTGGTAGTAAATACAAGAAGCTACAAAGGTTATAAATCTATAGAACTTAATACACACAAACACACAAGTGAATATAAGTAAAACTGGGGAAATCTCAATAATATAAGCAAATTGTATCAATATCCAGGATATGATATTACACTATAATTTTGCAAACTGCTACCACTGAAGAAAACTAGGCAAAGTGTACAAGGGATTTCCCTGTATTATTTCTTACAACTGTTTGTGAATCTATAATTATCTCAATAAAAACAAATAAAGAGTAGTAGAAATTATTTAACCAACTGAATAAAATAGAAATCCATTAATTTATACTAATGATAGGTAGCCAGGGTGATGGGAAAGAGAAGGAAATATTCTTCTTTATAGTAGAATGCCAACTAATTAGGAAATATAATGCAATCAGGAAATATAATCACTATTTTACAACCATCATGGTAAGAATTGATTTAGGCAAGAAACATCAATGTATGCTAAAACTAAAGTATAGCAATTTCATGAGGATTAGAACACTTAATAGTCTCAGAGTGTCTCCCTACAAATTTCTTACTAATCAAGAGAAAGCACCTTTAAAGTAGAGAAACCTGGCTGATTCTACTTCAATGAAGTGACCAATGTTAACATCACCAATAATGAAACAAAATACCTAATGTTCCTCCTGATGAGAAACACTGAGAATATTAGTTCTGTTTATCAAAACAGAAGTTGTAAGAAAAGTCACAAATTAGAAGGTTGTTGGCAGTGACTGGTTTGGGAATACCATATAAAGATGAAAATGACTAATTAAAGCCACATGCAATAACACTGCTTAATTGTATAAACATAAGATTGAGGAAAAAAGAAAGGCAAAAGAGAATAACGTGCAATATGATTCTGTGATATTGGGATCTAATAAGAAATATATATTTGGTTTTTGTCTCTGGTTCCTGATACAGAGCTACTAAAACCCTTGTAGTTTCCTTAGTGATAGAAGAGGAGCATCTTCGTTATTAATAAGCCCCTTTCAACCATATCTGTGTTTGTTAATGACATGACTGATGGCTGAAAGCCCCTAGGTATTTCAAGATTGGGGCTAGTTGCTAGAGGAACCAACCATGTGATTAGAGGGTTAGAATTTTCAGCCCTACTTCCTCAGTGTCTGGGGAGGGGAGAGGAACTCAAGATTGAGGTAATTACCAATGGCTAGGGATTTAATCAGTCACACCCACTATCATGGAGCCTCCATAAAAATCCTAAACAACAGGGTTTGGAGAGCTTCTGAGTTGGTGAACACATCCATGTGCCAGGAGAGTGGTGTACCCTAAATTACATGGGGACAGAAGCTCCTGCACTTGAGACCCATCTGAACTTTGCCCTCTGTACTTCTTCAACTGGCTGTTCATTTACGTCCTTTATAATAAACTGGTAACAGTGAGTAAAGTGTTTCCCTGAGTTCTGTGAGCCATTATAGCAAATTATCAAACCTTAGAAGGGGGTGGTGGGAATCCCTAATTTGTAGACAAGTTGGAAAGAAGTGAAGGTAACTTGCACTACATGCAATTGGAATCTGAAGAGGGGGGCAGTCTCGTAGGACTGAGCCCTTAACCTGTGGGTTCTATGATGACTGCAGGTAGTGTCAGAATTGAATGAAATTGTGGGACACCCAGTTGGTATCCAGAGAGTTGGAGAATTATCCCACAATAAACATATTTGAATAAAAATTTTAAAGTCCCTGGAATAAACTTACTGGGAAATTTCAAGACCTATATTAAGAAAACTTCGATTGTCATATATATAGGCTGTTATATATGACCCTCATGGTAACTACAAAGCAAAAACCTATAGTATATACACAAAAGATAATATGAAAGGAATCTAAGCATAACACTAAAGAAAGTCATCAAACAGGGGAGGAGAGCAAAAGAAAGAACAGAGAAGAACTACAAAACTGCCAGAAAACAATTAGCAACATGGTAATAAGTACATACCTATCAATAATTAAATGTAAATGGGCTAAATTCTCCAATCAAAAGATATAGAGTGGCTGAGTGGATTAAAAAACAAAACAAAACAAGGGCTTCCCTGGTGGTGCAATGATTGAGAGTCCGCCTGCTGATGCAGGGGATGTGGGTTCGTGCCCCGGTCCGGGAGGATCCCGTGTGCCACGGAGTGGCTGGGCCCGTGGGCCATAGCTGCTGGGCCTGCGCGTCCAGAGCCTGTGCTCTGCGACGGGAGAGGCCACAGCAGTGAGAGGCCCGCGTACCGCAAAACAAAACAAAACAAGACCCATCTATATGCTGCCTATAAGACTTACTTCAGATGTAAGGACACATACTGACTAAAAGTGAAGGGATGGAAAAAGACGTTCCATGCAAATGGAAACCAAAAGAAAGCTGGGGTAACTGTACTTATATCAGACAAAATAAACTTTAAAACAGACTGTAATAAAAGACAAAGAAGGGCATTACATAATGATAAAGTGGTCAATCAAACCAGAGAATATAACATTTGTAAATATTTATGTACCCAACATAGGAGCGCCTAAAGATATAAAGCAAACATTAACAGATGTAATGGGAGAAACTGACAGCAATGAAAAAAACTGTGATATACTTTAATACCCCACTTACATCAATGGATAAATCATTCAGACAGAAAATCAATATGGAAACATTGGCCTTAAAAGACACACTAGACTAGATTAACTTAATAGATATAAACAGAACATTCCAGCCAAAATCAACAGAATATACATTCTTCTCATGTGCATACGGAACATTCTCCAGGATAGGCCATATTTAACAAAATAAAGTCTCAATAAATTTAAGAAGACTGAAATCACATCAAGCATCTTTTCTAACAACAATGGTATGAAATAAAAAATTAATTACAAGAAGAAAACTGGAAAAATCACAAATACATGGAGATTAAACAACATGCTACTGAACAGCCAATGGGTAAACAGAGAAATCAAAAGATAAATAAAAAAATACCTTGAGACAAATGAAAATGGAAATACAACTTACCAAAATCTATGGGATACAGCAAAAGAAGTTTTAAGAAGGAAGTTGATAGTGATATAGGCCTACCTCAAGAAACAAGAAAAATCTCGAAGACAGAATTTAATTTTACACCTAAAGGAACTAGAAAAAGAAGAAATGAATCCTAAAGTTAGGAGAAGGAAGGAAATAACAAAGATCAGAGTAGACAGAAATGAATAAAGACTAAAAAGACAACAGAAAAGATCAATGAAATTAAGAGCTGATTCTTTGAAAAGATAAACAAAATTGACAAACCTTTAGCTAGACTCACCAAGAAAAAAATAGAAAGGGCTCAAATGAATAAAATCAGAAATGAAAGAGAAGTTACAACTGATATCACAGAAATACACAGGATCATAAAAGACTACTAAGAGCTAAAAGACTACTATATGCTAAAAAATTGGACAAACTAGAAGAAATGGATAAACTCCTAGAAACATACAATTTCCAAGACTGAATCATGAAAAAATAAAAAATCTGAATTGACAGATTACTAATAAAGAGATTGAATCAGTACTCAAAAACTGCCCCTCACCCCAAACAAAAGTCCAGGGTCATGGCTTCTTTGGTGAATTCTACCAAATATTTAAATAAGATTTAATAACTATCCTTCTCAAACTCCTCTAGAAAACTAAAGAGGAAGGAATTCTTCCAAACTCATTTTACAAGGCGAGAATGGCCTTGATACCAAAACCAGACAATACCACAAAAAAAGAAAATTTCAGGCCAATATCACTGATGAACATAGATGCAGAAATCCTAGCAAACCGAATCCAACAATACATTAAAAGGATCACACACCATGATCAAGTGGGATTTAGTCCAGGAATGCAAGGATGGTTCACCATCCACAATTCAATTAACATGATATACCACATTAACAAAGGATAAAAATCATATGATTATATCGATAGTTGCAGAAAAAGCATTTGACAAAATTCAGCATCCATTTATGACAAAAACTCTCAATAAAGTGGGTAGAGATGGAAACATACCTCAACATAGCAAAGGCCATATATGATAAGGCCACAGCTAACACCATACTCAATGGTGAAAAGCTGAAAGCTTTTCCTCTAAGATCAGGAATAAGACAAGGATGTCCACTCTTGTCACTTTTATTTCACATAGCATTGGAAGTCCTAGCCAGAGCAATTAGGCAAGACACAGAAATAAATGGCAGTATTTATGGACAATATATTATATAAAGTGTGATAACTCCACCAAAAAACTGTAAGAACTAATAAATTCAGGAAAGTTGCAGAGTACAAAATAAATATACAAAAATCTGTTGTATTTCTACACACTAACAATGAACTATCAAAAAAGAAAACAATCCCATTTACAATTGTATCAAAAAGAATAAAATACCTACGAATAAAATTAACCAAGGAGGTAAAAGACCTACACACTGAAAACTATAAGACACTGATGAAAGAAATTGAAGAAAACACAAATGAATGGAAAGATGTTTCATGCTCATGGTTTGGAACAATTAATATTGTTAAAATGCCCATATTACCCAAAGCAATCTACAGATTCAATGCAATCCTCATCAAAATCCTGATGGCACATTTCACAGAAATAGAACAAAGAATCCTAAAATTTGTATGGAACCAAAAAAGACCCCAAATAGCCAAAGCAGTCTTAAGAAAGAAGAACAAAGCTGAAGGCATTGCACTCCCTGATTTCAAACTCAGTATGATTTTGGCATAAAAACCGACACATGGATCAATTAAAAAAACAGAGATCCCAGAAACAAACCCACATACACATGGTCAATTAATTTATGAAAAGAGGTAAGACTATACAATGGGGAAGGGACAGTCTCTTTAATAAATGGTGCTAGGAAAACTAGACAGCCACAAGCAAAAGAATGAAACTAGACTATTGATACTATCTTACACCATACACAGAAATTAACTGAAAATGGATTAGAGACCTGAATGTAAGACTCGAAACCACAGAATTCCTAGAAGAAAACATAGGTGGCAAGCTCCTTGACACTGGTCTTGGTGATTATTTTTGTATCTGATTCCAAAAGCAAAGGCAACAAAAGCAAAAATAAACAAGTGGGACTACATCAAAGTAAAAACTTCTGCACAGCAAAGGAAACCATCAGCAAAATGGAAAGGCAACCTACTGAGTGAGAGAAAATATTTGCAAATCATGCATCTGATAAAAAAGTAATATCCAAAATATATAAAGAACTCATACAACTCAATAACAAAAAACCAAATATCTTATTAAGAAATGGACAGAGGGGCTTCCCTGGTGGCGCAGTGGTTGAGAATCCGCCTGCCGATGCAGGGGACACGGGTTCGTGCCCCTGTCTGGGAGGATCCCACATGCCGCGGAGCGGCTGGGCCTGTGAACCATGGCCGCTGAGCCTGCACGTCCGGAGCCCGTGCTCCGCAACGGGAGAGGCCACAACAGTGAGAGGCCCACGTACGGTTAAAAAAAAACAAGAAATGAAATGGACAGAGGACCTAAATAGACATTTTCCCAAAGAAGACATATAGATGGCCAACAGACACATGAAAAGATGCTCAACATCACTAATCATCAGGGAAATGCAAATCAAAACCACAATGAACTATTACCTCATACCTGTTACAGTGGCTCTTATCAAAAAGACAGGAGACGACAAGGGTTGGCAAGGATGTGGAGAAAAAGGCACCCTTGTGCACTGTTAGTGGGAATGTAAATTGGTACAGCTGCTATGGAAAACAGTATGGAAGTTCCCCCCAAAATTAAAAATAGAACATGTGATCCATCCAGCAATTCTACTTCTGGGTATTTATCTGAATAAAATGAAAACACTAATTTGAAAAGATATATGCACCACTATGTTCACTGCAGCATTAGTTGCAATAGCCAAGAAATGGAAACAACCTAAGTGTCCATTGATGGATGACCAGATAAATATGTAGTGTGTGTGTATAGTATATATATAAATACATATATATACAATAGAATAGTACTCAGCCATAAAAAAGTATGAAATTTTTCCATTTGTGACAACATGGATGGACCTAGAGGGCATCGTGCTAAGTGAAATAAGTCAGACAAAGACAAATACCATATGATTTCACTTATACGTGGAACCTAAGAAGAAAAACAAACACACAATACGAAATTCACAGGTACAGAGAACAGAATGGTGTTTGCCAGGAGGGTTGTGAGGGTGGGCAAAATGGGTGAACAGGGTCAAGAGGTATAAACTTCCACTTATAAAATAAGTTATGGGGATGTAATGTTTAGCATAGTAATTATATCAATAATATTTTATAATATATTATTTTTATAATATATTATATTTTATATAATATTAATATTATAATTATAATAATATATCAATAATATTGCAGGGCATATCTGAAAGTTGCCAAGAGAGTAAATCTTAAAAAAATTCTCATCACAAGAAAAAAATTTTCTTTGTAAATCTGTATGGTGAATGATGGTAACTAGATTTATTAAGGAGGTCATTTTGCAGTGTATACAAATACTGAATCATTATGTTGTACATCTGAAACTAATATAATGGTATATGTCAATTATACCTCAATAAAAAAATGATGAGGATTTTTAGAAAATGTGACATGACACTAAAGTTCATTGATAATGTGTGAAACTTTGGTTAAAAATTTAAAACTTTGTTAATTAACTAGGGAGGAATCCTTTCACAATGCATATGCATATCAAATCACCATGACATACACTTTAAATATCTTACAATTCTGTCAATTATACATCAATAAAGCTAAAATTTTAAATACATAACTTAAAAAAAAAGAGAGAGAAATGTGACAAAACCCAGAAAAACTCTGGAAAATAATGAGCTGGGGACTAACACTACCCTAATTTTCATTGTATACCATTCTCTAGTATTTGAACTTTTTGGACTGGTACATGTAAGTTTTTTTTTTAATTAATAAACTTTACTTTTTCGAGAAGTTTTAGGTTCATAACAAAATTGAGCAGAAAGTAGAGTGTTCCCATATATCCCCTCTCCCCACATATGCACAACCTCCCCCAATATCAGCATCACAGTGGCATATTAGTTACAACTGATGAACCTACACTGACACATTATCAATACCCAAAGCCCATAGTTTACAGTTAAGGGTTTACTCTTGGTGCTGTACATTTTATGGGTTTTGACAAATGTATAATGACATGTATCTACCATTGTAGTATCATACAGAATAGATTCACTGCCTGAAAAATCCTGTGCTTTGCTTATTCAGGTCTCCCTCTCCATTAACCCCTGGCAGCCAGTAATCTTTTCACTGTCTCCACAGTTTTCACTTTTCCAGAATGTCACATTGTTGGAATCATACAGTATGTAGTCTTTTCAGATTACGTATTACTAAGTGAAAAAAGCCATTGAAGTTTACGCCAAGTATTTTCATGGCTTGATAGCTTATTTCTTTTTAGTGCTGAATAATATTCCACCGTCTGGATGTACCACAGTTTACTTATCCATTCACTTATTGAAGGACATCTTAGTTGCTTCCAAGTTTCAGCAATTATGAACGAAGCTGATATAAACATCTGTATTCAGTTTTCTGTGTTGACATAAGTTACAATTCATCTGGGTAAATACCAAGGAGCACAATTGCTGGTTTTTATGGTAAGAACACATTTAGTTTTGTAAAAAACTGCCCAACTGTCTTTCAAATTTGCTGTACCATTTTGCATTCCCACCAGTAATGAGTGAGAATTCCATTATTCCACATCCTCACCAGCATTTGGTGTTTGTTTTGGATGTTGGGTAGTCTAAAATCCAAATGTAGTAATATTTCATTGTTATTTTAATTTGCAATTCCCTAATGGCACATGATGTTGAACATCTTTTCATACACTTATTTGCCATACCTTCTTTGATGACGTATCTGTTTATGTCCTTTGTCCATTTTTTAATCAGGTTGTTTACTTATTGTTGAGTTTTAAGAACTCTTTGCATATTTTCAAAGCAGTCCTTTATCAGATGTGTCTTTTGTAATATTTTCTTCCAGTCTGTGGCTTATCTTCTCATTCTCTTTTCTTTCACAGAGAAGTTTTTAGTAGTAGTGAAGTCCAGCTTAGCAATTATTTCTTCCATAGATCATGTCCTTGGTGTTGTATCTAAAACATCACTGCCAAACCCAAAGTCATCTAGGTTTTCTCCTGTGCTATCTTCTGAGAATTTTAGTTTTGCATCTTATGTTTAGGTCTATGATCCATTTTGAGTTAATTTTTATGAAAGTTGTAAGGTCTGTGTCTAGATTCATTTGTTTGCATGTGACTGTCCAGTTGTTGCAGCACCATTTGTTGAAAAGACTATCTTTTGCTCCTTTGTCAAAGATCAGTGGACTATATTAATGTGGGTCTATTTCAGGGCTTTTTATTCTGTTCCACTGATCTATTTGTCTATTCTTTCATCAATACCACACTGTTTTGATTACTGTAGTTTGTAGTAAGTCTTGAAGTCAGGTAGTGACAGTCCTCTGACTTTGTTCTTCTCCTTCAATATTTAGTTGGCTATTGCTTCTCCATATAAACCTTAATCAGTTTACTGATATCCACAAAATAACTTGCTAGGATCTTGACTGGGAGTGTATTGAATCTATAGATCTGGTTCATAAGAACTGACATCCTGACAATATTGAGTCTTCCTTTCTATGAACACAGAATATATCTCCATTTATTTATTTCTTCTTTGATATATTTTATCAGTTTTATAGTTTTCCTCATATAGATCTCGTACATGTTTTATGAGATTTATACTTAAGTATTTCATTTTTTTAGGTTTTAATGTAAATGGTAATATGTTTTTAATTTCAAATTCCACTTGTTCACTGCTGGTATACAGGAAAGCGACTGACTTTTGTAAGCTGACCTTGCATCCTACAGTCGTGCTATTATCGCTTATTTGTTTTCATTGTTGTTGTTGTTAATTCTTTTGGATTTTTTCCTACATAGGTGATTATGACATCTGTGAGTAAAGACAATTTTATTTCTTCTTTCCTAATCTGTATACTTTTTCTTGTCTAATAGCATTAGTTAGGACTTCCTGTACAATGCTGAAAAGCACTGGTGAGAGAGGATGTCCTTGCCTTGCTCCTGATCTTAGTGGGAAAATTTTAAGTTTCTTACCATTAAGTATGAGAGGTTTTTTGTAGCTGTTCTTTATCAAGGTGAGGAAGTTTCCTCTTTAATCCTAGTTTGCTGAGGTTTTTTTACTTTTCTTTCTTTTTTTTTTTTTTTACCATGAATAGGTGTTGGATTTTGTCAGATGGTTTTTCTGCATCTACTAATATGATCATATGAAGAAAAAATTTCTTCTTTAGCCTGTTGATGTGGTGGATGACATTAGTTGGTTTTCAAATGCTGAACCAGATTTGCATACCTGGAATAAATTCCTCTTGGTCGTGGTGTATAATTCTTTTTATACATTGTTGGATTTAATTGCTAATATTTTGTTAAGGGTTTTTGCATCTATGTTCAATGAGAGCTACTAGTCTGTAGTTTTCTTTTCTTGTAATGTCTTTGTCTGGTTTTAGGGTATTAGGGTAATGCTGGCCTCAGAGAATGGGTTATTCCCCCTGCTGCTATCTTCTGTAGAGAACTGGTATAATTTCTTCCTTAAATGTTTAGAAATGTTTAGTGGAATATACCAGTGAACCCATCTGAGCCTGGTGTTTTCTGGTTTGGAAGGTTATTAATTATTGATTCAATTTCTTTAATAGATATAGGTCTATTCAGATAGTCTATTCATATATCTTTTATAACAAAAATTTGAAGTTTAAAAGTGTTGGTTATCCCCAAATTACCCTATAAATTTAATAAATTCCAAACAAAAATTGTATTTTTTAAAGGAATGAGTAAGATGATTCAAACATTCCTTTGAAAGTGGAAAGGCTCAAGAATAACTTAAAGGGAAAACAAAAGATAAATAGGAGGCTTTGCACTACCAAATATCAAGACAACTTCAGAGCTACAGTAATTAAAATATGTAGAAAACAGGCCCCGAATTATCTGGAAACTTAGTTTATGACACAGGTAGTTTTACACATAACTGGGTAGATCATTCAATAGTATTAAATGAGTTAACTCATTATTTGAGAGGAGTTTTTCCTTTCAGCAAAATTCTATGCAATTGAAAAGTTAGACCATTACATTTGGCACAAATCTAAGAAATTGGATAATATCCAGGTTTGCCAAAGTATAAGAAAACAGGTATTCTTAAACACTGTCCACATAAAAATATATATTACATCCATTTTGAAGTATAATTTGGTGGTTATATATCAACTAGTGATCTTAGTTGCAAGCAAAATGGTAGCTCCTAGAATCTAGAGGAGAAGCTGAGAACCAAGTTTGGAGTCTACACAGCCAAAACTGATGCTCTAAACCATAGTGCACAACTGAATATGCGATTACCACTGTCAGTGGGCACAAACGCCACAGCTTCCATGGCCAGCTATATCCTGTACCCTACTGCTACATGTAATTGCCATTGCTGCTGCTGTCTCACCAAAATGGAGTCTACCTTACCCTGCTTTTTCCCATCACCAGCTTCCAATTCAAAGTCTGGAATAAGTACTTCTGACTGGTATAATCTAGGTTTATGTCCAAGCATTAGGTGCAAGGGAGCCTGGGAATGTGAGCATCTGGCATTTCAGCTTTTTTTTTTTTAGGAGGAAATAGATTGTATCTCCAAAGGTGGGAGTTTTACAAACATAGTTCTTGGGTTTCAGACACTAGGATTGCACAAAGAATGACATTATGTCCACAACAGTGGTATACATTAAAATTATAAATACTTATTACTCTTTAACTCCAGAATTCCATTGCAAGGAACTTGTCCTAAAAACATATTCTTATGACCATGCAAGAGAGTTCATCACATCACAGTCTGTAATAGCAAAAAAATTAAAATCAATAAGGGAGAGGTTCAGAAAGAGAAAAACAAATACCGTATGCTAACACATATATATGGAATCTAAAAAAGAAAAAAGTTCTGAAGAAACTAGGGGCAGGATAGGAATAAAGACGCAGACGTAGAGAATGGACTTGAGGACATGGGGAGGGGGAAGGGTAAGCTGGGACGAAGTGAGAGTGGCATGGACTTATATATACTACCAAATGTAAAATAGACAGCTAGTGGGAAGCAGCCACATAACACAGGGAGATCAGCTCGGTGCTTTATAACCACCTAGAGGAGTGGGATAGGGAGGGTGGGAGGGAGATGCAAGAGGGAGGAGATATAGGGGTATATGTATATGTATAGATAATTCACTTTGTTATGCAGCAGAAACTAACACAACATTGTAAAGCAATTATACTCCAATAAAGATGTTAAATAAATAAATAAATAAATAAATAAAAATAAGGGACTGGTTAAATAAATTATGGCATTTTTTATATGAGAATAACATGCAGCTGATAAAATATTGAATGAATACTCACTGTGTGTCAGGAACCATGTTATGCACTGGGAATACCATGGTAAACAAAGTGGACAATAGCCTGAATGAGGTACCAGTATTTTGTTTAAATGCCTAAAATATATTAAGTGGTTTAAAAAATTACTATGACTCCACTGGGAAAAATTAGACATTTAGGTATGTTTGTGTACATACACAGAGAAAACTATTAGTTATCTCTGGAGAGCAGG
>NW_006789975.1:90337-98869 GCF_000442215.2 Lipotes vexillifer | reverse complement strand
ATGGACAGGGGTGCGTTCTTTCTGATGTCCTGAGTTTTTTGCCTCTTTAAAATTTTAAAATAATTTTTATAATTTAAAATGGGGAAACTTTATTTTTTAAATGACACAAATTGTATACCTTAAAAAAAAACTCCGAGAACCCACTGGAGACTATAGGGTTTCCTTCTGGAGTGAAGAAAATGTTCTAAAATCTAAAACAATGGTGATTGTTAAACTACTCAGGGAATTTTAAGGGCAAATTTTATGTATGGTATGGAATTATATCTTAATAAAGCTGTTAAGGGGGAACGGGGCAAGTGATCTGCAGGCTTACATGGGAGCCGACCTTGATTTAAGATCCAAATTATCAATAGTTTGACATCTGATGTTTTAAATTAAAAATGCAAGTGAATTTTGCCTTCTACTCTAAAACATATCCATAGTTTTAGTTCCAAAAATTTTTATAAAAAATTAGCTTGGGTTGGAAGCCATTATTTATCCCCTGGTTCTTCCATCACAGAGGGTATTTTGACATAACTTATCTCAGGAGGAAAGGATTCCTTAGAAAACCAATAATAGGAATTCTGTTTCTCCCTGAATAAATAATTAATGAGCACCTACTATGTTTGAGGCATTAAGTATGTGGCTGTGTCCAGCAGGGAACTTGCAATTTTGGGGAGAAGGGGTTGACAAAGAGAAAGTGATTTTAAAAGTATTTTTAAAGTACATGATAGGGTTTAAAAAATAATTTTTGGATTAAAAAACACTGGTGAGTCTATTTTGATAAAAACACACATTTGAAAAATAGAATTATACTATGCAATTTGTTTTTTTCCACTTAACTATTTCCAGCATCCCCAGAGGATGTTCCTTTGGAAACATGGTGAGAGGTTTGCAAGTTTACCCCAGGATTTTCAAGACTGACACTAGTGGTGGCAAATCTGCTCTATCAGTTAGCACCTGGTTGAACCTATCTGTTTCCTCATCTATCAAATAGGGATAATAATAGTACCTACACCTCATAGGGTTGCAGTGAAGATTACATGAGTTAATCCGTGCAAAGCACTTAACATGGTGCCTGGCATAAATACCAGCTTTTCTTACTATGTGATGCTCACCATGATTAACATGGTCAGTTCTATGTACCAAACAGTCACTCTGAATCAAAACACCAGGTCCTTGATGAGAAAGGCACAGAACCCAAACAAAGAAAGTCTTAAAGTTTTATTACTGCCAAGAAGGAAGCCCTGTAAAATTAAAGTTAAACTGTGCTTCCAATTAGGAAGACAATACTATTAAGAAATTAAACTCCTTTAATTAACTTATAAATCTAATGTAGTGGTTCTGAACCAGTGGCAATTTTGCCCCCCGCAGGAGACATTTAGCAATATCTGGAGACATTTTGGGTAGTCACAAGTGAAGGGGCTGCTACTGGCTGGCATCTAGTGGATAGAGACCAAAGATGCTACTAAACATTTCACAGTGCACGGGACAGCTTCCCACAACAAAGAATTATCTGGCCCAAAGAAACCCTGATCTAATGCAATCCTTGATAAGATGATTCTAAAATTCACTTGGAGGACTAAATGGTCACAAGAGACATGAAATTTTGGGGGAAAAAAAAAGTGAGAAGAGGTATTTGCTCAAATAGATAGCAAAAAAAATACTATCAAACCACAAAAATAAGACAAATTCTGATATTGAGAATACACAAATCAATGAAACATAAAAGAAAACCCAGAAATAGATCCAAGTGCTTAAAATAATCTGGTATAAAAAATGTGTTTCAGATAAATGGAGAAAAATAATTATTTAAGAAATGATTCCCAGACAAATGATTAAAATCATATATTATAAATTCTAATATCCAGAATGTTTCCCTCATACATCTGCAATCAGGATGCATCTAATAGTATGTACATTTCACACGGTAGTTTCCTTTTTCTTGAAAAGCTGTTCTTAAACTGACAGCAAGTCTTAGATTCAGTGTTGTCTTAGAAATAAGGCAATACAGTATATGGAAAATGGTAAGCATACTTCATGCTATATAAAGCATTTCAGATGAATTAAAGAAATAAATGTTAAAAATGAGATAGTCAATGAATAATAATAAGTAAATAATAGGAAAATAATCTCAGGACAGGAAATATCTTTCTAAACATAAAACAAAGAAAAAAATAAAGAAAAAAGATGCACAAATACACATGTAAAATGTAAAACTTCATTAAATAAAACATCACAAACTACAGATTTCTAAATTTAGGGCAATCCCAATTTTAAAAGTAAAAATTATTTGGAAGTTGACCAAGTGATTTTAAAGTTATCTGAAAGAATAAAATGCAAAATTAGCCAGAAAAGTTCTAAAAAAGAAGAGCAATGAAAAGTTTCCTCTGCTTATTATTAAAACAGCATGTAACAAGGTCAAAAGACAAAGTCCACAAATAGACACGAAGGTTATTAGTTGATAAAGGTAATATTTCAAACCACTGGGGAAAAAGGACGGATAATTCAATAAATGATATTGGGACAACTAGCTAACCATCTGGAGAGAAAAATATTAGATTACCATTCTATTCTTTTTTTGAAACTAATTCCAGGTGGATTAATGAAAAAAAATATTTATAATCTTAGGAGTGAGGAAAGTCTTTCTAAGTATGACAACAAAGACAGAAATCATAAAGGAAAAGGGTGACAGAATTGACTATGTAAAAATTAAAAACCTCTGTAAAGAAAACCAAAGAAATCAAAAGTGGGGAAAAAAATGTAACATGTATAACACAGGGGTAGTTTCCTAGTACAAATTACTACAGACTGGCTGGCTTAAAACAACATTCTCTCACAGTTCTGGAGGCTCAGAAGTCCAAAATCAAGGTGTCTGCAGGACCATGCTCTCTCCAAGGCTCTAGGGGAGAATCTGTTCTGTGTCCTTCTCTTAGCTTCTGGTGTCATGAGCAATCCCTGGTGTTCCTTGATTTGCAGCTGCATAACTCCCATCGTCACATGGTGTTCTTCCTCTGTCTTCACATCTTCTTATAAGGATACTAGTCATATCAGACTAAGGGTCCACCCTACTCTATGATCTCATCTTTACTGATTACATCTGCAATGACTCGATTTTCAAATAAGGTAACATTCTGTAGTGGTGGTGGGGACTTCAACACATCTTTTTGGAGGACCCAATCCAACCTATAAAAAGTCTTTACTATGCGAGTAAAACTGACAAATTAGTAAACACACAAACAGAAACCCAATAGGATAAGAACAGGCAATTCACTCACACACCCTATGTGTGTATATATATGTATGTATGTATGTATATACATATATATATATATATATGTATGTGTGTGTATACACACACACACACACACACACACACACACACACACACACACACATACATATGGAGAGAGAGAGAGAGAGAGAGAGAGAGAGAGATCTCCAATAAACATGTGCAAGATGTCCAGCTCTCCTACATGTCGAGAACACACTCTGATCTCCAACCTCACTAGCTGCTCCTCCTCCCCTTGCCTTCCCCTGGGCCAGGCACTGTGGCATGCTCTAGGGCTAGATCCTGGATGCTCTTCCTCTTGTAGACTGTCAACCTAGATGAACTCTTCTAGGTCAATGACTTTACAACTTATATGCTAATGACACCAAATTAGTCAGGACTTCTCCCCTGGCTTCCAAACTCAGTACAAACCTTATACCTTGCATCTCCAGTTGGCTTTCCCACAGGCATCTTAAATTTAACACCTTTTAAAGAGAACTCTTGAATCTTTCCTCCAACCCTGTTCCTCCCCAAGTCTTCCTCACTTCAATGACACCAACTTGCATCCAGTTGTTCAGGCCGAAACCAGGGCATCATTTTTTACTTCTCCCTTTCCCTCATTAACCACATCCAAGGATCAGGATTTACTTTATAAATGCCTTCCATATCTCTCCAGTCTTCCAGTTGCACCACCTACAAAGCTACAATTATCTCTGGTCTGGACTACTACTGAAACCTCCAAGACTGATCTCCCTGATCCACTTTTGTCCCCTTATAGTAAGGTGAGGCTGGTTTGGGACAGTTTCAGTTTTCACCTGTTCCTTGATACTCGGTCCAGTTAGTAACTCCTTTCATTTGCAAAAGAATCCTCATTTGGATGACAAATTATATGGTCACCTTGCATTATAGTCTTTTCTTCTCACAGTAGCTAGTCACCACGAACCCGTGTCCCCTGCATCGGCAGGCGAACTCTCAACCACTGCGCCATCAGGGAAGCCCTAAAGTCACCTTTTAAAAGTGTAAATCAGATCATGTTTTTCCCCTGCTAAAAACCCTTCAAAGATTTCTTATTACATAAGAATAAAATCCAGGTTCCTTATTGTGGTCTAGAAGGTCCTACATAACCTAGCCCACCTACTTCTCATCTCTTCCAACTCTGTCCTTCACTCACATTCTAGCCCCACTGGCCTTTTGATTCTTCCAATTAGTCATGCCCCTTCCAACTTTCAAGCCTTTGTTTTTGCTGCACCCTTTACTGCTACTTTATTCCCCAAGATCTTCTCATAACAAATCTGTCATTTTGTTCTCTTATCAAATATTAAATCTTCAGAAAGGCCTTTGAAGACGCAATCTAACGCTCCCAACCCCACCCAAGTTATTCTCTATTATATTGTCCACTTATTTGTTAGTTTATTGCTCTTATTTCCTCACTAGAATGTAGGTCCATTGTCATCCTGTTCACCTTTGGTACCCAAGGTCAGAGCATGTGCTCAATATGTATTTAATGAGAGAATGAATCACAACCCACAACCATAGAAAAAATTAAAACCACGACAGCTCACAGAATCTGGCTATCAAATCAGCAAATATTAAAAGAACAAAAATTCCTTACTTTTCTTCCTGACACTCTGACATGACATTTATGTGATTGTTTATTCTTTGTCTCCCTCTGACTAAAATGAAATCTCCACAAAAACAGGGACTTGGTTTTGTTACACAGCCATATTCTTAGCAACTACAAGAGTGCCTGGCATATAGTAAGTGTTCAATAAATATTTACATACTGAATAAATTGACAGTATCTAGGGGTAGATATTGACTAGGTAGTGGAGAAAGGGGTATGTTGAAAATATAATTGGTGCACGATTTCTGTAGGAAATATGACAATATATATCAAAAGCCCTCCAAAGAGGGCATACCTTTAGACTCAGCAATCTCACTTCTAAGAGGAACTTATCCTAAACAAACAAACAAACAAACAAAGGTACAAAAATTATTTATGAGGAAATTTCTGAGTTGTTTATAATAGAGAAAGTTTAGAAATGGCAGCATAATATCCATTTATAGGAAAAGAGAAATGTAATTATAAATCTGTACAATGAAATACATTAAAAATATTGGTGATGTGTATTTATTGATGCAGAAAGAGATAAAAAGTATATTAAGAGAAAAGGCAAACTGAAAACAATGAAGTATAGCAAGACTTCATTTTTGCAAAAACATATGGGGATGACACATGGCTATGTATGAGTGCACACTGGTATTTACAAATAAAAGTGTAGCCAGGCATACTTCAAAATGTTAACATTGGTTATTTTTGGATAGCGAGATTAAGGGCAATTAAATTTTTTTCTATCTACATTTCTCAATTTTTTGTAATTAGGCCAACCAAAATTATCTGAATATGTTCTGCTTTTATAAGTAGGGGGGAAAAAAGCAATAAATATTATAAAAAAACACAGACACATTTCATCAACTTACTGAAGACTAAAGCCCAGGTTAAGAGCCAGAAGTTCAGAAACACCAACTTCAGCATTGGAGATGGGTTTCTGATTTCCTGAATTCAAGCAAGTTGTTTCCCCTCAGTCAATATTTGTAAAAAAGAAAAAAAAATTACAAAACTTGTTTCTTTTATTTCATTGCTTGCCAAGCTTGAGAAACAGCACAAAGTGTAGCAAAAGCTATCATTTATGCTGGCATTTTCCTTGCATTGCTTCATTAAAAACCTTCTAATGGTCCTGCCAGGTAGGTATTAATGTTCTCAAATGCAAAAGCTGAGAGAGATGACAGAACTTGCCAAAGCTCACACAGCTGTTGGGGGTGGTGAGGGGGGAGGCGGGGGAGTTCTGTATTTAAACAGAGGTTTTTCTGACTTCAGAGCCTTGAGGAAAAGCTGGACAAAGGCGCTTGAGGCTTTATAACCTTGCTCTCTCAATGCCTCTGATCTTTTGTGTGGTTATCCTACCACCCTTATCTAACTTGCAAGAAAGATAAAAGGAGAACCAGCCCGGAGTTTTTAGAAAAGTGGAGTTAAGTCTCTGGAGAAGCGAGATTTACACTGGGTACTATTCTGGAACTTACCCTTCATTTCTCTTCAACTCGAAAAGCTCCAAATCAAAATGCTTGGTTGGGTGGTCACAAGGGAGGGGAGGGGGGCAGTTTGAGAGTGCCCGTATGTATGTGTGTGAAGCGTCACAACACACGCGACAGACTGGGATAAGAATGACATCTGGGCACCTGACGAAGGAAGCTGACCCAGGATGAAGGAAGATGGACACCACTTGGGAGCAAAGGACAAAGTTAGTAAGAAGGACAAATTAAAGGGGGATTGAGAGAAGGAGGAATAGGAAAGAGGAGGAACTGGGAGGAGATGCAGTTGGGAGTTATTCTGCAGTATTTTTTTCTTCCACCTCTTTTCTTTCTATATTCTTTCCCTTGATTATCTCAGTCACAATTAGACCTTCGATTCTCCTTTCTGTTTAGATGGTTACCAAATCTTTCCAGTCCTGACTTTTCTCCAGAGTTCAAGTCCTCTGAGTTTCAAACTGAATGCAGCATTCCCTCCACCCCAAGCCTGCTCCTACTGTATTTGCTCTCATCGTCAAACATCCATCTGAACTGCTCGCTCTCCCATACCGTCAACCATTCTTTCATCCAACAAATATTTACTGTGGATCTAGTATGTCCCCCACACTGTCACAGCACTAGGGACATCCATTCACTTCCCAAGTTGGGTCACTTTTACCTTGAAAATCTTTTGTCTGTCCATCTCATCTAGATTCTTTACTGAAATTTGTTGAGGATCCTTCTTGCTTGAACCATGGCAACATAACACTATAAGTTAATTGGTTTTGCATGCCATTTATTCTACAGTGACCTCCTAGATTTAGCACTATACTTGAAGTGGCTCACAGTGGAGGCTTAGGGACTACAAACAATGGGAAGGGGATTGGAGAAGCAGAAGCTAGATAGATTTGTCTTGATGAAGTATTTGCAAAGGAAGAAACGGGTTTACAAATAACATCAGTGTGACAATTCTGTTATTTCTGGCGTGTGGCTTTGGGAGGCTGGGAAGATTGTTGGAAGTCTGATGCTGGGAGTCTCCTGATAGAAAGCCTTGCCCACCTCCCATCCCTTGAGTACTCAATAGCCACTTGTTGATTATATCACCTTCTATGTCAGAAGCTGCGAGTGTTGTGTTCTCCATCGCATCCCCAGCTCTTAGAACATCAGGCCCATAGTAGGGGTTCAATAAATATCTGTGGAGGATTCTAGAAAGGCAGGGACCATAGATGTTTTATTCACTACCTTAGGAAGAAGGACAAAGAGCCTGAGGGAAAAAGAAATCGTGCAAGATGTTTCCCTCCTTATTCCTTTAGAGCTTGGTAAATGTTTCCTAAGAGAAATAAACGGCCCTCCTGCACAACTCCAAAATCGGGCCCCTCGCTCGGCTGCCAGGCCCTGGAGCGCGGCCACCATCTCGCCCAGGCCCCAGCTTCCCTCCCTCCCCGCCCGGGCTCCTGTTACCTCCCTGCATACATCTGTACCCACCACAAGCCAAACAATTACACGCTCCCGCGTCCCCGCCTCGAGGTCCGGCACTACCCCCAGGACCCTGCGTGCCCCTGGGCCCCCCAGCCGCCACACCCGCCAAGGTTCGGGGAAGCGCACGGCCCGGCCTGAGACCGCCGCCCGCTGTGGGTTCCTGCACGCCCCCGCACCCGGACCTCGTCCATGTGCTCGGCGGCCACTCTCCAGCCTCAGCCCGCTCGGGCTTGAGTGCAGAGCCCGGGAGGCCCGGCCCCCCGACCCGGGCCAGCCGCACTCCTCAGGGTAGAACACGCCAGGAAGGCGGCAAGGCGGGAAGCGGTTGCAGCTTTGAGGCGCCCAGGGGCGGGCGGCGGGGCCGCCGAAGCCAGCGGGCCAGGCCGAGGGTGGCCCGAGCGGAGGCGGCGCTCCGGTCGCGGCGGGGCTCGGGGAGCGGCGGCTCGCTCACTCACCACGGTCCGGCGGGGCAGCGCGCCAGTGGTCCGGGACAGGGCCCGGCGGAGCCTCCGCGCCCGGCCCGAGCGGGTCCCCCCGGAGCTCTCGGAGCCGCTGTCGTCCGAGATCACGATGAAGTCCTCCATGGCTGCGGGTCCCGGCCGAGCCAGCGCGCGGGCGGCCGGCGACCCGGGAGGCGGCAGCGGCGGCGTTGACTTCGGTTCCTGCTGCTGAGGCGGCGGCGGCGGTGGCGGCGACGACAACCGTGGCCATCACCCCGACGGCCCCGCCCCGATCCC
>NW_006789975.1:67357-90327 GCF_000442215.2 Lipotes vexillifer | reverse complement strand
CCCCGCCCCGTCGTCCCCTTCCCGCCCCTCCGGAGCACCGCCCCCTGGTGGGTGGCGGCTGGCGGCGGGCGGCAGGCGGCAGGCGGCTAGCGACCGGGTTAGGGCCGCGGTCACGGTTTTTGGCGGTGGCACTCGTTCTCCCTTCCCGTTAAGCGAGAGAAAATCAAGTCGCAGCCGGCTTGGGCCGGTGTTGGGGGCGGCCGTGCGGGTCGATGAGGCTGTGAGGGCTTCCCCTGCTGCTTCTGACTCAAGTGTGAAGTGAGGTGTGAACAGGCCTTTCTGACCCAGACGGCCTCGACATACTCACCCGACGAGCGTCCCTTTTCTGTACACGTGCAAGTACCTTTGTAGGATCATTTCCTAGAAGTGGAATTACTAGGTCGAAGGTGCTGTTTCTGTTCCGATAAATGATGCCAAATTACTAAATTGTACCAATTTGCGGTTTCACCAACAATATATGTCGCTCAGGAATTTAAACTCGGATTTAGAGATTTGTTCACTTGGTAGCAGGATTAGAAACTGAAAAAAATACACAAAGAGAAGCGATGAAGGAGCAGACATAAATATTTAGATGTTATAAACAAGCAAAAAAGATACACCCAGTGGAGGGAGAAGCGGTAGGTAGTTGGTTGTTGAGCAGGAACGTCAAAATCAGGATAGGATCTGTGTTACAATAAATGGGGTATTGACCAAATCTTGCTGCCCAGGCTCTAGCAATTTGGCAGAATGTATTAACAGAGCCAAAGGAAAATGTGTTTATCGGAAAGGGGATTGGTTCCTAAAGGAATGGTTGTCAGGTGCTATCTAAGCACTGCTTAGAGCAGCGATTCTCAAACTTTAGTGAACATCAGAATCACCCAGAAGGCTTGTTAAAACACAGATTGCTGGGCCACACCCCAGGGTTTCTGACTTAGTAGGTTTATGAGGTGGGGCCACCCAGTTTTCGTTTCTAACAGGTTCCCAGGTGATGTTGATGCTGCTCTTGTGGGGACCACGCATTGAAAACCTCAGGTCAATGGCCAACAGATTTCAGATGTTCTGGTGGTATGTTTGAAATCATCCTTGTTGTGAAGGGATGCATTGTTTGTCTTCATCAAATGCCATTAAACATTTAGTTTATTTAACTTCTTTTTTGGGCTTCTGTGGCTCAGCACCTCTGTTACCACTTCTTTTCATTCTCCTTAGCTGACTCCTGCACCTCTAACTCACTCCTTAAATCATGGTGTTCCTCATGACCTTCACATACTTCTCCCTACACAATCTCAATCATTTCCATGCTTTAATGATAATTTTTATGCTGGTGACCCCCATATGTTTATCCCCAGCCCAGCTCTGTCCTCAAAGCTCCGGATATATACATCCAAATGTCTGTTGAACCTCATAGGCGTCTCAATTTGAATATGTCCAAAACTGAACTCAACCTCCATCCCCCTACCTGGCCCTCCAAAAATAAAGCCTGCTTCTTCTCTGTGTTCCCTACTTCAGTGACTGGTGGTACTACCAGCCAGCAATGGCACAGCTTTATGCTCTCAACAAATCCTGTCTCTTTTACCCCCTAAATATTTCTTGTACTCACTTGCTTCTTTTGGTCTCTGCTCTTATGATTCTAGGCAAGCTAAGATCACCTCTAGTCTAGTCAGTAGTCATAGTCTCCTATCCAGTCTTCCTGAATCGATTCTTGTCCTATTTCATTCCTTCCTCCACACTCAGCCAGAGTGCTCTTTAAGAAAGTATGTAATGAGCCCCTTCAGTGGCTTCCTAATAACACTCTGCCTTTGTGTGCTCAGGTTGCTATAACAAAATACCATAGACTGGTGGCGTAAACAACAGAAATTTATTTTCTCACGGTCCTGGAGGCTGGGAATTCCAAGATTAAGGTGCTGACCAAATCAGTTCCCAGTGAAGACTCTTTCCTTGGGCTGCAGATTTCTCAGTATATCTTTAAATGGCCTTCCCCAGTGGGTGCATGCAGGGAGAGGGTGAGGGTGAGGGTGAGGATTAATGGCCTTCTTATAAGGGTATCACGAGGATACCCTCATGCCCTACTCTAATCTAACCTTAATTACCTTCCAAAGACCACATCTCCAGATACCATTACATGGCGGGGTTAGAGTTTCACCATATGAATTTTGGAAGAACACAAACATAACATGCTATGAACTTCTAAATATAAGGACAAATATAAATAATATGTATTTTTTGTAGATTATATTAATGTTATTTTATATAGTAAATATATGATATGTTTACATATAGTAAATATATGATTTCACTGTAAGTAAATTTTACCTTAAAAAAAAGAAATGGTAAAAATTTTTGAGGTTTATGATATGCATGCTATAGTGTTAAGGAGTGAAGTGTAATGAAGTCTGCAAATTACTTTGAAATGCATCAAAAATAAGATGGATAAATGTATAGAAAGATAGATGTGGGTAAATATAATAAAACATTAACATTGTCAAATACATGGTCGTTATATGGGTGTTCACTTTTACCTTTTATATATATTTAGATGTTTTTATATTATGTTGAGGAAAAAATTAAGAAACAATTAAAATTTTACCACTATTTTTTTTTTTGTGGTACGCAGGCCTCTCACTGCTGTGGCCTCTCCCGTTGCGGAGCACAGGCTCCGGCTGCACAGGCTCAGCGGCCATGGCTCACGGGCCCAGCTGCTCCGTGGCATGTGGGATCCTCCTGGACCGGGGCACAGACCCGTGTCCCCCTCATCAGCAGGTGGACTCTCAACCACTGCGCCACCAGGGAAGCCCTACCACTATTTTAAAAACTTAAACAAAAGAGATTATAATGAACCCCGTGTGCCCATCATCCAGCTTCAAGAATTATTAATCTTGTTCTGTTTATATTCCCATGCACTGTCTCACCTCTACCTTCCTGAATTATTTTAAGGTAAATATCAGACATCACATTGTTTATTCTGCAGACATTTCAGTTTGTATCTTTAAAAGATAAGGAATCTACATTCATCAAATTATTGTTGAGCATATATGCTGTACTCAAGGGATACAATAGTGAACAACATAGACATGGTCTCTGATCCATGGTGCTTATAGTTTATGGGGAAGACAATAAACTAGTAAATAATTATAGATTATGATAAGTATATAGCCAGTTTGTGAAGTCTTCACTTGTGAGATATAAATATGAAGCGATTTAATTTGTTTCCCCTATAACCATTACCACTGTCTTTAGAAATTCACATAACTCTGTTGAACAGATTCCCTTAAGAATATTCTACTCTGGTCCCATAACTGTGCAGTCACTTTCAGTAACTAATACAGTCCCATTCCAAGTATTATGACTTAGGCCTGCCCGTTTAAAATCTTTAATCTCTTATATAATTCATAGCTCTTCCCGTTTTCCTGGTGCAGGTGGACTTGTGGCTACAACAGTTCTTAGTGGAGGGAGTGGTAATGTCACTCCCTTTCTTTCTGCTTGGCTCTGCTCCTAAGTAGGGGTGAGGAGGAGGGAGAAAGAATGTTCTCTGCAAGACTGTCCATGAAGAGTTATCTGTTCTTTTTCTTCTGGTTGTTGCTACTTCAGTATCAGTTCTCCCAATGTGTCAGGAGTCCGGATGCCAGCTCTCTTACTTGGAATGGGCACATTGTTGCTCTCTGGGGCCTCCCCTCTGCACTCTCTAATGTAGGAGAGGTCAATCTAAACCCTTTCTCCCAGACATCCCCAGCAGTCCCTGCCAGGGGCAGTCTAACATATAGCCTTTTGTTGTTGGGGGATCTTTGTCTGGAGGGGTTTCTTGGGGAGTGCCAGCAAGGGCCTTAAGCCTCAGCCACCTTCTGTGCTCTCCAGTTGACTCACGCATGGAGAATTTACGTGCATAACTCAAGGAGGAAGGGAATGCAGGCAGCTCCCATCTTGGTGCTCTTCTCTTAGCATCAACTAGCTCTCTCCTCCCTTCCTTTACCCCTAGGGGCATCAGAGGCTTATGCAGGGCAATAGTTCTGTGACTTTCAGACAAGTTCTCAGCTTGGGGAGTGGAGAGAGGAGTAGTTTACTGCACTTTAAACTTGTGGGAAGGGAATGGGAGAACAAGATGAATGGCCTCCATCCTCTTTAGCGAGAGAAAAGCAATGGATGGTTGCCATCTACAATAAGTAATGTTCATTCATGGATATATGAACAAATTGGAAAAAAATTCAGATATCTACTTCTGTTACAGAATTTATGATAAAGTGATTAATATTAGTAACTGACTTTCAAGCACACAAATAGTGATAAGACTTCAGGGGTACAACAGTGTGCCGATTGTATATATCTTTCTCATCAGCCATCCTGCCTGAAACTCAGGAAATATAGGGTCCCTGGTTGTATAATATGAGTACACTTGAAAAGTTCCTTGTCCTTATCTGGCAACCCAGATGGATGAATACCACCCCGAAGTTGCCTTTCTTAAAACCGTTAAGTAGTGTCACTTATGTTTTCTTGGCCATCCTGCATCTGTCTTGAAACAGGCTGCTACCCAAGACTTCCCAAGTTTATGATGATGTTTTTTTCAGAAATTAGTATGTATGTGTATTTTTCTTTTTCCTCTGGGTGACTTATATTATTTTTTCCAGATTTATTGAAATATAATTGACATATAACATTGTGTAAGTATTAGGTGTACAGTGTGATGTTTTTATATATGTATATATTGGGAAATGTTTACCACAATAAGTTTAGCTAATACATCCTTTATCTCACATAATTACCATTTTGTTGTTATGGTGAGAACAGTAAAGCAACATTTAAGTATATAATACAGTATTATTATCTATAGTCATCATGCTGTACATTAGATCCCTGGAACTTATTCATCTTATAACTGAAAGTTTGTACCCTTTGACCAACATCTCCCCATTCCCCCCACCAACCCCCAGACCCTGGTAGCCACCATTCTACTCTCGTTTTCTCTGAGTTTTGTGTTTCTAGATTCCACGTATGAGTGAGATCATATAGTATTTGTCTTTCTCTGTCTGAATTATTTCACTTAGGAAAATGCTCTCAAGGTCTAACCATATGGCCGCAAATGGTAGGATTTCCTTTTTTTTATGGCTGAATAATATTTGCGTGTATATTTTTCAAGGTGACACTTCTTCATAGACTTATTCCCCTCACTCATACATAAATTGGGAGGATAATGCAGTCATTTATTCCTCAAATGGATACTCTATTTAATGAGTGCCTACTAGGTGCCAGGCACCTTGTTAGGGGCTGGGGATGCAACAGTGAGCAGGACAGCCCTGGCCTCTATCACAGAGCTTAGCAGTGAAGAAGGTATCCCTTGCTTGTGAATGAAGAAAACAAATCCTGATCCCTTACTTTCTTCTTCTAAAATAATTTTTAATTAAACATTTATAGTACATGAAAAAAAATGTGCAAATGCAAATCAAAACCACAATGAGATAACATTTCACACCCATAGGGTGGCTTATTATTAGGAAAAAAAAGGGAAAAACAAGTTTTGGCAAGGATGTGGAGAAATTGGAACCCTCATGCATTGCTGGTGGGAATGTAAAATGGTGCAGCTGCTGGGGAGAACAGTTTGGCAGTTCCTCAAAAAGTTAGAATTACCATATGATCCAGCAATTTGACTCCTAGGTATTTTCCCAAAAGCCTTGAGAGCAGGGACTCAAACAGATACTTATACACCAATCTACAGAGCATTATTCATAATAGCCAAAGGTAGAAATCACCCAAGGGTTCATCAGCAGATGAATGGTATATCCATACAGTGGAATTCTATTCAGCCTTAAAAAGGATGGAAATTATGACATATGCTACACCATGGATGAAAGTTTAGGAAACTATGCTAAATATAATAAGCCAGTCACAAAGAGACAAATATTTTATATTTCTACGTATGTGAGTTACCTAGAATAGGTAAATTCACAGAGACAGAAAAATAGAATAGAGGTTATCAGGGGTTGGGGGAAGGGAAATGGGGAGTTATTTAATGGGTACAGAGTTTCTATTTGGGATGATGAAAAAGTTCTAGAAGTTGAGAGTGCTGATTGTTGCATAATATTGTGACTGTACTGTGCCACTGAATTGAACATTAAAAATGGCTGTAATGTAAATTTTATGTATATTTTAACCACAATAAAAATATGTGAATACTTTCCTTTTATTAAAAAATTCAAACATTATAGACAAGGTGGCCTCTTTGACCACCTCCTCCATCCTGATTCCGGTTCCCCCTCTTCAGTGCTGCTGTGTTTACCCCTCTAGAGTTTTTTTTTTTTTTTTTTAACATTTACCTATATTCATATGTACTTATTCAAAATGACATGTATTTTCAGCTTTATCCAGAAAGCATGTCTGCTTTATTATGGAGATTTGAAACCATGATTTGCAGTAAAAATGTTCTAAGCAACAGGGCTTCCTTACTTATTAATGGGGACTTTTTTAGTAGATATACATCTTTAAAAGGTTCTTTTATTTTTATTTTTTTCATTGTGGCAAGTCAGTGCCTGCAGATCCACTTTTGTTTATGCTAAAGCTGTCCAGCTCAGGTTTCTCTCCTGCCTAGGGAACACTCTGTTCCCCTTGCTGGATTCTAGGTATAAACTCGCAGTTTTGGGTCACTCCTCGATTTTGCACTGAACTGCTTTAGTAGGCAGCCTCTCAGTGTGCATAACTTTATTTAAATCATTTTCTTATCCTTTCCTTGTTTCCATTTTAGCTTCTAGTTTGCTGAGATATCAAATAGATGTCAGAGTTTATATTAAAATTTTGTGTTACTATGTTCAAAGATGATGCATCCTCATTTTGAGAAAATTAAGGCAATTTAGAATGGCTACAAAACAGAACGTGTAATAACATTGCACTTTGGTAATATCTTTCCAGACATTTCTTAATGTCAATACCCACAGGTGCCAACACACAATTTTATATAAATGGGATCATAGTATGCACATTGTACTGCAATTGGGCTTTCTTAAATTAAAAAAAAAAGTCCTTACAGTTTTCTCTGTCAGTGGATATAGATCTACAATATCCATTTTTTGACTCATGATAATATTTTAAAAATAGTATGAGATTTGCTCTTATTTTATAGAAAAGCACAAAGAAGCAAACATTCTCCCATCCCTGATAGCCTGTAGGGAACAGTTTGTTAAATTAAAAGAAACAAATATATGAGATTAGAAAATTCATGCTACGAAAAGTTACCAAATAAAAAGTGAATGTTGAGAGCCACCCTCCCTTTCCTAGTTCATCTTCCCAAGGCTAAAATGCCTTTCTTAGTTTCTTGTGAATCCTTCAAAACATACAAAATTATTTATATATACTTATTTCTATCTTTCTATCTCCTTTTTGTCTGTTTTTAACACAAAAGATCATAGTATACACAGTTATTTACTTCGCTTTTTCATTTAATATGTTATGGGGATAGTTCCCTAACTGCAAGGTATAAAAAATATATAATATAATGTAATATAACATAATGCATATATTTCTGAGCTGCATAAAAAGTCATTTGTTAGAATGTGCCACAATTTATTTAATTAGTTCCCTATCATGGTAATTTTGGACATTCCTAGGGTTTTGCTTGTTTGTTGTGTGGTTTAGATTTTACTCCTACCGGTAGAACAGTGTACATAGAATATCTGTGTACTTATCTTAAGTCTTATCAGCATAGCTACAGAGAAAATCCTAAGCATTGAGGACTGGATATATGTGTTTTACATTTTGATGGAAATTTACCAAATTATTATCCAGAAAGGTTGCACCAAATAACCTGCCAACAAAAGTGTTTGAGTGCTTGTTTCCGAAACTTCCACAAGCATTGGTTATCAAAAATTTTAGTTGTTGCCAATCAAATACATTAAAATTGGTATCTTGTTCTGATTTGCATTTACTTTATTATGAATGAAGTTGAGATACTTAAAAAAATTTCATTTGCCATTTGTAGTTTTTTTCTTGAAATTGTTCATACACATTCACTATTTTTTTTCTCCTGGGCTGTTCATCTTTTTCAATAGCTATCAGTAGAATTTGTATGAATACCTAATGTTTAATGAGCAAAGTATTACATTATTTTATAATTTATTCAACTACCTAATAATGAACACTTAGGATGTTTACAACATCATACTGCAGTTTCAAGTATTCTTATACTTACATACTTATCTGGACCAAATATCTCTTTAAGTTAGATTTCTAGAAATGGAACTCCTTATTTAAAGCCAAATTCTTTGTCAAATTTTTCAAAACAATTTTCATCGTTTGATGGGGGAATGGTCCAAGTGGGAGAAAAAAAGAAACAGGAACTAAATAGTTCCTCCTAATTGCAGGGGTAATCAGCTGTAAATTAGAGTTGAACTATTAGGCTGATTGATAATGTTATCATCCTAGTTGCTTTCCTCAGTAAGCTTCTTAAAAATCCTAAATCTCCTTCTCTATTTGTGTGCCCAGACCTCCTGGGAGTCTGTGAATCCTATGGAGAAAAAAATTAAACTAACTTTGTAATTGTCAAGTGAACAATAGTATTTAAAAATTGTAAGCACATTCTGAATAATTTTATGGCCATGCCATTTTAACGTTGGCTTTACATTTCTGTTTACAGTTGTCTGAGTTGGTACATACTATTTGAAGGAACATTTGGCATTATGGTAGTTCATTAATTTAAGTTGAATGGAGGAAAGTAGTGGGAGAATTGAATCAGTTACCTATGGCACTGGTGGACTTCCGGGGAAACAGAGTTCAAAAGAAACTGTGCACAAGCAATCCGTTAAATTAGAAGAATATAGGAAACTATTTGGGGGAGGATGAATTACTTAAATCCTGTCTTTGTATCTAACAATTTGTTCATTAGCAGTAAGTGTAGTAGAAAACATAGAGTGAAGAAATTTTACACATCTGATTTGAGTAATAATTAGATTAGGTCACCAATTTAGGCCAAATTGTATTAATGACCACAGTGCCAGCCTCAGTTTTATAGGAATTATTAGGATTTAAAATTTTAACTGCATTAAAGGATTCCAGGATTGCTTGGGTGGGCTGCCTTGAGTTAGTAAAGAAATGAAGTTATTAACACAATTTTGTACAACATAATTATCTGAACAGATGTTTTCTGCATTTGTATTCTTGACAGACAAAATCAAATAGACAAAAATTGGTTTGTTCTCATTTATTGACCAAATATGGATTTATTTGATTGTTATGAGGATATATCTCTCTCTATATATAGATATATATACAGATAGACACATATATAAAACATTAATCTATTTTTCTTTTTGCCAATGTTACTTTCTTGAGGAAAGAAAAATCCAAGATGAAACTAACACTTAAATTAAGTTTTCCTTTGTCCTTTGTTACCGCTACATTCAGTTTTACATACCCATTTACAATGGTATTATGACTAGAGTTTTGATTTCTACATTTCATTTAACATATACCATAACTATTTTTCCATGTTTTAACTCTTTCTTGACAACGATCATATAACCAATGTCATTTGCTCAGGTACATGAGCCCACACATTTTTCTCCATAACCACGTAAACATCTACAAATATATATAGACACATACACACACATGTAAATAACAACATAAAAATATATAGAAGATTGTGAATTTGTCATTTGTTTTTACAAAAGTCATATCATAAACCATATATATTCCTCAGTTATATCCTTTGTTGCTTAATTCATCAGGGCAGCCCACCAGAGCAGGAGCTATAGATCCAACTTGAGTTTCTAATAGCCACATAGTTATCCATACTACACACGTATACATTAATTTACTCTTCCTTTATTAGTGGAAATTCAAGTTGTTTTCAAGTTTTTGTCATTACAAACAATGCCACGGTAAATATTCTCATAGATTCATCCTTAGATTGTTAGCACTAGGATTATTAGATCAAAGGATATGTACATATTTTGTTTTTAATATGTAGGCCATATTACTTACTTTAGAAAGCTGAGTGTGGACCTTATTTGGAGCTCGATTCACACAAACTATGAAAATAAATATGACATTTATTAAACAGTTGGAGATTGCAATATTGACTAGATATTTCATTAAATTAAGGAATTTTTGTTATTTTTTAAGATGTGATAATGGTAGAGATACAAACTGAAATATTTATGGATGAAATACTTTCTTTCAGAAATGTACTGGAGGGAAAGAAGTGGGTGAAAGGATGGATGAAATAAGAGTGGCCATGCGTTGATAGTTGCTGAAGCTGGTATAATGGGAGCCTATTATACAATGGTCTTCTTTTATATATGTTTGAAATTTTCCATAATAATAATTTTTAAACATTTTAACAATTCACACTGTAGTGTGAATGAGAAAACCTATTTCCGTACATTTCCCTTAGCACTGGGTGTTACCACTTTTTGTTTTTTAAAATCTCATGTGTGAATAAAGGTATTTGTTGTTGTAATTTGCATTTACTTTACTATTAGTGAGGCTGATTATCTTGAGAAAGTGTAAAGCTTCCTCACTGGCAGCTAGCATCCGTGCCATGGTATTCCCAAATGAACTTACACAATACTTTCTATAATATAAGTAAGATGTACACAAGGCCACTCTGGAACAAGACAGAGACAAGACCACTTTGCAACCATAGAAACAATAAAACAGCTGGAGTGACAGCTGCTCTTTTACCAACGAAAACTTTAGCCTTGCTTTAATCCTGCTTACTAGATAAAAATTATGAAGGTATCAAGCCACTAAATTGCCCCAATTTCTTGACAACCTTCAATCCGTAACTGGTCTCTACTTCTTAAACTTTTCTGGAATAATCCAGCACAAGTCCAAGTCCTGTGAGAAGTCCCTTCCAATCCTCTTGCTGAGGCCTGTAGTTTCTCTGGAGAACTTTCTCCCTTGTGGCGGCAAGGAAAATGAGCCTACTTTTTTCACTATGGATTTGTTCCTGGAGGCCTTTGGTCAGTGGGCTTTAAAACAATCTTTTCAAAGTTTATTGTCCATTTGAATTTCCTCTTCTTTGGGACATTTTCCTGGTTCGGTGGGTAGTTCTGAAATTTTCCCTCTTGTTTGAGTCAGTCCCATTGATTACTCTAGGACCCATATGTACTACTTCTTAGTCAGAAGGGGTGAAAAATAAGGATTCTCATTCAGGTTGCATCATTCTAGGTTTGATGGCATTAGTAAGAATTTTCAGGATCTTATTAATTCACCAGGAAGGCTGCTGGGAGGTGAGGTTGAACGTAGGAGCTAAGCTGGCCTTCTCTATTTGCTCCAGACAATTCTGGCTGTTTTCTTGGCCACCAATCTTGTTTAGCCAATGTTGATGGCATGTGTGTGTGTGTACCATTTATTGCTTGTATCATTAGGTATTGAAAGAGAAAATTCATCATCTTAAATGAGAAGTCTGATATTTATATTAGATTTTGCTTCATATTTTTACAAGCTCTAATGTGAGATAAACATTTAATACTTCTTTGTTAATTGTTCTTTTGTTGATATGAAATATCACAATTTGTCCCTTTTAGTGCTTTTCATCTTGAAGTCTACCATTTGTTACATTAACATTGTAACATACATAACACAATCTTTTGTTTGGTATGCTGGGAAAATATTTTGATATTTAAAGCCATGTGTCTTCATCCAATATGTAACTCTTTTCCATTCAAATAACTAGACTCTTAGTCATCCTTTGGCATAAGGGAGATTGCCACAATAGAACCAGAGTACAAAGAGGCAATTCTTGGCTTGTGAAGTTCCCAGCTGAGGCTCAGGTATAAGATATTCTGAGCAAGTTTCTTCACCTGGATTCAGAGGAGAGAAGAGCCAAGTCCTGTTCTGTTGGCGCTATCAGTTCTGTTTCCTTAAGTGTTACTTCTGTCTTTTGTGAAGTGTAGTGTTTCTTAGTCTTGTTTTTTCTTTAATTTTTATTTATTTATTTATTTACTTATTTATTTATTTGGTTGCGTTGGGTCTTCATTGCTGCGAACAGGCTTTTTTCTAGTTGCGGCAAGCTGGGGCTGCTCTTTGTTGTGGTGCGTGGGCTTCTCATTGCCGTGGCTTCTCTTGTTGTGGAGCATGGGCTCTAGGTGTGTGGGCTTCAGCAGTTGTGGCACGCAGGCTCAGTAGTTGTGGCTTGTGGGCTCTAGAGTACAGGCTCAATAGTTGTGGCACACGGGCTTAGTTGCTCCGCGGCATGTGGGGTCTTCCCGGACCAGGGCTCGAACCTGTGTCCCCTGCATTGGCAGGCGGATTTTTTTTTTTTTTTTTACGGCACGTGGGCCTCTCACTGTTGTGGCCTATCCCGTTGCGGAGCACAGGCTCCGGATGCACAGGCTCAGCGGCCATGGCTCACGGGCCCAGCCGCTCCACGGCATGTGGGATCTTCCCAGACCGAGGCACGAACCCGTGTCCCCTGTATCGGCAGGCGGACTCTCAACCACTGCGCCACCAGGGAACCTCTGGCAGGCGGATTTTTAACCACTGTGCCACGAGGGAAGTCCTGTTTCTTAGTTTTGATGCTAGAGTTTCCCTCAAATGTTTTGTCATTCTTGGGTTGGGTGTTCATCTTGATTTTTGAAGTTCCCTATTAGTCCACATGTGAATGCTAGATGTGTGTATCTCATCTTCTTGCCAGGAATTTCAGGAGAGTTTGAATTTGCTGCTGGATGGTCTATATATACACCATGGAAACCAGCCTGGATGGTCTATATTAGTGTCCGGTCTTCTGGGACCAGGGACAACCACATTATTACTGTGGGCACTGCAATGCCCTGCCTCTCTGGCTCAGCTACTTACACTCACACTCGCTGCTCTTACCAGGAGGCAGAGGTCTCTACTGCCAGTTGCTTTGCAAAAACTGGGGAAGATTATTTTATTAGTTGCCCCAGTTAGGTCTCATTCCTATTTCCCCGTGTCTACTGCCTCTGAGGTTGGAGAACCTTCAAGTTGTTCTCCAGCTTTGCTTCAGTTTTCTCCACTGGACATTTTAGTTTATGATATTCTCTTTCAATCTGATGCCATTTGCTTTCCATTTTCCAGAGATTTCCTTATAATTCCAGCAGATTAATGTGATTATCAACATCATATCAGCCCTCAACATTTCTGGGTAATTCTCAGTTTGATTTCCTGCTCCCTACAGTTATTTATTTAATATCTTTTCTATTCTCCTTAAACCTCTGACTATTCCCCTTCCTTCCTATCGTCAGAAGACCTTACCGTTTACTGCAGAAAGAAAATTGAAGCTATCACATGAGAACTCCCTCATCTTCCCCAAACCAAACTAAAATGCACCCATAACCACCTCTATCCTTCCTGCCCTCCTGCTGCATTAGAAGTGCTGTTTCTCATCACATTTAAGGTTAATTTCTATAACTGTGTTCTGCCTTACCTACATATCCAATTGCTCTTTCAACAACTGGGTCCTTCGCATGCACTTAAACCTTACTAAGTCTGTCCCATCTTAAAAATAGCCATAACCCAAACCTTCTTTTCACCTCACTTCACCCTCTAGCTCCCATCCTATTTCTTTTCTTTCCTTTGCAAAATTCCCGAGAGAGTCGTCTACATTAGCAGCTTCCATTTCCTGGACTCACATTCACTTCTCAACCCACTCCTGTCTAGCTTCCACCCCTCCATACTCCACAGAAATGGTGCTCCCTCAGATCATCTGACTTCTGTGGTGGTTTTAAAATATGGCCACAAATTCTTTAATTTTCTTCCTTCAAAAGGTAGAGTCTAATTCCCCTCCGCTTAAGTGTGGGTTGTACCATCTGACTTGCTGCTGAGGAACAGAATACGCCAGAAATGATGTCATATGACTTCCGAGGCTGGGTCACAGTGCAGCTTCAACCTGTCTCTCTTGGGTTGTTTGCTCTGGGGAATCCAGCTGTGAATGGGTTATCTTGGAAGGGGATCTTCCAGTCCTGTAAACTCTTCAGATGACCATAGCCTGCCTGACGTCTTGGTTATAGCCTCGTGGGAGGCTGAGCCAGAAACACCCAGCTCAGCAGCTCCTGGATTCCTTACTTTCAGAAATTACATGAATTAATAAACATTTGTTATTGTAAACTGCTGAAGTTTAGGGTATTGTTACACAGCAGTAGATAACTAATATAACCTCCATGCTGTTACATACAAAGAATGCTTAATGTTAGTGTCAGCAGCATTTGGCATTGTTGGCCTCCTCCTCTCTGAAACACTCTTCTCTTTGATCTCATGACACCGATGTCTCCAACCTCTCTGACCCTTCCTTCCCAGAATCCTTTGCAGGCTCTTTCTCCTCTATAAGCAATTAAATGTTGGGCTCCTTAAAATTCAGTCCTAGGCTCTCTTCTTTTTCCAATGTAATCTTCCTCCTGGAGAGTTTTCACTCAGCATCTCAGTAAATATGCAGTTGACATTCAAATTTCTTCATCTAGCGCAGACCTCTTCCCAGAACTATTCGCCTATATATCAAACTGCTTGCTCAGCATTTTCCTTGATTATCCCCAAAGCACCTCAGTCTCTGTACTCTAAGAACAAACTATCTTTCCTCTCAAAACTTGGTTCTCTTGGGTGGTGGGGAGATGAGTGAAATAGGTGGGGGAAATTAAGAGGTACAAACTTCCAGTTACAGAATAAATGAGTCACAGGGATGAAATGTATAGCATGGGGAATATAGTCAACAATAATATAATATTTTTGTATGGCGACAGATGGTGACTAGACTGACCATGGTGATTATTTTGTAATGTATATAAATACTGACTCACTATGTTGTGAACCAGGAACTAACTTAGTGTTGTAGGTCAATTATACTTCAAACAAACCCATAGAAAAAGAGACCAGATTTGTGGTTACCAAAGGTGAGGGGTGTGGGGAGGAGAATTGAATGAATGTGGTCAAAAGACGCAAACTTCCAGTTGTAAGATAAATAAGTACTAGGGGTGTAATGTACAACATGATTAATATAATTAACACTGATATATGTCATACATGAAAGTTGTTAAGAGAGTAAATCCTAAGAGTTCTCATCATAAAGAAAAAAATATATAAAAATTTTGTATGTATATGAGATAGTGAATGTTCATTAAACTTATTGTGGTAGTTATTTCATGATGTATGTAGGTCAAATCATTACGCTGTATACCTTAAACTTATACAGTGCTGTTATGTCAATTATCTCTCAATGAAACTGGAAGAAAAAAATTAAAAAATAGTAATTGAAAACTAAAAACAAAAACTTGGTTCCCTTTCTGTGCATTCTATTTCAGAGAATATCACCACTGCAATCATCTCTCCAGTTGCTTTGGGCCATCCATGTACCTCCCTCTCCCTAACTACACTTATCTAATCATTTACCAAACCTGTTGATTTTAACTCCTGTATATCTAGTAAATCTATACTATCCAAGCTGTCGTTCTTTCTCACCAGGAGTATTGCAGGAGCCTCCAAACCTATTTCCTTAACGTCTACCCTAGGCTTGTCAACCAGTCTGTTCTCTACACTATTGCCCAAGGGATATTTTCAAATATTTTAAAAAACACGACACAAATCTGGTCATGTTTCCTTTCTGCTTAAAAGTCTTTAATGGTTTCCTATCACTGTTTGGATGAAGCCCTCAAATTCTTAATATGACCTGCCGGTCCTTTCATCCTTTTATCATAGCTTACGTCTCTAGCCTCATTGTGCCCTACTCCCCACTTGCTAAAATTCAGCCATTTTGATCTTTCAGCCCTTCTAATGTGCCATGTTCCCTCTTGCTCCAGGACCTTTGTAGGGTTCTCTCTGCAATGTTATCATCGATGGTAGAAGTCAGCATTACCATCCCTGGGTCAGGGGAGACTCCCCACACTTTCAGTCTATGTGAGATTCTTTTTTAAACCCTCCTAGAGAATTGGGGCCCTTTTCTCTAGAGCATTACCTCAGTTCATAATTGGGCCAAGAGGTAAGACCCTTTGATTAATATGTGCCCCCACTCCTTCGCCCCCACTTTAAATTGTAAGTGCCATGAGAGCACTGAGAGTGCCTAACTTTGTACACTGTTACGGTTCAGTGCCTGGCACAGGGCCCAACACCTGGTGGGCATTTAATGAATAGCATGGACTGTTCCCTAAAACTTTGGAAGGACTTGCACATAAAATTTTCTGGTCTGGTGCCTTTTTTTAAATTAAAAAATTGGGTAAAATATGCGTAACATAAAATTTGCCATCTTAACCATTTTTAAGTATACGGTTCAGTGGTATTAAATACATTCATAATATTGTGCAACCATCATTACCATTCATCTCCATAACGTTTTTTTTTTTTGGCCATGCCATGCGGCTTGCAGGATCTCAGTACCCTGGCCAGGGATCAGACCCAGGCCCCTTGCACTGGAAACGCAGAGTCCTAACCACTGGACAGCCAGGGAATTCCCTCCATAACTCTTTTCATCTTGTAAAACTGCATCTTTATACCCATTAAACCATAACTCTCCATTGCCTCCTCCCCCCAGCCCCTGGCACCCACCATTCTACTTATTGTCTCTATGATTTTAACTAAGTATCTCATATAAGTGGAATCATACAATATTTATGACTCTTTCTGGGACTGGCTTATTTCGCTTAGCCTAATGTCCTCCAAGTTCATCCATTCTGTAGCATGTGTCAGAATTTCCTTCCTTTTAAAGGCTGAATAATATCTCATTGTATGTATATACTAAATTTTGCTTATCCATTCATTCACTGATGGACACTTGGGTTGTGTCCATGTTTTAGCTATTGTGAAATAACACTGCTATGAACATGGGTGTACAAATATCTCTTTGGGACCCTGCTTTTAGTCCTTCTGGGTATATACCCAGAAGTGGAATTGCTATATCATATGGCAATACTTATTTTTAAATTTTTTGAGGAACTGCCATAGTGTTTTCCATAGTGGCTATACCATTTTACATTCCCACCAACAGTGCGCAAGGATTCCAGTTTCTCCACATTGTTGCCAACATTTGTTATTTTCTGTTTAAAATGGTGTCTCTTAAGCACAAAAATTTTAATGTTGATGCAGTTTATCGGATTTTTCTTTTATGGATTATGCTTTTTGTGTGATAGCTAAGGATTCTTTGTCTACCCCAAGGTCATGAGGATTTTCTCCTGTTCTAAGAATTTTACAGTTTTAGCTCTTTTTTAGATCTTTGATTCATTTTGAGTTATTTTTTATGAACGATGTAAGTAAGGACCTAAATTCATCTTTTTGCATGTGAATATCCAATTGTTCCAACAGCATTTGTTGAAAATATTCTTTCCCCATTGAATTATTCTGGCACCTTTGTTGAAAATCAACTGACCGTAAATGTAAGAGTTTATTTTTGGACTCTCAATTCTGTTGCATTGGTTTATATATCTATATTTATGCCAGTACACTGCCTTGATTTCTGTAGATTTAGAATTCATTTTGAAATTGGTAGCTGTAAGTCCTTTAACTTTGTTCTTTTTCAAAATTATTTTGAAACAATTCTATTCTAGGTCCTTTGAATTTTTATATGAATTTTAGGATCAGATTGTCAATTTCTGCAAAAAAGGCAGCTGGGATTTTGGTAGGATTGCATTGAATCTATAGATCAATTTAGGGGAGAATTGCCATTTTAAAAAGAGTGAGTCTTCTAATGCATGAACATGAAATGTCTATTTATTAAAATCTTCTTTAATTTCTCTTAGCAATATTTTGTAGTTTTTTTTCTTCCAGTTTCATTCAGAGATATAAGTGACATACAGCACTGTATAAGTTTAAGCTGTACAACATAATGATTTGACTTAAATACATTATATAGGTCTTATGCTTTTTTTTTTTGGTTGAATTTATTCCTAAGCATTTTATCTTCTTGATATTGTTGTGAATGGAGTTGTTTTCTTAATTTCATTTTTGGATTGCTCATTGTTAGTCAATAGAAGAGTCATTGATTTTTGTATATTGATCTTATATCCTGTGACTGCTGAAATTATTTATATTCTACTATTTGTTTGTTTAACTGAGTTGTTTTGTTGTTTAGTGCTGGTGTTACTAGTTCACTTGGAAGCCCATCTGCTCTGGTCCTGACAAATTTCAGTGCCATTTCTGTTGTCAGTGATGAACCCCCAGTTGTCTGCAGACTACTCAGCCTGGCCTGGAGCCAATTCAGGGTCAGTTAGGAGGTACAGATTTTTCATTTATCCTGCTTTTCATCAGGATTGAAAACACACAGCCAGGATACCTCTGACCAGCGGAAGGGCTAAGATACTGAAAGATTCAGTGGTTATAACTGAGCAGCAACCCCTCTGGCCCTGTTCCATATTTCAGAAGTCCCAAGATCTGGATCCCCTGGGGACCTGTGGATTTCTGGATCTTGTTCCAAATCCCTACTGCATCCCTGGAGGATGGGGGGCTCTGCCTAGTGCTCCAGGTTTGCAGAAGGTGATTTCTTTTGGTAAGTTATGTTTTCCTGGGGGAAGGTAAGGGCTGGACACTTTTCCTGCCTTGTCTATGACTATTTCAGATGGATTTCCTTTAGAGCTCTATTCTGCAACTAGTGGGCAAATTTGACTCCTATCTAAGTTGATGCCGGCCTGTTGTTGTTGCTTTTCTTTTCTTTGGGGAGCCCTTACTTTTTGGTCACTGGGAGCTGCTGTGACACTTGGGCAGCTTTTTGTTTGGTAATTTAGAAATTGTGTTCTCTGAGGTAAGTAGGCCAGATGGGTAACTGTGGGCCCTCCCAGGGCTGGGTATTAGCATTGCAAATATGACTTTTCAGTTCTAGTTAGTAAGGTGACACCCAGGGAGAGAAGGAATTGTGCCAACTAAAGGAAGGTTCTCTCTTATTTATAATTTTCCCCACTAGCAGGAGGTTTTCAAAATATAACATCTGTCTTAGAAGGCTCTGTGCTGTTTAATCATCATCATAATTATTATAATCATAATGTGAATTTAAATTTCAGTGACAATACGAGGTGTGCATAATTTTCTTTATTTTTAATACCTCTTTTGTGTGTGTGAGATAAAATGCAAGACATTAATTTATTTATTTTTTACTTTTTAAAAAAATTTTGATTGAAATATAGTTGATATACAATGTTGTGTTAGTTTCAGGTATACAGCAAAGTGATTTGGTAGAATATATATATGTATATGTTACTTCACCAGCATTAGCATAAATGAATTTGTCTCCTTAACACAAGTTTGTTTATGTTATGACAATCACTGCCAGGTAATGAGGGAGCAAAGGGTTTGAAAAGAAGGTGGCAGGTCTCAAGGAAAATTATTTATAAAAATATTTTACATTTTAATAAGTAAAAAATTTTTCATTATAAAGAAAAATTTTAAATACAGAAAGTAGAAGAAAAAAGAGTCACCTGTGGTGTCATCATCTAGAGACCACCTGTAGTAATGTGCATTTCTTGTTTTTTTTCCTATGTATAAACCTAAACAGATATATTTCTCATGTAATTTAGGGAATTACCAAAATAATTATGCTTTGCTTTTAATAACCCCTGCCCAAAACAAAGCAGAACTTGAAAATGGAAAAATGGGAGAAGAGTATTCATTTTACAAAAGAATTCCCTCAAACTTATTTTTCAACGTGGTTCTATTGTTTTTGGAAATGTCCTGCTCTTAAAAAATTTCAAATGATACAGAAAAATACAAGAAGGTAAAACACTTGACATTCCCCTATTTAAAATGAACTACTATTGGGATACAGCTAACCCATTGTTTAGAGAAGAATTCATGGCTGTAAATGTCTATGTTGAAAAGAAGAAGGAACGTAAATCAATAACTTAATCTTCTATTTTAAAGAACTGGAAGAAGAGCAAACTTAACCCCAAAGCAAACAGAAGGAAGGAAATATTAATGAGCAGAGTAGTAGTAAATGAAATAGAAAATCAATAGAGAAAATCAAGGAAACAAAAAATTGTCAACAAAGTTGGCAAACTTTTAGCTAGACTGACCAAATGTAAAACAGGGAAGACTCAAGTTACTAAAATCAGGAATAAAAGTGGGGACATTGCTATTGACATTATAAATGAAAAGAATTATAAGGGAATACTATGAACAACTATATGCCAACAAATTAGATTATGTAGATAAAATGGACAAATTCCTAGAAACATGCAAACTACTGAAATTGTCTCAAGAAGAAATAGAAAACCTGAATAGATCTGTAACAACAAAAGGTATTGAATTAGTGATCAAAACCTTTTCACAAAGAGAAGCCCAAGACCATATGGCTTCACTGGTGATTTCTGCCAAACATTTGAAGAAGAGTTAACATCAATTCTTCATAAATTCTTCCCAAAAAATAGAAGGAGAGGGATTATATCCCAACTCTTTCTATGAGGTTAGTATTACCCTAATGCCAAAACCAGGTGCAAACCACGAGAAAACTATAGACCAATATCTCCTGTGAATCTAGATGTAAAAATCTTCAGCAAAACACTAGCAAACTGAATACAGCAACATATAAAAAGATTGTATGCCATGACCAAATAGGATTTACCTCAGGAATGCAAGGTTTATTCAACATATGGAAATGAATGTAATACACATGTTAATAGAATAAAAAAATCCACATGATCATCTCAATAACTTCAGTTAAAGCATTTGATAAAATTCAATACCCTTTTAAGATAAAGACAGTAAACTAGGAATAGAAAGCAATTTCCCCAGCCCACAAATAACATCATACTTTATGGTGAAAGATGGATAGCTTTTCCCCTAAGATCAAGAACAAGACAAGAATGTTTGCTCTATTCAACATTTTACTGGAAATTTTAGCCAGAGCAATAAGGCAAGAAAGTAATAAAAAGTATCCAGGTTGGAAAGGAAGAAGTAAAACTATTTGCAGATGATATGATCTTTTATACAGAAAGTCCTAAGGCATCTACCAAAAAAAATATGAAAGCTAATAAAGGAGTTCAGCAAGGTTGCAAGATATAAGACCAAGATACCAAAATCAGTTCTATTTCTATATAACAGCAATGAACAATCCAAAAATGAAAACGGTTCCATTTATAGTAGTATCAAAAATAATAAAATGCTTAGGAATAAATTAAACAAAAAAGTGTAAGACTTGTACTCTGAAAACTGCACAACATTTTTTAAAGAAATTAAAGAAGAACTAAATAAAAGGAAAGACATCTTGTATTCATGGATTTGTAAGACAATATTTTTAAGATGGCAGTGATCTTCAAATTGATCCATAGATTCAATGCAATCGCTATCAAAATCCTAGCTACCTTTTTTTTGTAGAAATATACAGTGGATTCTAAAATCCATATGGAAATGCAAGGGACCCATTATAGTCAAAACAATATTGAAAGGGAAGACCACAGAAAAAATATTTGAAATTTATTGTATGTGAATTTTATCTCAATAAGAAATATAAAGGAAAATGTTAACTACTGTTAAGAATACCATTGTGGTGAGTATTGTCCAGCCATCCAGATCCTTTATGTAACCCTGTGTTCATGTGACACAAGGGTGCTCTCCTGCTGCACTGTGACCTGCTCATCTCCCCCGCAGTATGTCTCAACTTCTCATGGCAATGGCTACTGAGCTCTACTGTCAATTTTAATGGTCATTTAAAATTCTGTTGAACATACTAGAGTATATCTAACTATTCTCAACTAATAGATGATTTCTAATCTTTGCATATAGTAAAGAATACAGTGATGATTATCCCATAAGTACTTCTTTTTCACTTATGTTATCATCCTTTTGGGTAAATCATTGAAGTGGTATTGCTAGATTGAGAGGTATTTGCATTTTGTAGAGCAGTGGTCCCCAACCTTTTTGGTACCAGGGACCGGTTTCATGGAAGACGATTTTTCCATGGACGGGGGTGGGGGAGGGGTAGCGGGGGCGGGGGAAAGGGATGGTTCAGGCAGTAATACAAGCGATGGGGAGCAGCAGATGAAACTTCCTTTGCTCGCCTGCCGCTCACCTCCTGCTGTGCGGCCCGGTTCCAAACAGGCCGCGGACCGATACCTGTCCATGGTCCAGGGGTTGGGGACCCCTGTTGTAGAGGACCAAACCACATTGTAGGAAGTTTATTTCAATGTGTGCTTTTAGCACTGGGGCATGAGTTATGTATTTTTATCGTGTCATCTTTGTGCAAGTTTAATTATCTACTTCACCTAATACATGTGAAATGTGATTTAATTTACATACAACCCTTTGGGAATATATCAAATATGGATGCATTACTTTTTCTAAGTAGTTCAGCATAATACCATTAATATATGATTTTTTTTTCCTATAACCTAGGTTAAGAGTCAAAAAAGAAGATCCTCATAGAAGTAAAATACATGAATATCAATCACAGCCTTGTTGAATAGCGTAAATGGGAGATAGTCTAAGTTCTCATTAGAAGAGGAATAGGTAAATAAGTTATAGTACATCATATGAGGATACCAAAAGAATGAGGAAGAGTTATACGTATTGAGGTGTAAGGTCTGCAAGACATATAGCTGAATGAGAAGAGCAAATAGCAAATCAGTGTATATGATGTGGTCTAATTTAAACCAAAACACACTAAAACTAAGTGTATAGAAAAATTTCTTCAAGAATACACATCAGCCGGCTTCCCTGGTGGCACAGTGGTTGAGAGTCCGCCTGCCGATGCAGGGGACGCGGGTTCGTGTCCCGGTCTGGGAGGATCCCACATCCCGCGGAGCGGCTGGGCCCGTGAGCCATGGCCGCTGAGCCTGCGCGTCCGGATCCTGTGCTCCGCAACAGTGAGAAGCCACAACAGTGAGAAGCCCGTGTACCGCAAAAAAAAAGAATATACATCAAACTTAATACATTAGGAGAATGGAGTAGAATGGAGGATGAAAGGTAAATATAATATCTTACTCTTATGTGAATTTTGTGCAGTAAGTATGTCTTCAAATATTACTTTAGGTAACAGAAACAGTATTTGCTCATTGTAGAATATTTATATATGTTGACAGATATAAAGAAGAAATTAATAATAACCTATAGGTTCATAACTCAGAATCATTAAACATTCTAATATATAT
>NW_006789975.1:55374-67187 GCF_000442215.2 Lipotes vexillifer | reverse complement strand
GGCACGTGGGATCTTCCCGGACCGGGGCACGAACCTATGTCCCCTGCATTGGCAGGCGGACTCTCAACCACTGCGCCACCAGGGAGGCCCTCTAATATATTTTAATGTATTTTTTCTATATATGTATTTTTATCATATAGCAGGTACAATTTTGGATCCTGCTTTTTTTTTTAAATTAGCAGCATACTCTGAGTATTTTTCTACTTTAATCTTAGTCATAATCCTAATATTGAAAATCAAAAGCTAAAGAAATAATATCTTGGGGAAAAATTGTATATTTTTTCAATGAGCTAAAGAAGTAAAATTTTCGTTAAAAAGTCTATTTGTGAGGCAGTATGGTTTAGTGGAAAGAATTATGGCTTTGGAGGCAGATAGAACTTAGTTCAGAATGCTGGCTCTACTGCAAGGTATGACCTTAGTTAAGTCACCTATTTATTTATGTAGTGAGGTTAAAATTAATGCCTTACCAAGACACTAATTGAAGAGATCAAAGAAGACCTAAATAAATGCAGAGACATATTGTGTTCATGGATTGGAAGACTCAGTATTGTTAATTCTCCTTAAATTGACTTACTAGAGATTTAATGCAACTCAAATCCAAATCCCAGAAGGCTTCTGTGATAAACTGAAGGTTTATATCCACCCTCCCCACTCCCCCACCGAAATTCCTAAACTGAAACCTAATCCCTAAAGTGATGGTATTTGGAGGTGGGGCCTTTGGAAGGTGATTAGGTCATGAGGCAGAGCTGTCATGAATGGGGTTAGTATTCTTAGAAAAGAGACTCCAGGGAGCAGATTCCAGAGAGCAATCTTGCTCCATCTACCATATGAAGACACAGCAAGGAGACAGTTGTCTATGAACCAGGAAGCAGACTCTCATCAGACACCAAATCTGCTGGTACCTTGATCTTGGACTTCCCAGCCTCCAGAACTGTGAGAAATAAACTTCTGTTGTTTATAAGCCACCCAGTCTGTGGTACTCTGTTACAGCAGCCTGAACAGACTAAAACAGATTCTTTGTAGATATAGCTTATTCTAAAATTTGCATGGAAAGGAACTAGAAAGCCAAAACAATTTTGAGAAGGAACAGAGTTGGAGGACTTTTACTACCTGACTTTAAGACATACTGTAAAGCTATAGTTGTTAAGATAGTGTGATATTGGTGAAAGGATAGATATATAGACCAATCAGATACATACACAATATAAAATCTAGAAAATAGACCCTCATAAGTGGGGTCAACTCCCTCATAAATGGGGTCAACTGACTTTTGACAAAAGTGAAATGGAAATTTTTAACAAATAGTGCTGGAAAATCCAAATGCAAAAAGGTGAACGTTTACCCACACTTAATGTTGCATACAAAAACAAACTCTGATTGGATGATAGACCTAAGTGTAAAGGATAAAACCATAAAGCTCTTAGAAGAAAACATAGGAGAAAATTTTTTCCTATTGGCTTAGACAAATACTTCTTAGCTCTGACACCACTGGCATGATCCATAGAGAAAAAAGTTGATATATTAAACCTAGTCAAAAGCAAAAACTTTTGTTCTGCAAAGAACCCTGTTAAGAGAATAGAAAGCCAGCCCCATATTAGGGCACATTACACGTAAGGAAAAAGCACTTGTATCTAAAATATATAAAGAATTCTCAAAACTCAACAGCATTTAACTAAAGAGTTTTTAAAAATGGGCAAAAGATTTGAACAGATTTTTCACCATAGAGGATATAAGGATGGCAAATAAGCAACTGAAAAGATGTTCAACATCATTAGTAATAATTAAAACCACAATGAAATTTTATTATATACCCATTAGACTGGCTAAATTAAAAAATACTGACAACACCAAGTGCTGATGAGCATGCAGAATAACTGGAACTCTCATTCATTTCTGGTAGGGCTAAAAATGATACTGCCACTTTAGAAAATAACTTGGCAGTTTCTTAAGGTAAACATACATTTATCATATGGCTTAGCAATTTCACTTCTAAGAATTTATCCCAGAGAAATGAAAACTTATGTTTACACAAAGATTTGTATACATATGTGTTTAGTATAACTCGTAAGTATAAAAAAATGGAAACCACTCAAATGTCTGTAGGTGAATGGATACTGGCACATCCACACAGCAGCGTACTACTCAGCAAGAGGAATGAACTATTAATGCACACAACAACATGGATGCATTTCGATAATGTTATTTTAAGTGAAAGAACCCTTTCTCAAAAAGTTACATAATATTCCATTTGTATGACAAACTGGAAAAGGAAAAAATACCGGAACAGAGACCAGATCAGTGCTTGCCAGGAGTTAGGGTTGGGTGTTTGAATAAAAAGGGTCAAGGGAATTCTTTCCCTAGTTGGAATTATCCTATGTTCTGTATGTGGTGGTGGTTACAGTAATGCATGTGTGTTTAAAATCCCATAGAGCAGTACATGGAAAAAAAAATTTTCTTTTTGTGATTCAAAAAAACCTCTGCCTTGCTGGATTGTCACTGGCATTGAGTTAAAGTCTAATCCATCTGATTCCTAAAGGATTCTCATCAAATAGTAGCTGCTGTTACTAGTGGGAGTGTAGAATAGGGGTTTAGCATAGGCTTTTTAAGTTAACCAGCCTATGTTGAGATCCTGCTCTGCCACCTACTGGCTTTTGACCTCTCTGTGCCTCAGTGTTTCCTCTAAAATGGGGTAGTGATTGTACCTATCCTAAAGGGTTATTAAGCAGAAAATAAGATAATATAGGCAAATACGTAATGAATTTACATGTTTATTATTAACATCATTTATTGGTTTTTCTCTATTGATTTCTGTAGGAGACAACCTGGGGAAGTATAGCGGGACTGAATTTATTGTGGGTTGGCATCCCAAAGGCCTCTGCTGGCATTTGTCTTTGTTGACCAAGATGGCAAGTAGGACAGCAGTCAGAAAGCAGGAACTATGCAGCTGTTTGGGTGTCCTAATGATTACTGGTAGGATGACCTGGCATAGGGAGAAGGCCCTGTCAGAGAGAGGCCTTCCTTTGTATAATTAGTTTGTCTGTTCTCTTGAAGTTGGTGGGCATCTTAGGTGCTTGTAAATGGACTGCCTGAGCATGTTTTCCAGCAGCAGGAAATTGTGGACTTCCTCTTTCCCCAGACTGAGGGAGGCCCCTCTTTTGAGATTGGTAGTATAGAGTTACTGTGGGCTGATTGGCTGGCTGCAATATTAGGCTCTGGTTGAGGACCTCTTGAAATTCTATCCCAGGGCTTTGAGAGAGTGGTCTTGTTAGTGCCTCTAACCTTTCCTTAAGAGTGACTTTGTTGGGGTTGCTACTGCTTGGATATATCAAAATTCAGTGATGTTGGGTAGGGAAGGGTAGGGATGAATGTGGAGTTTTTGAAATCTAATTTAAATTTTAAAATTAACAAAGATTTAGATACAAAAATCTAAATTTATATATTATATATATATATATATATATATAATTTGAGAATTGAGCATTTAATAAAAGTGACCAAGTTCTAGGAGTTCTAAAATTATGTTATTACAGGGAGATTTCGTGGTTTTGTATTTTTTTTTAATCTCAGAAATAGAGTTTAAAGATTACTATAATTCTGTCATTCATGTTGTAACCAAGAATTCTGTGAAATACATGAAATATGAAATGCAGTGCATGAGTTACAGCAAGCCTTAAAAGTCATTAGTTATTTACATGGATGTGTATGTATACCTGGCCTCATTCTATAGAGGATTTGTGGGGAATTCCCTGGTGGTCCAGTGGTTAGGACTCCACACTTCCACTGTATGGGTTTGATCCCTGGTCAGGGAACAAAGATCCCGCAAGCTGTGCATGTGGCATGGCCAAAAACAATAATAACAACAACAACAACAACAACAAAGAAAAAGGATTTGTGGTGGCTTATGACAAACATTGAGAAAAGTAGTAAGATATAAATAAGAAATACAAAATCAAGATAAGACAAATATAAATTAGAATAGAAATTCAAGATTGGGGCAAGCAGAGAAATTGAAGAGAAATATGCAAAAAGTAAGGGCTTGCTCTTAATTGAATGATTGAACTAAACATTTGGCTCTGAGCTTCCTTGGCAAAGTGAGGAACGGCATAAGCTAACTCTTATTATTAAAAAGAAAAGCACATACCAGCTCCTTAGAGGAAGCAAAGCTTTTGTAGCTCTTATATCCAAAAAAATGTCTCATGTAGGAGGTTGTTACATGTGAACAACATCACTTATCAAAAATTTTTTAATTTAATTATTTTTTTATACAGCAGGTTCTTATTAGTCATCAGTTTTATACACATCTGTGTATACATGTCAATCCCAATCGCCCGATTCATTACACCACCACCACCACCACCCCCACTGCTTTTCCCCCTTCGTGTCCATACGTTTGTTCTCTACTTCTGTGTCTCAATTTCTGGGCTGCAAACCAGTTCATCTGTACCATTTTTCTAGTTTCCACATATATGCGTTAATATACGATATTTCTTTTTCTCTTTCTGACTTACTCTACTCTGTATGACAGTGTCTAGATCCATCCACGTCTCAACAAATGACCCAATTTTGTTCCTTTTTATGGCTGAGTAATATTCCATTGTATATATGTACCACTTCTTCTTTATCCATTCGTCTGCCGATGGGCATTTAGGTTGCTTCCATGACCTGGCTATTGTAAATAGTGCGGCAATAAACATTGGGGTGCATGTGTCTTTTTCAATTATGCTTTTCTCTAGGTATATGCCCAGTAGTGGGATTGCTGGGTCATATGGTAATTCTATTTTTAGTTTTTTTAAGGAACCTCCATACTGTTCTCCATAGTGGCTGTATCAATTTACATTCCCACCAACAGTGCAAGAGGGTTCCCTTTTCTCCACACCCTCTCCAGCATTTGTTGTTTGTAGATTTTCTGATGATGCCCATTCTGACTGGTGTGAGGTGATACCTCATTGTAGTTTTGATTTGCGTTTCTCTAATAAGTAGTGATGTTGAGCAGCTTTTCATGTGCTTATTGGCCATCTGTATGTCTTCTTTGGAGAAATGTCTATTTAGGTCTTTTGCACATTTTTGGATTGGGTTGTTGGATCTTTAACATTGAGCTGCATGAGCTGTTTATATCTTTTGGAGATTAATCCTTTGTCCATTGATTCATTTGCAAATATTTTCTTGCATTCTGAGGGTTGTCTTTTCGTCTTGTTTATGGTTTCTTTTGCTGTGCAAAAGCTTTTAAGTTTTTAGGTCCCTTTTGTTTATTTTTGTTTTTGTTTCCATTACTCTAGGAGGTGGGTCAAAAGAGATATTGCTGTGATTTATGTCAAAGAGTGTTCTTCCTATGTTTTCCTCTAAGAGTTTTATAGTGTCGGTCTTTAGGTCTCTAATCCATTTTGAGTTTATTTTTGTGTATGGTGTTAGGGAGTGTTCTAATTTCATTCTTTTACATGTAGCTGTCCAGTTTTCCTAGCACCACTTATTGAAGAGACTGTCTTTTCTCCATTGTATATCCTTGCCTCCTTTGTCATAGATTAGTTGACCATAGGTGCATGGGTTTATCTCTGGGCTTTCTATCTTGTTCCATTGATCTATGTTTCTGTTTTTGTGCCAGTACCATATTGTCTTGATTACTGTAGCTTTGTAGTGTAGTCTGAAGTCAGGGAGTCTGATTCCTCCAGCTCTGTTTTTTCCCTCAAGACTACTTTGGCAATTTGGGATCTTTTGTGTCTCCATACAAATTTAAAGATTTTTTGTTCTAGTTCTGTAAAAAATGCCATTGGTAATTTGATAGGGATTGCATTGAATCTGTAGATTGCTTTGGGTAGTATAGTCATCTTCACAATATTGATTCTTCCAATCCAAGAACATGGTATATCTCTCCATCTGCTGGTATCATCTTTAATTTCTTTCATCAGTCTTATAGTTTTCTGCATACATGTCTTTTGTCACCCTAGGTAGGTTTATTCCTAGGTATTTTATTCTTTTTGTTGCAGTGGTAAATGGGAGTGTTTCCTTAATTTCTCTTTCAGATTTTTCATCATTAGTGTATAGGAATGCAAGAGATTTCTGTGCATTAATTTTGTATCTTGCAACTTTACTAAATTCATTGATTAGCTCTAGTAGTTTTGTGGTAGCATCTTTAGGATTCTCTATGTATAGTATCATGTCATCTGCAAACAGTGACAGTTTTACTTCTTCTTTTCCAATTTGTATTCCTTTTATTTCTTTTTCTTCTCTGATTGCCGTGGCTAGGACTTCCAAAACTATGTTGAATAATTGTGGTGAAAGTGGACATCCTTGTCTTGTTCCTGATCTTAGAGGAAATGCTTTCACTTTTTCACCATTGAGAATGATGTTTGCTGTGGGTTTGCCGTATATGGCCTTTATTATGTTGACGTAGGTTCTCTCTATGTTCACTTTCTGGAGAGTTTTTTATCATAAATGGGTGCTGAATTTTGTCAAAAGCTTTTTCTGCATCTATTGAGATCATCATGTTTGTTTTTTGTTTTTTGTTTTTGTTTTTGTTTTTGTTTTGCGGTACTCGGGCCTCTCACTCTTGTGCCCTCTCCCGTTGCGGAGCACAGGCTCCGGATGCACAGGCCCAGCGGCCATGGCTCAGGGGCCCAGCCGCTCCATGGCATGTGGGATCTTCCTGGACCAGGGCACAAACCCATGTCCCCTGCATCGGCAGGCAGACTCTCAACCACTGCGCCACAAGGGAAGCCCGATCTTATGGTTTTTCTTCTTCAATTTGTTTATGTGGTGTAGCACATTGATTGATTTGGGTATATTGAAGAATCCTTGCATCCCTGGGATAAATCCCACTTGATCATGGTGTATGATCGTTTTAATATGTTGTTAGGTTCTGTTTGCTAGTATTTTGTTGAGGATTTTTTGCATGTATATTCATCAGGATATTGGGCTGTAGTTTTCTTTTTTTGTAGTATCTTTGTCTGGTTTTGGTAACAGGGTGATGGTGGCCTCATAGAATGAGTTTGGGAGTGTTCCTTCCTCTGCAATTTTTTGGAAGAGTTTGAGAAGGATGGGTGTTAGCTCTTTGCTAAATGTTTGATAGAATTCACCTTTGAAGCCATCTGGTCCTGGACTTTTGTTTGTTGGAAAAATTTTAATCACAGTTTCAATTTCATTACTTGTGATTGGTCTGTTCATATTTTCTATTTCTCCCTGGTTCAGTCTTGGAAGGTTATACCTTTCTAAGAATTTGTCCATTTCTTCCAGGTTGTCCATTTTATTGGCATAGAGTTGCTTGTACTGGTCTCATAGGATGCTTTGTATTTCTGTGGTGTCTGTTGTAACTTCTCCCTTTTCATTACTAATTTTATTGATTTGAGTCCTCTCCCTCTTTTTCTTGATGAGTCTGGCTAATGGTTTATCAATTTTGTTTACCTTCTCAAAGAACCAGCGTTTGGTTTTATTGATCTTTGCTATTGTTTTCTTCATTTCTATTTCATTTATTTCTGCTCTGCTCTTTATGATTTCTTTCCTTCTTCTAACTTTGGGTTTTGTTTGTTCTTCTTTCTCTAATTGCTTTAGGTGTAAGGTTAGGTTGTTTGTTTGAGATTTTTCTTGTTTCTTGAGGTAGGCTTGTATTGCTATAAACTTCCCTCTTAGAACTGCTTTTTCTGCATCCCATAGGTTTTGGATCGTTGTGTTTTCATTGTCATTTGTCTGTAGGTAGTTTTTTGATTTCCTCTTTGATTTCTTCAGTGATTTCTTGGCTATTTAGTAGCATATTGTTTAGCCTCCATGTGTTTGGGTTTTTTATGTTTTTTTCCCTGTAATTCATTTCTAATCTCATAGCATTGTGGTCAGAAAAGATGCTTGATATGATTTCAATTTTCTTAAATTTACTGAGGCTTGATTTGTGACCCAAGATGTGATCTATCCTGGAGAATGCTCTGTGCACACTTGAGAAGAAAGTGTAATCTGCTGTTTTTGGATGGAATGTCCTATAAATATCAATTAAATCTATCTGGTCTATTGTGTCATTTAAAGCTTCTGTTTCCTTATTTATTTTCATTTTGGATGATCTGTCCATTGGTGTAAGTGAGGTGTTAAAATCCCCCACTATTATTGTGTTACTGTCGATTTCCTCTTTTATAGCTGTTAGCAGTTGCCTTATGTATTGAGGCAGCTGAAGTTGCCTTATGCTCCTATGTTGGGTGCATATATATTTATAATTGTTATATCTTCTTCTTGGATTGACCCCTTAATCATTATGTAGTGTCCTTCCTTGTCTCTTGTAACATTCTTTATTTTAAGGTCTATTTCATCTGATATGAGTATTGCTACTCCAGCTTTCTTTTGATTTCCATTTGCATGGAATACGTTTTCCTTCCCCTCACTTTCAGTCTGTATGTGTCCCTAGGTCTGAAGTGAGTCTCTTGTAGACAGCATATAGATGGGTCTTGTTTTTGTATCCATTCAGCAAGCCTGTGTCTTTTGGTTGGAGCATTTAATGCATTCACGTTTAAGGTAATTATCGATATGTATGTTCCTGTGACCATTTTCTTAATTGTTTTGGGTTTGTTTTCATAGGTCCTTTCCTTCTCTTGTGTTTCCCACTTAGAGAAGTTCCTTTAGCGTTTGTTGTAGAGCTGATTTGGTGGTGCTGATTTCTCTTAGCTTTTGCTTGTTTGTAAAGCTTTTGATTTCTCCATCGAATCTGAATGAGATCCTTGCTGGGTAGAGTAATCTTGGTTGTAGGTTTTTCCCTTTCATCACTTAAAGTATATCATGCCGCTCCCTTCTGGCTTGTAGAGTTTCTGCTGAGAAATCAGCTGTTAACCTTATGGGGTTCCCTTGTGTGTTATTTGGCGTTTTTCCCTTGCCGTTTTTAATAATGTGTCTTTGATTTTTGCCAATTTGATTACTATGTGTCTCAGTGTGTTTCTCCATGGGTTTATCCTGTATGGGACTCTCTGCATTTCCCGGACTTGGGTGGCTATTTCCTTTCCCATGTTAGGGAAGTTTTCTACTATAATCTCTTCAGATATTTTCTCTGGTCCTTTTTCTCTCTTTTCTCCTTCTGGGACCCCTATAATGTGAATGTTGTTGCATTTAATGTTGTCCCAGAGGTCTCTTAGGCTGTCTTCATTTGTTTTCATTCTTTTTTCTTTATTCTGTTCTACAGCAGTGAATTCCACCATTCTGTCTTCCAAGTCACTTATCCGTTCTTCTGCCTCAGTTATTCTGGTCTTGATTCCTTCTAGTGTAGTTTTCATTTCAGTTATTAAATTGCTCATCTCTGTCTGTTCTTTAATTCTTCTAGGTCTTTGTTAAACATTTCTTGCCTCTTCTTGATCTTTGCCTCCATTCTTTTTCCGAGGTCCTGGATCATCTTCACTATCATTATTCTGAATTCTTTTTCTGGAAGGTTGCCTATCTCCACTTCATTTAGTTGTTTTTCTGTTTTTTTTTCTTGTTCCTTCATCTGGTACAAAACCCTCTGCCTTTTCATCTTGTTTATCTTTCTGTGAATGTTGAACAACATCATTTTAAAGAGTATTTTGGTAGGGGCTTCCCTAATGGCACAGTGGTTAAGAATCCGCCTGCCAGTTCTGGGGACATGTGTTTGAGCCCTGATCAGGGAAGATCCCACATGCCGTGGAGCAACTAAGCCCATGTGCCACAACTACTGAGCCCATGTGCCACAACTACTGAAGTCCACATGACTAGAGCCTGTGCTCTGCAACAAGAGTAGCAACCAGAATAAGAAGACCACACACTGCAATGAAGAGTAGCCCCTGGTCACTGCAACTAGAGAAAACCCTCATGCAGCGACAAAGACCCAATGCAGCCAAAAAAACCAAAAAAAGTATTTTGGTATAAAAAAGAAGACAAAACTGAAACATTTCATAAGAGAAACTTGTAGAAAAGTTTGAAAAGGCAGGTAAGCAAATATAAAACAAAAATCATTCATAATCATAGCTCTATCAATACATTTTGGTGTATATCTTTTCAGGACTTTTTCTGTACTCATATTTGCTTATAAAATATGTATTAGTTTGCTTTATCATCATAAAAATCTTTTGAGGGATAGACAAAGCAAGTATGACATGATATCATGCAAAGTACTCAATACAGTTGTTAGCAATATTGTAGGCAAAATGTAAGCAAAAAGCCAGTAAGTGTTAATAGAGCATTTTCATTTATTAGGCTGGTACTTTATGTAAAGTAGTGTAATAAGTGCTTTATATAAGCTGCTACCCAGTTGTCACAGCAGCTTTCTCTCAAACTGGGTTATTACCATCATTTTATGGTTTCAAGGAAATTAAATAACTCAAGGTTTTTCAATGACAGTGTTCAGATCCAGATTCATCTAAAAACCTATATGCCTTCTATTGCAACGACCTACTCTGTCTCTGCAAGTCTTGCCATTCTCATTTTACAGATTTACATTTTACATGGCTCTGACAAGTTGACTATTGGCCTAGGTTAGCGAGAGATGGACCCAGGTGTTCAGTGTTAGATTCCTGACTTGTGCCTTCCGGGGAACAGCCCCTTCCCAACTTCCCTGAAGAATGTTGCAAAGCAGCTTGCTACCACTTTTTGTTGGCAGGATATTGCTCTTCAGATGCCTGGGGAGCACTTATTCTCAAGGTTTCTGAGAAAGGTCGATGAGAATAAACTTGGAAGCATTTGCAAGTATCCGTCATTCTAATGTTTGCTTGTGGCTCCATTTCTGTGAATATTCCCTTGGCATTGTGACCAAATGCAAAGGGTTTTGTCGAGGTATTATTTGACCTATTAACATCCCTTCCCCATCAATATGGGTTCTTTTATTTTCTCTTCTAGATGTGTGAAAAACAAAAGTAGCAAACTTTGCCACTGATCACTTAAACAGGAAGAGGTTCACTACTTTTAACTAAAAGAACAACCGTTGCAATAGGAAAATTATTAATGGGCACATCAGTGAAGAAGGCCCGGCTTGTGGCAGCTTAGCTGATTGGCAAGATCATGCTCCACCACCATCTTTCCTTGGCTACACATTCCTAGATGGCTTGCTGTCCAGCCCTAGAGAGCAGGTAAGAAAGAGGGTTTAGAGCTTGGGGCTCTGCCAGTGACTCGGAAGCAGAACTTTATGGTTTGGTTAGTTCTCTAGTTTTTCCGGTCGCATCTGGCCATTTATTAATTGGTCAGTCCAGGCATATCCTACAGTTTCACCTCTAAATACCAGTAAATTAGGAGGGGTGGTGAGGTCAGCAAGGGGATAGACTGGAGTTGGCCTGGAAAGGCTGAGAAAGGCTGTGCTGATGCTGCATGGCTGTGTTGACTGGCATTGCAACACAGGCATTGCAACACAGGGCTGAGAAACAGTTACGATTATAGTATCATCCAAAGAACAGAAGGGGTCTAATGCAACCTGTTCCTTTTTGGTTGTCTTTGTTCCTAGTTTTTTGTTGATTCCCAAAGTATGTTTGTAGCTTTGGATCTGGGAAGGATGAACTTGTTTATCACGCCAAATATTAAGTTGTGAGGTATATGTGTGTACCTTGTGGGTTACTTCCTTCACCTTAACCTGTGTGGGGATAAGGCTGTGCGGCGGAGGTCCTGGCAGAGGGCCCTGTGTGGGCAAATGGAAGGCTACGGGAGAGAGTCCTGGCCAGAGGCAGTTACATCCAACGAGCCAGAAGCAGTTAGTTTCAAGGAGCAGGATCAACCGAAAGCAGGCTGAACTCTCTGCAGCAGGAGACTGAAGTACGGAGTACCAGAAGAGGAATCAGGAACTGGCCAATTCTGGGAGTCCCCAGAGCAGTGTGTGTGTGTGTGTGTGTGTGTGTGTGTGTGTGTGTGTGTGTGTG